>NC_140596.1:31789667-32119667 GCF_057381915.1 Diplotaxodon limnothrissa
ATTGCAGGGCAGCATGGAGGCGTTTGACTCGCTGAGTTGAGTCTGATGAGACTTGATTGATGATTTTTAAAAAAAATAAAAGTAGAGGCTTCCTGCTGTTAGTGTTGAACTGTGTTGTTACGGGATTGTGTCATACAACTGTTTGCGTGCTTTCTTGAAGATTGTGGAATATCTTGTGCTCCAAGGTCAATATCACGTCTTTTTGCTTTCTTTCTCTCACACGTTGACAGGTCAGATGAGGCAAAACAGCACCACAACAGCACGCCTTCCATTCTACACGTCTATCCATCTCACCTTTTAGATGTCTTGCGCGTTTAATGCTTACCTATCAATACCTTTTACATTTACAGCCAGGTAACGGAAAACTAGCCTGCATGTAGCGGTTTCATATGAGCACATGGCTTTCATTGCTGTGGATACGTGCGGTCGTGTGGTTAAAGGACAGTAATGCTTTCAGCTTGTATCATTGTAATGTGACATTTAGTTTGCTGGACAACACAATGTGCCGGCAAACAAATTGTCAAATCTATATAGTTAACACTGATCGGCACAGCATCTGCTGCGTTTGAAGGCAATGCGCTACAGATGGACTGAAGTAATTGCTATTAATGCCAAACTGTCAGGCCGACCAGGTGTTCTACAGATCTGTTGCGTCCTTTTCCATTAGGCATCAGCGACTGATTAGACTGCCTTCATGTTGCTTTGCATTATTCCTGATATGATTATTTTTTTCAATCAGAGTGCATTGTTTTCTTCTATGTATGAAAAGGCACAGCTGCACATTTGCCCTCAGTAAATAATATATCCGTTTCATATTTCCACATTTAATTAACAATAATAAAGCCGGCGAGTGAAGAGACGTACTCTGGGGCTATGGATGCTTCACACTCTGTGATCCTCATTCAAATACTAATCTTGTCCTCCTGCAGCCTTTTCAATATGTGCATTATGCTTTTGCAATGTTTGATGTCTGTGTTTGCGTTAGTTTGTTTAGTCGGCGCTTACGCATGGCATCTGCAGCTCACCAGACGTGGCTAATGAACTTTGAAAGTGTGTTGTGTTTTACGCATGTCTACATGGAGAGATTGGTCTTCTCCGTTTGTCAGATTCCTTGTCGAAATATGAGCGGCTGTGCTCGGGCTGTTATTGGCGCTCACTGGAGCATTTCGGAAAGATGTTTACATGAATGCGGAAAAGAGAGGAAAAACAATCATAACTGTTTTCTGATCTCTCAGCACTTGACAGGCACAAGCAGCCGGCTCCTTTCACTAATAATAAATTCATGGCTGTAAACTTTGACTGGAAAATCCCAAACTAATATAGTTACTAGTTGAATAAATTTTGCTTAAGACTTGAGATTTAGACAATCTCTAATGGCCTGTCACTTGGCAATGAGAGGTGTTGAAAATTTGCACTAAAACCCTTTTTTATCCGAACATAAAGTAACGCAATGTTCTGATTTGAAATTCAAAATGATGCTAGAGTTATTTATAGGATGGATCCAGTATTTGGATCAGATATCAGTCCAGAGCTCGCTCAGGAAGTGTGATCGGGTGAAGGTGATGATGTTCTGTCTCTTATACAACAATACAGAAAAGAATACAGTACTTTGAGTTTGTGTTAGTAGTTTTGCGTACAAAGTAGTACTTTTGTAATGTTATTTACATTACATTAGCTCAATCATTCATTTATTAGCCATTTTAGCCTATGGTAAATAGTTGATTTCCCATTGGCAACGGCAGCTCAAGCGAAATAGTAATGCGTCCCAAACTAAATGGCAATGTGTATTTAAGGATGATACAAGAAGGGAACATGATTTGAAACTCACTCACTTTTGAGTCTTTTGAGGTGCTTCACTAAACAGGAGGTATTTCCTCCACTGGTCTTACAAACCACGATGGTACTACTTGCATATTACCTTTTGTGGCTCACTCATCACCCCTTGGCTGTCTAAAGTACTTCCAGAGCTTACTTAACTGTCTTTGTTATGAACAACTTAGGTTAGCGCTGTCGCGGCAGCTGCTCTAGTCACCAAGTCATCGTCTTCCATTTGTAGTTTTTGCTGCGTGTGGGAGCAGCTGGGTGAGGGCCCCCTCTTCAGCTGTAGAAGATCTGTAGTGTCCCTGTACTTATGGTACTTAAAAAAGAAAGAAAGAAAAGAAAATGGTGTATGGCATGTATATCTATAGTACCTTGCCACATCCTCACAATATAAAGCATACGTGGCTATGGGAAGGTTTGCTCAAACTTGCAACGTACACCTGGTAGTTTGTTCGGATCAACCATAAACAAACCGCTCTGGAACTCATTTGGAGCCACACTATGACCACCTCTTCCAAAAGGTCTTGGCGCGGTTGTTTTGGTCCACACCGACCGAGTGAGGTCATTGTATTCACACTTGCACCAAGGGGGAAAAGAGCCAGATTTCACTTAAATGGACTAAACAGCGCAGGTGTGCAAACACCTTAAGAATGATAACTGACAATTTGCCACTGCATCACACCTCTTGACCAAGTAAAGGATGATGAATGCTCCTGGTCATGTGCAGCGACATCATCACCTTGCATCCGTGCGAGCCTGCATCTGTGTGTTTGCAAACATCTGCTGCTTAAACAGTGCCAGCCCCATACTCGCAGGCATATAGTCACACAAATGCATGCATAGCCACTACTGTTTCTTCCAGTGATAAAAACTAAACAAGTGGCGCTTCAAAAATTGTCAGCGGCCACTCTGTCTGTCTGTGTACCCTACACTTTGAAAGGCAATTCCCTTTAAGTTAAGGAGTGAAGCTGTCTGCAGCACGTTTCGTGCTGTAATAGCAACTCACTTCTAATCCTAGTTATGCAGGAAACATTTTTTGTTCTACCTTAGCTTCATTGGGGTATAATTTGAAGCAGACACCCACACATGGATTTTTAAATGAGTCCTAAATCATGCTGAAGAATAAGTTAGCTGTGTGCTTGTATGTGGTGGTTGGCACATTTACATTTACTTCCCTCAGATCAGTGGAAATGATGAGCTTTGTAGAAAATTGTCATCATTTCTTGAACATAAACTACAAGCTAACAAAAAGCCATGTCATTAGTAACTGTAGTGATGCTTGATTGCACAAAAATGACTACTGCACTACTAAAGTCCTAGTTTTTCTTGTGTTTACAATGGCCTTCCTTTGCTCCATTGCCCCCCAAAACAAACACACACACACACACACACACACACACTCCATCATTTCTACTGAGCAAGACGCTCAATTTTCACCCGACCCCATCCTCCATCCATCTCATTTCCCTGCTAGCTGCACTTGCAGAGCTGGAGCATAAACAGAGCAACAGGGCTGCTGATAGCATCTGCAGATGTGCCGGCAACATCCCCAGATAAGAACCAGCAGCAGCATGCCCCCTCTCTAGCAAACAATAGAGCTCCTACTGAAATGTGTGGTAGGAGAATGGAGAGGAAAAAGAGGAGGGGTGATAGGAGTGGGTGGAGGTGAATCTGAGTGTAATGGAGGGAGTGGGAAAGAGACAGCGCAGTGGCAGAGAAGAGTCTGAAGGAGAGAGCTGAATGTGGAGAAGCTCTCCGTGTGCCCATCGAGAGCCGGACAAGGGTGTGTTTACTCGGTTTATCTGGATGGCCTGTCAAGCTACGGGAGGGTGGAGGGGCTCTTCATTCCAGTGGAGGGGTTGGGCGTTGCTCGAGGCCTTAAGGAAATAAGCACTTGAAGAAAGATGTGAGGGCAGGCCAGCGGTAGCCGCTCTTTGTTCCTCACGTGTTGGGCTTGATTGACAACTCCTTTATAATCCCACAGGTGACTCCTCTGACATTGGAGGCCGCTCTGTGGAGCTTCTCTCTGCAGCCTGTCTTACCTGCCACCCCCCTCCACCCGCTTTCCCCTGATAAGGAAGCCAGGGGAAAGCAGGGAGGTTAGACGGGAAGCGCAAAGGGATTTATGGTTGTAGTGCCAACGCATTTATCTGTGCTTGGGTAATGGGAGCATCCGCTCCTATGGCAACGACCTCTGCAGAAGGTCAACCCCAAAATGGGCTGACAATGAGCTAAACGCCCAGTAAAAAAGCAAGACACCTTAACATGATTAAAGGGCCTAATGCAATCTGTATTGTTTTGGCTACAACTCAATTATCTTTAATGAAAGAGAGCTTTTCCACTAGAAACAACATTCAGAAGCTCTGTTTAAGAAACCCCCTCCCCCACATGTTTCTGTAGTTGGCTAGGGGGAGTTTGTGCCCTACCAGATAGCAGATAGTGGCATCCCCCTGAAAGCCCCAACCATTGTCCCCAGAGGGTAAGTCATCAGACGAGCCACGCTTGAGAGACCATACCTGAACACGAGGAAATTGCGCACAGGAAGGTGACCGTTCACACACACGTACAACTCATCCAGCAGCACAGAAAATAGTGTTAAATATGATCTTTCAAATTATAATCAGCAGGCATTTGCATGAGTCAGCCATTCTCAATCCAAAAAATACAAGCGTGAACCCGGTCCCATTATCTTACGTGGTGTAATTTGCTGCTTTTGATTGCCCGTGTCACAGAAAACAGATCATAAGACGGTTTCACTGTTGGTCAGACACAATAAGCAATTTAATAACAATGTACTGAACAAAGGAAAAATGTCTCTGAATTTAGAGTTATTCTGCAGATTAATCAGTAATGAAAATAATCATTAGTCACTGCACTGGGTTATAGTTACTCATTAACTTTAAAAAAACAAACAAAAAAAACAACCTTTTTGTAGATGAGACGGTGTTTTGCAGACCTGCAACAAAAACTGACAAATGACCCCTGCTGGCTGGGGTGCAGTTAATGGTTGAATGGCTCCTGTGAAGAGTGGAGAGGCTCACATTAGAGGTATGATGAAGCCAGCCGGGTTAACATTTATGTGTTTAGCTGTTTAATATTTCAAGGTTGTTGAAACGGGAGCTTTACCCACCTCTCGAAATTCCTCCTGAAGTGTTCCACCTAAACATCAGCCACTCCAGCTGCCAGTGAGGGGAGGGTTGTGTGCCTGCCCGTCTGCAGGTGCTGTGGGAAGCTGTGAGTCAACTGGAGGAGGACAGAATGGCACAGTTAGTATTGATACTGCTGCAAATAAGTATTTAGTCTTTTTCTTGTTTTTCTTTTTATTGTGACAACCCTCGTTCACTCAGAGGCTTATACTGTGAACACGTCCTTTTGAAAACAGGGGATTGGGTAGATATTTCAGTATGTGTTATGCTGTTACATTATGTAAACAGCACTGATAAAACTAACTGCTTTGCGAGATTTGACATACATGCACATACAAGTGGGTTTAATTTTAAAGCAACAGTCTTGAATTTAACTCTACTTTTTTTTTTTCTTCAAGTACATCTCATCCCTCTAACTAATGTATTGTTCCTATGGCAACTGACCTAGCCCTGTCATGCATCCGTCTCCATCCATCACCATCAGGGAGGCTCCTTGTAGCCCCGCTGTCTCTTCCCCACATCAGGCTATCAGAAGCTGTCAGAGTGCCAACTGTACCAGCAGCCTCATCCCGATGTGTCATTATTCATGTAGACACAATTGAGTGTGTGTATTTTCATTGTAGGCAGGTCTTTTATGTTTTTTTTCCTCCCTCTGTCTTTCACAAGCATGCGCAAGTAGAAATGAAAGCCGGAAATCAAACTTGTCACAGTGGTAGCAAGCATCCTGATCGAGACAGAGAGACGGGTTACTGACATTTATTTTGCAGCGACTGTCCTCTAAAGTGCATGCTATATTGTGTGTTACCAAGAGCGTAGTAGTAAAAAAAAAAAGAAAAGAAATAGTCCCCGTTACGAGTGAGAGTTGTCACAACTAGGTTCTGCAGCTGCGCCGCGGGGCCAATCTGCTGCTTGTCATAAATGTTTAGAAAGCTGTTCTTTACTCAAAATCTGGTCTTCATCCAGCGCGGTACCAGTTCCAAATGCCCCTCCCCTAGCTAAGAGCTGTTTAGCCTTGCTGAGTTAGCTTAACATACATAAGGAAGTTGGGAGGATCAGTGTCCCGAATACACCAGCACTACACATATAGGCGTCTGTTTTCATTCTTGTTCGCAACAATAAAACTATGCATCTATTTCGCGACTGCCTTCTGCTGTGCCATATTTCAAATATAACAACAGGCTGATGCGTCTTTCCTGGGTACCAGCTGCCTAATGTTTTCACTGTACTACTCTGTTCAAGCTGTGGCTGGATGCAAGGTCAGGAAATGCTTGTTCTGTCATCTTTACACAGCTCAAAAGATAAAATAAGGACCCCAGTCTGAGGCTGACTTTTGTGGCACACCACCCACACACCCGTCTTCTGTCTGCTCCTCTGATGTGTGTACACAACACAAGCTTTTCTCTGTGTATGCACTTGCGGTTACCATTGTACTGCACACATTATGTAGTTTAGAAGTACTGATTTATTGTTAGGTTTTTTCCACTGATGAGCTCATTGTTTGTTACATGTTTCCAACTGTCTCATTGGAGTAAGCAGTTTGAATTTTTGTTTTAGTTCAGTTGTTAACCAATGTCATCGTTAGCCATGTGTTCTAACTGGTAGCTGTTTGGATGAAAATTTAACAAAGATTAAAAAAATAAAAAAGCCAGTCTATTTATTGCACTGTATCACATCATTGTCACTCCACCCTGTTGATGAAAAAGACGAGCATGTTGCGATGACACAGCCAGACGTTCACGTTTCATCATTTCCTCAGCATGCCATGCTCGTGTCTGGCTTTATACGCGATGGATAATCCCAGTAACTTTTGTGTTAGCTTCCAGTACACGTTCGTTAATTAATTCTGTTTGCATTCTTGTCAATTTCGCCGAGGCCTCCCACCTCTCACCCCCTGATGGGATGAAAGTTGTTGTTACCTTTTACTGCCTAGCGGGTAAAGAGCGCGAGCAAACATCTCCCAGAATTTGTGATTCCAAAATGTCTATTTGCTTAGCAGATCAGACGCATTTAAATGTACAAGTTTGCATGCATTTTTAAGAAGGACAACCGCAGTGGCTGTGCAGCCGTAATATCTTCCCCTGTGTGGGCCATGCAAACTTTGTAATTAAACATCAAGGTTTTCTTTGAAAAACCAGCTTGATTCTTGACCACTTCTGATATTAAATCTAAAAAAGCCCAAACTAACTCCCTCTTGGCACGGCATTATAAAGAATTCATGTTGTGCTTTTCATGCATGCAGAGCCACTTAAGGACACAGGCAAAGCACCACCCCTCAACGTTTAATTTCATCACGATCTAGGCTGCATTAGTGCGAGAAAGAAATATTTTTCTTGTACAATAAATGTTGAAGTGCCTTTATGAAGAGTGATGGTGGGTGGGCGGGAGAGGGTGGTGGGGGTAGCGTTGTGGTTTTATTGTTTGGAGGGAATGTCTTTGAGTGTTTGAGTGGGTTCTGCAATACAATCCAATTAAAGTTTGATAACAGAGCAAAGAAGAAATATAAACGCCTCTCTCTAAGAGCAGTTATCCTTGTTATTGTTTGCTTATGGGCGTCCATGGTGCTGTCTGAGCTTATTCATATACAGAATACATTAATGTATTAATGCACTATTATTAGGGGGTGGAAGGATTTTGTGTGCTAGATCCTGTGGAGAATCTTGGGGAAAGTGTTGTTTTTTTTACTTCTTATTTTGTTTGTTCAGGTTTTTTTTTTCTTTTCTGTTTTTAAGAAACCCAGAAGGAGTTGGTCCACTGGTAGGTTAAATATAAACCCTAAAATTAGATGCATGACACTTTGATCGGATGTAGAATATTATAATGGGACTCGTGGCTGCTAAAAAAATAAGTCTAGTTTTTAAGGTTTTTAGAGTTTTAGTAGCATACGAGACAGTCTTGATTAAAATAGCATCTACAACAAATGAACAATATCTGAAAGTCATGTTCTTAAGAAATGGGGGGGGGGAAAATCCAGCAAAGACCTGACCTGAGAAATGCCTCTGCCTCTTCAGTTGATCCCGTTGAGCTACTGAACACTCGGTCTTAGTGGATACCTTTCCACTGAGATCATTTCTCATTTGAAGGTTGGTTGTTAAGAAGCTATTCTTAAGGAAAGGAAACGGGGAGAAAAAATGGAGGAATGCCAAAGTAAACAAAGAACAAGACTGAAAGTCAGTGGCTATAGTTCTTATGGCGTGAACAATCCAAATTTGAAGTTTTTGATTTAAATTGGCATCAAAATGTACAGAGGAGGTCCAGCAGAGAAGTACAAAAGTGAGTGTCTGCAGCCATCTGTAAAAAATGGTCAAGGTTGCAAAAGAAGAGCTCTGAACGTCCTTCAAAAATCCTGGAGAACTATTCCTGAAGGCTGTTTAGAGAAATTACAAGAAAGCTGAGTAAGAGAGTTCAGGCTGTGTTGAACTATAAAGGTGAACATGCCAAATAGTGGCTTTTAAGCTTGCTGGAATTGTTCAGACTCTACTTTTGCATCATATACTGCATTTCCATCTATGTGCTGCAAATGTTTCCCACTCTCCTAGAAAAAGATAAAGAAATGTGGGGGCGTTCAAGACCTTTGCACAGAATTGCACTAAAGAGCTCAGGTCTGCATGATAAACCAGTGATTTACAAATCCTCTGAATATATATTGAGTTTGACTTTGTGTTTGACAGATATATATATATATAGTGCACAGTGTGAATTAATTCTGCTCTTAAGACTGTATGTGGGCTAGATGGCTTGATTTGATGTAATGGAGGAAGCCCTTAGTAAAATATTCTTGCCTGAAGCTTGGAAACCTTCAATTAGAAAAATTAATTATCACTTACGCTGCAGCTTTAAAGGGAGCATGAGCAGAAAGAGACGCTGAACTGAACAAAGCAAACCTGATATTGTTCATGGAGATTTAATACCAAGGAATTACATTCAGACCACCTCCTCACAGTCACTCGCAGCAGAAATGACTGTGTTTTTTGGACTGCTTGATTACCCTGCCACTCCTGCATTCACCTGACATCTTCGATTTACGTTTCCATTAATTGGATGTCTTCACATTCTGTCTAATTTACTCTTCAGCTGGCGTCAGATCTGTCACTTCACTGAAAGCGGTGGGGGTTTTGTTTTTGTTTTTATTTTTTTTTTGGCCCCGTCTCATCTTTTGAATTTCATAAAAAAACACCAAGAATAGAAATTGCGGTTGTTTGTGTACTTGGGTTGCAAAACCGAAAGAGACATGTTGATAATGGAGGACAAAAAGGATGTTATTATTGCGCCCTTTGCATGGTCAGACACACTCACGCACATTTGTAACAGTCGGTGCATTCTAGGAATTATTCTGACACAACGGGTTTTAATTTACGTCTCTAGTGTATCCACTTTCCTAAAGCCTGACTTGTGGGCCTCAGTTTCACGTATTGATTTCTCCACATTTCCCAGAATGACTTTCAGCAGTCTCCAACGAATGGCAGTGAACTTGTTGAATTCAGAAAGGGAGAAAGAAGTAGTGGAATGATGCCGTAGTCTACTCTTTGCTGTGATGAGAAGATGAGTTGTGTCTCTTTTGTTATATATTTCTTCCTCCTGTTCGTGGTTGCTACATTTAGAGAATTTCCTCTTTGCTTTTAAACTTTTTAAAGGTTTAGCTCATGGATGTGTACATTTAATATTACCTCTGGCTGCTGTCAATAATAGTACTATCCGAAACATTAAACAACAGCGTAGAATTTATATTAGGTTATATTTCAAAAACTGCATGCTCTTGGCTAGTGAGCTTGATCCAGTGTAGGATTGTCATTAAAAATCATACTCTGACACTAATCAGTGCTAAAAATTGCTATTGGATTAGATCATCATCTGCTACAGTATCAATACCAACGTGCCTTCTTTGCACACTCCATCTGACACAACTTCACACAGCACATAGCCTCTCCCATCACTAACACATGAACATGATGTTAACATTATTGAACAACTCTTTGTAGGTAATTTTGAGAGGCCAGCAAAGCTCCCTTTTAAACAACATTAAAGCCATACACATTAATGTTACCTGTTTTACTCATAGACAGCATAAAAGCTGGACAGAGCTGTCGGGACGTCACCCATTGGTTTGACAACTTGTCATTCACGAGTTGTTAGCCAATGAGCATAGCACTGATATTCCTCTGTTTTGAAACATACGTCCTACTTTGCAAATCTTGTTCATAATATGACCAAGATTTGCAAAATTCAGTATGATCTGGAATGAGTCACAGAGCCCATAAACTTAACAGGAAAGTGTTTAAAGAGGTCAAGTATGAAAACAGTTTTCTTATAGATTTCTATGGGACTGGAAGTCTTTTAGCAACCACAGCTATCGACATCCAGTGGCCTTCTGATAGAATGTGGCTTTTAGCATGGTCTTCATATTTCTATCCTGGAAGTTATGTCAACCTTTCAGATTGTCTCTGATTTAATTATTAGTGAGTATCTGATATTAGCCATCTGTTAGGGTCTTATTGGGGATATGGCTAGTGGACGTTGGATAATAATAAACCAATAACATAAATTTTAGAGTTAGGTAGCAGACAATATCATACTACTATTCTAATCTTAATTTTCTTGTTTTATTTTTTGGCTGTGCTGGTATCATTCATATAAAAAATGGAGTATTTTCCTGGATTTGAAAGTTTGAAATTCTAGTATTATGCCCACCCCACACTGGTGTCTCAGAGTTGAGCTGATTGCAACATGAAGCTAGTTAAGCTTGTAAGCGTAACTTGTCTGGCGTAGCTATCATATCTTTGTGTTTGTGTCCTGAGTCTTACTGTCCTGGTCTTATGTTTAGCCGTAGCAAGTGGAGAAATTGTTGTTATATGTATCAATAAATTACATCGTGTTAGAATATATTGTTGTTTTATTGCCCTGTCATTAGTCTAATGACATCATTATTATGCTAATTGAAAGTGAAGAAGTAAAGGTTGCACTGTGAAAAATCCCTCTGCTAGTTACCCATTTAGACTATGTAATTATGCTAGATCCTGTCTTTTCGGTAACCTTTGGTGTTTCTGTGGGCTTAAAAATATGAGCTCCCTCCAAAGCATAAACCATATGACTTGATTTTTTTACATTCCATATTTTCTCCATGGAAAATTAGGTATTTCATGTTAGCAATCCAAACTCAGCATCTGGCCACGACGCATAGGGAGACATTTCCCCCCGGGCCCTGGCACAAAATGTAAGCCAGTTTCAGTTTTCGCCAATTACCGTAACTGACACTGCTTGAAAATATGTAACATCAAACACAGCTATGTTTTTGATCCAAGGTGAAAGAGCCATTCTGCAGTCAGTCACTAATTCGCTTGAATCTCAAGGGAGATCCTTAAAGCCTTCTGTGAATTCTATTAAGCTGCTCATTATTATTCTATACCTTATTTTAATTAAGAATAGTGAGAACCCAACAGTGTGATTTAAGGGTACGCCTGTGTATGCGTGTACATAATTGCGCTTGGTTTTTCTCTGAGGTGGGGCAGGCAGTCGTTATGCTCATTCGTTGTGGCGCACTAGTTTTCGGCTAATCTCCATCCAGTGAGGGACGTGTTCTTTCATTAGCATTCTGATTATTATCAGCTCTACTGGTAGAGCCGAGCAGATAATGCAGGGTTTGATGAATCTAGCTAACCACCTTCCACAAAGGAGGCATTTGGTGCAAGTGCTGGGTGTATGAAAATGTTTTTGGGAGGATCAATGAGATCAGAGGAGGCACATTTTGCTCCGTTTAAAATGAAGAATGAAACCGCTTTCTGTTAGAATAAACCCTCCAGTCTTTGGATTTTGGCCGCTGAAATACCATTGCTCTCCTGGACTCATTTGGCTCCATCACACTCCGATAATAAGTGCAGATTGGCAGCCCAGCACTTCAGTTCAATAGATGGTGCTGAGCAAGGCTCTGGAAAATGAAGCGTCCACCAAGTTGATTTAAATGGAGAATTGTGATTAATTAGAATCGATAGTGTTAGCATCGACACTCACCGCTTCCCATCTACAATGCCCCTTGCCTTGACCCACACTTAATGTGCTTATGTACACTTTAGCACCTAACACGCAAGCATAAGCACGCGCATACATATTCATGTCATCGTAAGCAGTCCACTTCATTATAACTGGCTGTTACACAACGGCTGTCATGCTCTTGTGAGTTAGGCTCCCCACATACACCCACTCTCACACAAACACACACCCAGAAACGCACTCCCTGAAGACACGGCAAGCTGATGAACAGCCTGCGGAGATGTGATGAGGCAAGAGGAACAAAGGATTAGTCGATTGAGAGCTGGAGACTGACTAACTGCAGACCGAGTCAGAAAGTGCTCACTACAGTCTGAACTGAAGTTGTACAGACACAATGTTCTCCCCCTGCCCTGCATGTCTGCAGATGACTTGTGGAGCCCTCTGCCGTGTCTTCCTTGGCCCACAGTGTAAAGGCTTAAGCTTTTCCACTAAGTCTCTAGTCACTTTTTAGACCTCAGATGCATTAAGTGAGGGTCATTCTCATCTTTAGAAATGTCATGGGCTAAAGGATTTACTTACTATCTGGAGAGCACTGTATAAAGTTAAAGGCTGTCTGGTATTTCTATTAATTAATAAATTTTTTGGTCTTTATCAGATAAGCACATTGAGGCCACAGCACACGGTTTGGCCTGATGTCATTGTGCACATGTCCATTTGCAGAAAGTAAGATTAGAATTATTAGGGGTGTAAATGTGTCTTAAATATATTTTAAGACACACACTAACTCATAAACCATTGCTTTTCTCCTCACTATTATATATAATTTTTAACCCTTTAATCTATCAGTCCAGTGTTTTGTTTTGTTTTTCAATGAGTGTAACCCATGATTATCAATCATCATGCAGTTAATGAGCTTATTTTTTCCCTCTTAATACATTTTAGTTTCTGTTTACCTCTACTTAACATTTTTTTGAAAGAACAACAAAAAAAATGTGGAGGAGACATCGTTAGGCCCCGACTGAGGGGTCATTTTTGACCTCTAGATAGATATCTGATGATCGAAGGCGCCCTTTCAGTTGTGGCTTGTCTTGAGCAGCACCAAGCAGTGAGTAAGTCTGAGCTTGTAGGGAGGGGCGAAAGTATCTTTTAATCCCTCAATAAGTCAGCTCATTATTTTTTTCCTACCCTGCCATGATTATATATTAAGTGATTGGCAGCTCAGTTACAAAAATATCAGCTAAGCCAATATTAACCGAACTGTGCTGAGATATACTCAGAGAAGCTGTGCACGTCGGCCCAGGCCGGGAGGGGAGTCTGTCACTGTTGGGCCCTTATCTTAAAGTGTGATTTACCCTGGAGCCATTCCTGGCAGGGGATTTGAAGAGATGTCTGTAGGTGAGGACGGGGCGGACGCCAAGTCATCGCTTAGCAAGTCTTCAGCGGAGTTACAGCAGCTAAACTTGCTCTCATAAACAGAAAAACAGACACTCAAACAAGACTCTTTGTTTCATCTGCACAAATTTCCAAGGAGACGATCACAGTTGGCCCAAAACCTCGAGAGGCCCTCCATGATAATAACACAGCATGTTGCACTTTTCATTGGAGATGGAGTGGCCTTCTTACTTTGGAAAACAACAAACTCTTCCCTCTGCCTCACTAATAAACCCAAGAATAACATTTGCAGTTTACACATTGTAAGTTCTTTTTAATTGAAGTCATTGTGCGCGATTGTTTCGGAAGCGGCCCGGGAGTGTTGGTTTCAGATCAATGACTACAAACCCAGGAAATAATTATTTTGCATCAAGATGAAAGTCGGGCTACAGCAGCGCAAACAGCCTGTGGATCCAGCTTTTTTTTTTTTTTTAAATTAGTGCCGTGTGTCTCCTGCTCTGCGTGGCAAATTAACATCCACCATCAAGGATAAACGATTGTATGACACGGGTGTGCAGGAGAAGGGTGGTGGTTTGTTTGTCTGTTTGCAAGAGGTCGGGACAGGTGGGTGCTGAAGATTTTGGCCTGTTTCGCTCCTAAGAATATAACCAGAAATTGGATGGATGTGCAAGAGAACGCTTCCAATATTTTTCAGTTCTAAAGATGAGACGAAATATGCAGCTTCAAAGTCAAAGTTCAAAACCGATATACCACATTCTTTTTTATAGCTTCATTAGCTGCTGTGGTAATCAATTTGCCTTTCCAATCTGCCTTAGCAAAAATTTACATCCAATTGCAGCTTAAAGTTAAATTTAATGAAATGAAACAGTCAAATTTGTCAGCATGCCTTTGCTTTCAAGTTTACTAAAAACCTGAAGCCCTGCTTTTTTCATTCAGGTTTCATAAACCCCTTAAACTGCTACCATAAAATTTTGCTATGAGTGTTCCTCATCTGCCTTATCGCTGTCTTGCAGGGATGCCCAGGTTTGCCAACCAACCGTTGCCAGCCACTGCGCGACTTGGGGACAGTCAGGTGATGGCATGTGAGGTCAACTCGGATCTGGTGGCCTTCATCCGGTGGGAGAAAGACCGACAGCCCCTGGAGCTGAGTACCAGGTTGATCCAGCTACCGAGTGGAGCCCTGGTTATAAGCAATGCCTCGGAGACGGACGCTGGCACGTACCGCTGCCTTGTGGAAAACGTTGGCTCTTCCAAGTTGAGTGATGAGGCCGAGCTCCAAACTGTACCAGGTAATTTGAGAGAACACCAGGTGAAATGTTGTCCATTATGAATCTACATCTGTTACTATAGGAACTTCTCGCTGTAAACTCAGTTATGCAATATAATGAATACACTAGTATTGTTTTCTAATATTAAAATATTTTACCCTGCTTGTCATCAGTTGTCACCTGTTAAAACGTCACCACATCTTTAGAGCTTTTAGACCCTCGTAGGTCCTCTTGTGAGGTAAATTGAAATTTGTATATAGTCCAGTGCATCATTTAATTACAGCAGTACATTGAGTTCTCTCTCGGTTGCTCATTACCTTTAGTGTGAAGAGACCCGGCTACCTGTGGTGAGAGATTTTTGAATGCTAGCAGGAGCGGTAAAATTCCCACTGGGGTTATCAGTGATGCAACAGTAACTCAGCTGCAGCTCAAAAGGAACCCGAATTCCATTGTGGCAGGGTCTTGTCTCACCCCCCTGGAAGTTTTATTTACTAAGTTGTTAAGCACCAGGCTCCTGCCAGCACAGGGAAGATATTAGAGGCTGTAAATCAGACTTCAACAAGGCCCCAGTGGGGGTCTTCATCTCTGTTTGCCTCCTTTAAAGATGTGTGGTAGAGTGGCAGGAAGTTGGAGCCACACAAAGGGGAAGATTTTAAAGCTTTGTGACGAAATGGAAATACATTTTTGCGTGGACACCATCAGATATTGGAGGGACATGAATAAATGTATTAGGTGTAGTTATTATCATGTGTAGTTGTGTCTTTTTTTTTGTTTTCTTGTGACGGCACAACCAAATACAGCTCTGGTATTTTCGCCGTGAATTGCTGAGTGGGAGTTTCACACATTCCTGTGAACTCGCAGCAGTTCATTATTAAAAAAATAAGAAGTCTGGCTGACCGTGACCCTCGTGGTTATTAGTCGATGCTATTCCAGCATTAAGTTGCAGCTGGAATCATACACAGCAGTTTGAACTCATACACAGCTTTATCTGTGCTAGATATCATTATCATTATTCAGTCTGACTCTTTGTGGCTTGAGTGTCAGGCTGTCAGTCAGTCTTAAGTGTAAGATGGATGGACATGGAGGTTAGCTTACTCAACCCTAGCCTTAACCTCAGCCTTAACGGTCGCCCCCCCCGGTCAATTAAGAAACTGCAGGGGAAGCTGGAATTCCTGTTGCAGGCTGCAATTTACTGTTTGTTTGTCCTTTTTTTCTGATCAATAAAACAAATAATACACTTGATAAGAGTTCAAGATGAAAGCGGCTTTGGAAAATAAAGACAATACCCACTCTTGAGTTTTTAATTCTTCCCAGAAATTCTTTGCTTAACCTCAGTCTTAACCCTGACCCCCTTTTTTTCCCCCTTCACATCTAAGAAACTGGCGAGGAGAGGAAGCTGGAATTCCTGGTGCAGCCTGTGTCTGTGACCAAGACGACTGATGCCAGCGTGCTGCTGCCCTGTGTGGCCACGGGTTACCCTACACCACGCATCAGCTGGATGTTTGGAGACAAGCTGCTGGAAGAGAGGTACGTGTAGGGCAGCTCTGTGATCTATTGTTTGATGCATTTATCTATTCTGATCGAAAAAGCAGAGATTGTTAAACAAAAAAGAAAAAACAACAGGTTTGGATTATCACCTGAAAGTTGCCAGTAATTGGCGATAGTTACAGTAAAGCCACAAGCAGTTGTGCTCAGCTTCCCTGGGCTCTCGCACATTCCTAGGTTTATAAAAGCAGCAGAGTACTGTAATGTACTGCTCCTTTGTACCCGGTGCCTCTGGCCTCCAGAAGCTAAACTGTTAGTCCTGGCGCCTGCTCCCCAAGGTGTTAATGCCGTTCTGCCACAGCTACCCAGAGAGCCCCGGGGGGAGACCTGGACGTGCCAACGGAGCCACTTCATCTGGGAGAGCAGGCTGTGGGGTTGCCAGCTGAGGGGAAGTTCACAAATTAAGAGCCAAGACAGAGTGTCACAGTGCCTGTGCTCTCACTTCTCTGGCTCTCATTAGCTCAGGCAGTGCAGCTCAAATCCCTCAGAGAGAATTGCATTGGACATGTGAAGTTTGGTTCTCACCAATTAAGAAAGCACTTTGTTTACCTAACCCCTGTGTGCTGCTCCTGTGGAATAATAACTCTTCAACTCAACGTGGCTAAAATGTGGCTCATTCATCTAAATCTAGCTCAGAATGGATTTGGGCGTTCAGTGAAATTAAATGTAAGGTCGTCACATTGGTAATCGCGAGGCCCCGGTGCGGTGTGAACGAGAATATCATTAGACCTTCCAACCTCTGGTTCCAAGCATAGCTCCACACCTCAAGTTTTTAATGCCTGTGGAATTGTCTGAATGTTCTGACCTCCAAAGGGAGCTGGGTAAAAAGGTACTTATTAATCTACCTTCTATTAAATACAAGACAATATCCAGCTCGCATAGCCACCCCCCTAGGGTGTCTCCGTTGGTAATTAGCAAGCATAGTGAAAAAGCAGGGATGTCTGGGTCATATAGAAGAAGACCCCGATGCTCCTGCCTTCAGCGCAAAAAAAAATTGAGCGGTGAATACATCTCCAAGGTTGTTCCTTTGATTTTTTTTTTTCTTTTCATTAACGACGACATTGACAATTAAAAAGAATAGCAGTGGAATTTTCCCCTTTTTTCCTGTTGAGAGTCTCTTGTTCCTTCCAGGCATTACATGAAAGATAGAGGAGCTCCTGTCAATTAAAAATTGGTGTGGCATGTAGTGTAAGGGAGAGAGTAAGGGGAATCTGCAAAGAGTATCTAATTGGTCTTTGGTGCGCAACACAAACAGGGCCTTGAAAGCAGCAACGCTGGAGCTGTAGACATGAGATGAGAGTTGATGAAGACGTGTCAAAGCTACCAATCGAAAGCGGAGCAGCTCAGCGATGGTGGGGAGTATCGCTGCCGATCCTTCAGCTCGGTCACATCTCTTGTTTTCTTTTTCTCTACGTCTGAATTCACAATGGCTTACAGCCACTATTATCCCGAGCAACAAATAACAAAGGTAACGCGATAAGAGTGCAAGATGAAAGAGGCTTTGGACAATGCAGACTCTTGAATTTCTAATTCTTCCCTGTAATTCTTTGCTAGTCCTTCCACTTTCTGCCCGACTTCACTGAAGTTCTTTAAGATACTTTGAAAGACGCAGAGGAAATCTTCAAAAGTCTTTTCACAATGTGCTGCATAAAGGATTTCTGCCATAAGTAGGATTTCTGTCTTAGGTCTTTGAAGAGTCTCATTAGCATGTTATTCATAACCTGTCAGGAGACATTTCATTGGGATCACTTGCCCGTATTGGCATGTAGGCCTTACTGGCTGTTTAAAAATGTCTCTATGTTGACAGACAAGGACAGAGCAGAGGGCTGAAACTAAACAGGTGGTTGCCCCACTCTCAGTCGATCAGTAGCTGATTTCTCTTTGTTGTGTCCGGCTCACGGGGCCACTGTGTCAGATCTGGGAATAATATTCATAGATTCTTCTTGTGACCAAGAAAAAGCGTGTTGGATCTCGGTCAGTCACAGTCTGCAGTCTTTTACAAATCTGTAAGCGATAGAAGAGAATGACCTAACCTAACTACCGACACCACCACCACCCTTTTGTCATGAGTGAAAATTAAGTCCTGGACCTGTTGATTGTGGCTCACCTGGGACAGAAACTTGTCCTCTCCTGCATGTGTCTGAGTGTGATTATAAAGAATCATGCGGTGAGATGCTGCCTCACTTCACACAGGACAAAATGATCCGTTTTTACGTGTGAAGCTCTTGTTTGTTTGATCAACTCATTAAATGATTTATGTTGTTTTTTGCAACCCACCAACTTTTATTGGTAGACATATTTTTCTCTACTTGCAAAGTAATTTTTGGATAATATCTCCTTTGTTATATATAAACATACACTTACTGGACACTTGATTAGGTATGTCTTGCTTGTACTCCCTTTGATCCTCGGAGCTATCTTAATTCTTCATGGCACAGATTCAACAAAGAGCTGGAAACACTCCTCAGAGGAAGACGGGACAAAGACATGCTGTGGATGAGAGCCAGAGATTAATAATAACTAATAATTTTACACAGAGAGGTGTATAAACACAGAGTCACATAGTGTACGGCAAATTCTGACCCTACCATCTTAAAGTATTCTTTTGGATGGAGATCTGGTGACTTAAGTACAGGGAAGTCTCTGTCATGTTTGATATTATGTGAGCGTTGTAACAATGATGAGTTATCTTACTGGAAGCAGGAAATGGTACACTGTGGTCATGGTGAGCAACAATATTCAGGTAGTGCTCGGGGCTTTAAACAGTGCTCAGTTTGTACTAATGGGCCCAACATCATTACACCAGCAGCAGCCTGAATTCTTAATACAGGGCTGCAAGGATGGATCCAAACTTTCATGTTGTTCACACCAAATTCTGACCCAACCATCTGAATGTGGCAGCAGAAATCGAGACTCAGCGGACCAGCCAATGTTTCCAATCTTCTGTTGTTCAGTTTTGGTGAGCTAATATTAATCGTACTTTGTTTTCAGCTGACAGTAGTGGCTCACCATGTGATCTTCTAAACTGCTATAGCCCATCTGCTTCAAGATGCACTGTGCATGGTTCTTCTGCATACCTTGGTCATAACGAGAAGTTATTTCAGTTACTATTGTCTTCCTGTCAATTTGTAAGCATTCTGGCCGTTTCCCTCTGACCGCTAGAGACAGTTGTGTAGGAGAGCCCCAGTAGTTCAGCAGTTTCTCAAATACTCAGGCGAGCCCATCTAGCACCAACAACCTTGCCATGTTCAAAATCACTTAAATGATCTTTCTTTCCCATTCTGATGCTCATCTTGAACTTCAGCACGACTAAATGCATTAAGGTGCCGATTAGATGATCAGAAATGTGCACTTTCAAGATGCTGAACAGGTGTACATAACAAAGTGACCGTAAGTGTAGTTGTCTGTAGAAAAGCAGGGCCTATCTGTTCCGATGCTACGTTTTCCAATGCACTCAGTATCGATCATACGATGGATTATTCTGCTGTAACGCGCTGTGTGTGTGTATTCGCCGGCGTCCTGAATGTTGCCTCAATTCAATTTAGGCTCTGAGCAATTCTATTGCCAAGGACACCGGGCTCAACATTTATTTTGATTAATATCAGCAACACTGCGACAGCATATGTAGCACTTTAAGCTGTTCCTTCAACACACTGAAAATGCAGTCTTTGTAAATATGCCTTGTGTCATCCGTTATACAGAGAAACAGGCCTTTGGATCTCTCAGACATACTGGTCCTGATGACACTTATGAAAAGGACAGTCATCTTTTGTTCTCGGGAGTATCTCTGTCACCTAACAGAATTCCTCAGCAGTCAATAAAATGGATGAATTATGCATGTCGGCCAGCAACAGGGAATTGACTGAATATGTAAATCACCGCCCCCCTTTCCAAAGCCTCAAAGTCATCTGTCTCCTCGCCTCCTTGTGCTCCTGTGTTTGCTTAAATATTACTCTGTGTATTGCGTTTAGTTGTGCATGAAGACGGGAATTTAGCTCAGCATATTTGTTAGCTATCATATCGTTTCATGTATTTATAGCTGTCGCGTAAGACACCGTGTCACTGTTGTGCCCGCTTTTCAGCAGAATGACTTGTAGCGATGTGGAATCCAAACCACTAGTACCTTAATAATAATTTGAAGATTCACACCAAAGAATTGATTCCACGGCTCTTGAAAAGACGGCATGACCGAGCAAATGCCACTGCCATTTAAATCCCCACTCTTTCAGATGCAATCATAGATAATTGCCTCTTTTTTTCCTTTTTTTTTTTTAAAGTGAAGTCATAATGAAACTCAAAATTTGAACCTTCTTTGTTCATCACATCTTTTTTAATGTGTTTGCAGCATTAAAACTCACACATTCAACCATTGTCGTTGTTTTGGGGTTTTTTTGTGAATTCCCACACCAATTTTCCATGTGCCATCATGAGCTTTGCAGGTTTTCAAACATTAAAGAGAAAAGACATTAAAATAAAAAACACAGGCAGTGAAACTGAACCAAAAAATTAGCCTAGCCTGATTTTCACTTGTTTCTTTCGTCACACCGGCAATTAGCGTGTCGTCCACCTAGCACTGAGGTCCTCCTCTTGCAGCGAATGATAGAGGTGTCAGTGATGTTTCGTGTGCATCTGGCTGACAGATATGATTACACAGACCACAGAACACAGTTTCTGCAGCCTAAGGAGGAAAAATGGAGAAACCTCTGTTGTCATCCGAGTGTCAGAATGTGAGTAATCTAATCATACGTAACTCTGTACAGCCCCTCCACCACAAAACCGTCTTCATAAAAGGGCTTTTACTGTGTTCATTACCGAGGTCATAGGTAAACGTTTCTGTTGTTTTTATCCCCCTTGAATATAAATGTAAATGTAGTTGCAAAACATCACTGCTAGCTACAGTACAGCAATGCAATACAGCAAATATGTACCTGATAAAGTGCATACATTAAAGCAGCATTCAAGATTCTTCTGGGTTTTCTCTTAGTCAGAAAACAAAACACATTAAGGAATTAAGATCAGTGTGAGTGTGAATGGAAAGTGTTCTGCTCCACATGTTTTCCCTCATTCAGAGAGGTTGGCATGCACGGTGGATATCCAGCACACCACGTACTCCCAGAGAGGCAGGAGGGTCCGTGTGCTTAGAATTCTGCATAGGAACTCAGATTTCTCCAGCATTGGTAAAATGATAGATGGCAGCAGCGGAGAGTGGGGTTAAGGTAATGGAGGGATTTTGCTGGCATGTGCAGGCTGAGAAAACAAGACAAACAACACAGGCTTTCTCTGAGTGGAGCAAGAGAAGTCTCTCTTTAGGCTGTCTCTCTCTGTCTCCAGCACATCAGTGTCTGTAGCTCTCCTAAAAGCATGCTTCCTGTCATAGCATTCATTTTTTTCTTTGCATCCTCATCACAATGTTGTTTTTCTTGCCAAGTAAAGATCCGTCAGTTGTTGGGCAGGGGCAGGATCCACAATCGGCTGCGTTTTTAGTCCTAAAAGGAATCTGCTTTTTTTGCGCACTGTGTAATTTACCTCATTAGTCAATGTAGGACTGAGAATATGGGGATTTATTCACTGATAGTGGAAACAGCTCACTTCCTCTCATTTGCTTTGCCTCTTCACCAGGTGTTATGTGGATATATGTCCCCCTGAGGCAGTACTGTGGCTTTGTAAATGTGACACAGCAAGGACCACACAGAGTTCAGGTGGCCTTGAGCACCTGGAGGCACACCAGCCATCCAAAAGTCTATTATGCGAGGCTTCATTGCAGTATGCACTAATCAAACCATCAGTTTATTCTTGGGGACCTTTTGTAGGGGGGGAAAGCAAATAAGGTAAGGAATGTGGGAGTTTTTTATTTTTTCCTCTCGAGGGTCCCGCAGCTTTCCGTTATGAACCAGAGGAAAACAAAAATGTTTTCATGACTGAGTCAGTTGAGAAACTTGAGCCTGTGCTGCTGGCACTAGGTTGTTTCTCATTAATCTTGCACATTAATTTTTAGTTATTTCTCCTTCAGTTTGTTTCTAAGGCCGGTCGGGCTTCCTTCTTTATCTTGTTTGTCTCTCCTGGTAGTTTCTTTAGCGTCATGTCTCATATTGGAGCAGGTATACATTAAAAAAACAGGGCGGTGGAGGGAGAAACCATTCCAACCCGCTGCCTGCCCTTTTCTCTAAGACGAGATCTGTTTTTGGCACACCTAGAACATGATTCAAATTCATGGAACTGTTATGATTTTGTTCTGGTCAAAATGGGAGAAGTTCAATTTGCGTTCACTTTGAACCACAAAGCCTAGAAGAGCAGAGTGGTTTGGATTCATAGTGCACCACAGTGCAGAGAGCCAGAGAGTGAAAAGAACATGAGATCAAACTGAGAAAAACTTAGGAGTTTCCACTCTATCCATTAATAATGAATCCCCCCTTTTTTTCTATTCTTTGATGTTGTTGTGACAGTTGTGACAAGATTCCACCCGTTTTCCCCTCATGCTGTAGATAGCATGACCCGTGCCCAACTACTGTCACAACACCACTGATTGCTCTGTGACAGCGGTACTGCTCTGCCTCCACCTGCACAGCTCTTCAGTGATGTGCAGCTTCCCCTCACCCAGGTGTACTGACCTTGCTGCCGGTGTGTGATACGGAAGGCTGAGCCACCAGTCACACATACCAAATGTGTCCACGTCCTTCTCTGAAGCCTCTGTGGCTGTCGCTGCCGTCAAAGCTGAATAGCAGAACGGGGGACAAGTTTATGTTAGAGGCCCATACGCATTGACGGACGTACTCAACAAGTTTTCTGGATGTTGGAACTGTTGGAAAGGAGCTGAGGGACGAAAGGGTTGTTGTGCTTTCCAGTAGTTTGAAACTGAAATAGGGTCTTGGGGTTGTGGTTACTCAGGAGGTCGAGCAGGTCATCTACTAATTGGAACGATGGTGATTCGATCACAGTCTCCTCCAGTGTGCATGCCAAATATTCCAAGATATTAACCCCAAGTTGCTCTCCAGTGCATCCTTCGGCATATGATTGTTAGATAGAAAGCACTCACGTGTTGCACAAATTTTAGCCATATATGATGTCTTTGTATATGGTGTTGTTTCTGCTGGGACAAACAATGTGGAAAGTTGTAGTTGTCAGAAGGGGAGCTACTGTAGCATGAACGCTGGCACGAAATCTGAGAAGACAGCAAGCCTAATTAGCATCGCCGTTCAGAACACCGCCCTGTAGCCTTCGCTTTGCTTGGATTGTATGCATGCGTGCATCTGCCGTTTTTGTAACAAGAAGAAAAGTGACGGTGGGAAAACAGCGAGCCAGTTTAACGTCTCTTTGTAGGTAAATCCAGTTTTAATTAGAGTCTCACTTACCGCCGAGGACCTTCAGCTTACTGCACGAGACATCCTTCACATTCTTCCAGCAGGCACCGCGTCTTAATTTAAACGACCACAAGTGGAGCGAGCTCCCTCACAACAGTTTGAGGTGTCTCCGGCTCATTCAGCTCAAGCCAATTTACTTTGTCTCCCTCCCTCATGGTCTCAGTAATGCATTCCTTGTTCAGCGGAGCACTTTAGCCACTGCAGTTAGAGCCGAGATTGACTCGCTCTAAACGGAATGAGAAATTGCACGGTGGTTTGACGTGTACTGTATGTTCCTCTTTCAACTACAAGAGGAAGCTTTCAATGCCTTTTACGGAGCATGCGGCATTAAAGGCCAAGAGTCTGAAAAGCTGTCCTGGTGAGACTTAACTGCAGGAACGCTTGGTGCTACATGCGTCTTTCAGAGAAATTTTTCATTCAGCGGGTTTCTGACATGCAGAGCCTCGGAGCACAACCAGCCACACTCGCCCTCACGCGCAGAGAGGTAATCAATGTACAGCAGGACGTTTGGCATTTTCTGTTTTCCTTACTGCAGTCTCGGGACTAAAAGGAGAGGCAGCCGCCTTCTTTGTGTTTCCCCCACTTTCCCACCTTGAACACTGAGGCCATCCTCTGTCAAGCCTTCTGCTGAGTGTACTATTTTTGCACCTGTTTCTTTTTTATACAATCTGGCCCCGTGTGTTGTTTGTTCTTCTCAGATCGCAGCACTCTTGAGTTTCAGTATGGCTCTTTTGACCTGAGTACATATACCTGCTCCTGGATTGGATTAAAGAGCAAGCCTTACACTGCTCACATATCTAATGAGAGGTTGGTTACAGGAACTGTTAATGTGATTCCTCTAGAATTTTTTCCTAGAATATGTCAGCTAGTGTTGCCAACTCTGTGATAGGATAGCTGTGTAGGAAACTATGGCTGATGAAACTGCTTAAAGTTAGCTCTTGACATAAACATGACATTTGACAACCTTCCCTGTACCCTTAATGATGACTTCTGACACCTCACGATATATCAATAAAGGTTGATGACCATTAGAATATGCTCTGGGTTTTGGCAAGAGTAACCTTATGCCCCTTTTCCATTAGTAGCTACTTGGGTCACCATGGTTTAGTGAACTCTGTACAGGTAGAGATCAATTGCTGATGCACCTCAAATATGACTGCTCTGTTCAAAAAAGAGAAACCAGGGTTACCCTTGCAGGCGTACAAGGGGGAAAGAGTTTAAGCTAACAATCTACAGAGGAGTAAATGTAGAGGCTATTTGTCGAATTCAGAGATTTGTAGCAATGACAGGCCAAGTGGGTAGATGCAAGTTAAACTCACTGAAATGCTTTAGGGTTTAAGAACCTTTGAGGAATTCCATTGGAAGTAAAGGATAACAATGATTTACACATGAGCTTCGAAAGTCCATTTTCTCGACCAGCTGTCAACTACAAAATGATGAGATCAAACTATTTTTTTTTCTCTGGATGAGGCTTGATGAAGTAGAAATGAAACGGCAAAGTCTTTTTGGTGACAGCAGGTTGAGTGCCACTTGAATGCTTCTCTTCAGCACAGACAGATGGCCTCAACGGCCAGCACTGCTGAACCCAGGTGCAGTCGAGAAAGGAGGTGCGGGAGCTTACGTGGAGTATCTTTGCCACTCAGCAGTTGGTTTAAAACAAAACCAGCTTTCAGCATATAGTTGTTTTCTTCAGTATCCTCCTCTTTTCTGCAGATATCCACTGTGCAGAAACCATTATGCGCTGATCTACTGTTCCTCAGTTGCATCTCGCTTGCTGTGGCTGTCTTTTGGATTTTTATCTTCTTCTGCCGACCCGCTGATCCCGCTTTTCTCCCTGCATCCCATTTTCTCTCTCTCTCTCTCGCTGTCTGAATGCAGAGTTCTCTCTGCGAGCTATTGATTACCATTTTTCTTTCCTCTCAGCATCCTCCTCCTCTCATGCTCCAGTGCTTGTTGAATCAAGCCGGAGCTTGGCCACAGACTGCATCCCCCGTGGGCTTGTTGGGGAAATCAAAGTTGGGACTGTTTAAAACGGAGAGGGGTCACTGGTTCAAAACGAGACTGTACAAATACTTGTGTGTTTGGATCTTTGGGTTAGGCATAGATTCTTTAGGATAATAAGCAGCTGAATGAAACAGGTTTTCAGTCTGCTAGTCGGGCCCGCTTCACAGCACTCCAGTTAATTAACGGCTAATGAAAGAAAAGGAAAACGTTTGTTAAGGTGGAGAAAGGGCTGCAGTAGCGTGGCTGTGCAAACTGTAAATCCCAGCTGCTCTGGTAAAAGCTGGACTAATCTCAAGGCATTGCTAGAGGCCAGGGGTGTCCTGATATACTGCTATTGACAATCTCCATAATAATTAAAACTGAAAAAAATCCTATATATTATAGGACAATAACATATGATAATATTACAAACACATTATTACAGTCACACTTATTGTTTATTGCGCCTTTAGTACTACTTCTCTGCAGGCTCAGCTTATCTACGCACTTTATGGCTTTCAGCTTTTCTTCGCTGTCACACCAGGAGAGGCTCGCTTCCCACAGCAAGCCTGCTAAGTTAGACTGACTTGCTCACACAGGCGCAATTATGCTGTTAGGTTGCTGAGCGAAGAATCGAAGACGGGAGAATTGCTGAAAACTCAACTTGGAGTTTAATTGCTGATCCTCCTGCTTTCTGATCATTTGCGCTACAACTTTGCCCCGTGCTTTGACTCAAAGGTGTGCCTGCAATTTGTAGCTTTTAGTCACTGTTTGGTGCTGGTTTCAGCTGTACAGAGGACTGTGTATATCAGTGACATTTGTTCAAGCTGGTTTATCAGTGATTTTTTTTTCTTTCTTTTTTTTTGGCAGGAGATTATGGTGAATACACCAGTCTTTTTTCCATCCTAGTATTTTTACATCGAGAATCCTGTTTCTATCCCACTCTAGTTATAGTTCCAGGTTTCCAAATCCAGTAAACTGTTGGGAAGAAATGCAAATTGCTTTTCTTTCTTGGGGCGGTTGACTCTGCTTTTAGCATCTTTTATTTATTCAGAGAGTTGGTATGAGGTGACAGAGCAAAAAGAAACGAGGATGAGATGTGGAGTCAAACCCAGGTCAGCAGAGGAGCTCGGGGCTCCGGAGGATGCATCCATTACCGTTCAGCAATCTGAGCGAGAGGAGAATACATTTCATGTAAATGGGCTGCCATGACTTTCTACATATTTTACAAGTCTGTTTTAAAAAAAGATGTCGCTGTTCAGCTGTGTCCACATGCTGTTTAGAGGGTCAGCAGCCTGATGGCTCCCGAGTGTGACGCCGACTGTGTTACATGTAGCAAGGGCCCAAGTAAAGGTCATTAATGTATGGCTATGATAAAAGAAAATACTGCTTACATGTTTAGGTGGAGCTAATTTTCTTTTTTCCTTTTCCACAACCTTCCTACTTTCTCTCCTCAGTGATGGTCGGGTGGAGGTGCTGGGAGGGGGCAGTCTACAAATTTCCAACCTCACGGAGGCAGACGCTGGGCTCTACACCTGTGTTGCAGACAATTCCAACACCACCATTGAAGCCCAGGCCCAACTCACAGTACAAGGTACCTTTATCAGCCTGTATTATCCGCTTCCTGGTTTAAAACCAAAGGTCCGAACTGGATATCAAACCATACGGGAATATCACAAATGACCCATTTATTCTGAATGTCACTACAAGGATTAAAACATCCTAGTGTGGTTACAAGTCAAAGCGGCAACACAAGCTAAATCACTTCACAGATTAGAAATTAGTGTGAAGCAGCAGCACGTGAGGTTGCTTTAGTTACTAAGGAGAGTGCAGTGGAGAGAAGCTGAGCCTCTCCAGCTTCGACTGAACTCTCAGACCATCCTTCATCACCGAAAACAGCCTCATCTCATCTGATTATGTTTGGGAATGAGCTTATTAAAAGCCCTTCGGACTCATATCCCAGAAGCGAAACAAAGCCACTGAGAGCTCAGGATGAAATGAAATGAAACAAAGTGGATTTCTTGCATGCAAGCTATGCAGAGGTAGCGGTTTCCCAAGCACGTGGCTCAGTCCTGTTGAAAAAGGATATGCTCTTGCAGACACACATAGGCAGTGTTGGCAGTGAATATTTGCCACGGAAGCGTTCGTATCCGTCGATATCTGCTGTGTTTTTTTCTTTCTCCTCATGTCATTCATCTCGTCAGAGGAATAACAGAAGTATTTGAGGTGCGTACCAGACACTAGAATTAGGAAGGACTAGCTGGAATAGAACACAGAAGCAGTATGTAATATAATTTATCTTTATCTGTGTCTTTATGTTATTATTTTTCAGAGGATCGCATCCGTTGTTGAAACTACCCGAGAATCCGCTCTGTAATCAGAGTTTATGTTGGTTAGAATAATGCACGTGAATCCCACATAGCCCATGTGTATTTGTATGCTTTTCCCCGACGAGGCGAGTCAACAGGATTTGGTGTGAAATAACTTTAAAATGGGGGAAACAGCCCGAGGCTCGTTCTGAAGGTTCATTGCATTTCACACACAGCCCCAATCGTGCCACGACTCCCAACCCTTTCTTCCCCAAATCCCTTCATCTCTTCATCACCCCCACCATCCACCACTCTTTCATCACTTCCCGTCGCTTACTGTGATTAAAGGAGACAGTAATGGAAAATCGGATCAGGTCACAGGAGGACATCTGACTTCACTCGTTTTTCTGTCCTCAAGTCTGTCCAGCGAATTCCCTCTGAAATCCTTCATGTTTTCAGCTCAACTCCCGCCCCCCCCCCACCGCTGGCCTCCACTTCCACGGTGACAGGACTGGAGAAGATTGATCAGCCGGCTTGAAATATTGTTGAAAAACATGCGTCACTATAATAGAATAAAGCAGTTGGATTAGTTCCAGTGCTGTTGACTCACTGGGCTAATTGCGTTTGCTTCGTCCAGATTCATAAAGAAACCAGATTGTGGCATTGATTTGCTTCCTTGACAACAGAAGTGACCCCGGAAAGGTCAATTGTTTCCCTCAATAAGTAGTTGCGCTTGTAAAAGACACTTGGATCAATGTGCTATGAATCTATACTAACAACAAAACAATTTTTCCTATGACTGACTCCTTCTAAATTACCTTAGGGCCTCTTCAGCTGCAGTAACAAGAGGAAATTGTGTGTTTACGCGGCCAGTGGCTTTTCATAAACACTGGACAGTTTGTGCTGGAGAGGGGATCCAGACAGCCAGACGGGGATTTGATATGGTAAAGGACTGTTGGGTTTCGCCTGCAGAATGCTTCAGGGTTTGCAGTGCAGCTGGCACTCATCTGTGAAACTAGAGATGCATACAGATTCATGCACAACATTTTTTTGCATAGTGGTGCCAAAGAAAAGATTAGGTATGCACTTGCTCCACACACCTGTGTGCATTGTCTAGCTAATGCATAGCAGGTTCAGAAATTATTTGAGAGTCGGGGACTGTTAAATTTAATTTAACCCTCCTTGAATGTGATTGCCCATCCAGTATTTTTAGTCCTTAGATGTTTATTTTCTGCAGTGTTCAGCGAGGTTATCGTTAACACTAATTCACTGGGCCATATGAATATGCTTTCATGTGAGACTCTCCTATACACAGTGGATGCAATTTGAAATGGGGCACAAGCTTTATTTCGTAGTTTGGAGGAAACAGAAATGGCACAATTTAAATTCAGCTTTATATGACAATTAAAAGGAGCATGAGGTTAAAAAAAACTAAGCAAAACTGTGGGATCTGCTGGTAAAATATACTGCAAATGAAAGTCACTGCGTGGATTTAAATAAGCAAATACATAAGAGACTTCCATTGGATAATTACTGCAGTGATTAATATGTTTTGGCTGGTAACTGGTTATTTAATCTTAGCTGATGCAGTGAGTAGCTTTTCATTTTTTTCTAAACAACCACATTGGAAGACACACCAAATTCTCTGCCTACATCAAGCAAACAGAGCAACTAAGAAGAATGCTGAAGCTGCTAAAATTAGGTGAAGAACTGTCTAATGCATTACTAAGACCTGGAACAGTGGATGGTGGTCAGCCGTCATTTCTGAGGAAGAAATGTGATTCTAAAAAAAACATTTGATTGGATAGCACTTAAGTATGCTGGAAACAAATCATACAAAATGTATAGCAGAACTCAGAGCTATGTTATAACAATAAAAGTGAGACTATTTACATACTTGCAATGTGAAGATGAGTGTAGCCTATGTAGCCTTATCAGTGAGGTAATCTGGGAAAGAAAAGAGCAGACAGATTGGACTTTGCAATGGAAGGATAATCTGGTCATGTGATGTGATGACTCCACAGTTCCCCTGTTTCAGAGTGGTGGGCGTATCAGGTAAGAAGAAAGGTGGATGGACTGATGCAGCCATCATGCCTCATATCTACTGTACAAGCCTGTAGGGGCAGTGTTATAATCTGGAGTTGCTGCAGGTTTACTTTCTGCAAGAGTAAGTGCCCAAAAAATGAAGTCAGCTGACTACCTGAATAAACTCAATAGTTTTTCTGTCAATGGATTCTTTTTCCTCCCTGATGGCTATATTCCAACACCATAATGCCAGGATTCACTGGGCTCAGACTGTGAAAGAGCAGTTAAGGGAGCACGTGTACTGGCCACCACAGAGTCCAAACCGTGTCCCCACTGAGAATCTTTGAGTGCTGGAGAAGACTTTATGTCGTTAGTGTTAATTGATTTTTAGTTTTTGATTGCACTTTGGAAAGATACGGTTTTCCCATCGGTTGTTAGTGAAGAATATATGGGTTGCAAAAAGGCCCATAAACACTTACTTGGTTTGAGCATGCCATTACGCAGAAATGATATTGTATTTACATGCTGCCTCGTCTGGCCTCATTCTGTTTCTAGTTAATCCAAGTACTGTCTGTGTAGCCAAAGCCTGTAATAGCTTATACCTCTGTGCCATAAAGCTCCAATGTTCACTGTTAACACCATGTAACTGAGAGACATCGGTGGCTGGATGATATCTGGGTTTCACTGTAATTTTACACTGTATTTCACTCCACCCTGCTGCAGTTAAAGCTCATCAGTGTACCAAAGGAGTGTGTGAAAAAAGTGTTTTCATGTAGTGTTTTGTTTCTAATACATGTATGTGTACGTCTCAGCATGGGATTACACTGAGAAATAGTAGCCTCTACCTGCGATACTTTTACAGTAGAGGTCCAACAAATGTAAAAAGTGTACATTGCACTGTGCGCTGTTTGCTTCTTGAGACAAAATTTCACCAGCTTGTACCAAGCAGTAGTCCATTTATGATTCAACAGACGGTACTCTATACTAAGAAAACTGTAAAAAAAAAAAACACTATCTATTGCATATCCTGCAAATCTTACAGCTGTGGACAAAGCAAGGAAATAAACAAATATATGTCTTTTCAATTTGTCACCACATACAAAAAGAAGCTTTCAAAGCGATACTGTCAGCAGCTGTCACACATAAGCAATGGCTGTCTGAGAGCAGTGTGCTCCCTATCTGTCTTTTTATGAAATATAATCAAAGTGTCAGTGAGTTAAAGGGGATTCGAGTTAGAGAACCTTTACAGCAGTACAACTCCCAGCAAGACAGGAAGTTTTAAAAAATGCGAGCCTCTAAACAAGTGTTTACAGTAACGTTTAGCTCAGCTTTCCACTTGAATCACATCATTGGACCCTTCACAGAAACAAGTGTCAGCACCCTTGTATGTGTTTGTGGGATAACTGCGAGTTTGTTTGAGTGTGTGCTCTGCTCAGTATGATTTTGTTTGACATCTCAGCCTCTGTTAGAACTGGCAAGAGGATAAATGAAGCCAAAGGAGGCAGTAGCTTTTCATTATGGTCTTGCATTGCAGGGGGCACCACCCAGACCTGAACTTTCTATATGGGTGTGTGTTTTGTGCAGGGCAAAAATAGTTTCCCCACAAACGTACAGTATATGTTACCAGTTTTATGAGGCTTCTTGTCAGTGGCCCTTATTTATGGTATCATCATGCTATCAAGTTAATTGGTCTGGCCTGTAAAAGACTCTTTCCCAAAGGCTGAGCACTCTGGAATGTTTTTACCATGTTACAGAAATGGATAAAAATAGCAACGAACATACAGACGTGCTCAATTTACTCCTTTTATTATAAAAAGGAATTTTTTTTTTTTTTAAGTAAGTCACTGAAGGTAATGTGAAAAAAGCTTCACAAGACTTAATTTTTATGGGCAGGGCTAAATAAAGAGGTTTGTAGCAGCCAGATCTGCTAATCAAATACATGTGATTAATTCATTGTCTGCAGTTGTGAGCACCTTTATAAAAGCAGAAGTCTGGGCAGGTTGGATCATTCAGGTGTGTTTACACAGTGCCACAATCTTCCCAGAACTGGATGTCCCAGGAAATTCACCCCAAGGTCAGACTGTGCAGGAAAAAAAAGAGAGCAAGAGAGTGAAAGAGAGACAGCTCCATCTCAGACTCTACAGGCCTCAGTTAGAATGTTAAATATTAAATTTCCTGAGACTACTGTTAGAGTTGTTAGCAGAAAGCCTTTTCTCTCCAAAAAGAGTATAGTTACATGTGAACAAACCACAAGACTTCTGTAATAATGTTTTTTGAACAGATGAGACCAAAGTGAAGATGTTATGCACAGTGCCGTGTTCATCTCGGCACAAATGCCTCCTATAAACCGTCAGCACGGTGGGGGAGGGGTGACGATTTGGGCTTCTTTTGCAGCAACAGGGCCTGGGTACCTTGCAGTCAATGAGTCAACCATGACCTCTGTATACCAAAGTATTCAAACGTGAGGCCAGCTGTAAAACTTCCACCCAAATCGGGTCATGCAAAAGCACGATGATCCCAAACACAGCAGTAAATCTGCGACAGAATTGCTGAAAAAGAAAGAGTGGAGATGTTGCAATGGCCCAGAGTTCAGCATGCTGTGATGCAATCTGTGCATAAACAAATTACCTCAACCCTCAATGAGCTGAAGCAGCCTTGTAACAGTGAGTGAGCCAAAATTCCTCCACGATGATGTGAAAGTCTGATAAAGTCATACGTACAGAAACCGTTAGGGGACATAGTGAATCATGGAGTGGACTTGGTTATGAAAACTTTAATGTTCATATGACTGTATGTCACAACTGTAAATGCTCGGCAGAAAACACAGTTCCATTGAGCCCTTCTACTCCCCACCAGCAAAGGCAACGTATGCTCAAAGTATTTTTTTTTTTCAAGGAATAGCTTTCTCTAAATGATGCATTGAACGTTATAAATGTGATCAAATCTGCTGGGTGCTTTGGCACACAGTCATCCTGCTGCCCCTGCAGCCACTTGCAGTTACAACTCGTCCAAAATAAAACAGAAACTTTCCATTTAGCTATTTAAAGAATGCTAATCTAATAAAGGGAAACACCCCTAACACAAACGCGTTTTCCTTTTTTCTTTTTTTCATAGCAGCTGTTATCTTATCCTCTTTCTGACTCCATTGTACGCCTTCCAGTTTAACCATTGTGTTAGCTTCTCATGTGTGGATACAGGAGCCACTTCTCTGACCCTTGGAGGGCGTATGGAGGAAGCATAGCCATAGCTAGGTGTGGCTTTTGTAGTCTAACTTGTTGCTTATTTGGCTCTTAAAATAGAAATGTATTAACCAGCTTAAAAAAATGCATCTATTCAAGTCGTCCCAACCAAAAATGTAGTCATATTGACCTCCCTTCATTGAGAAATGAGCTTGACACAAATATTTTCCGTAATAAATTTGTTTCCTTTTGCTCTTCTACTGAGATCATTGCCATGACAGTAATTAAATTTACATAAAACATAGCAGACCAAGGTTGATGCACCCAATTGCCAGAGATTCTCCTGTAACAGCTGACAACAATAGCCCAGTTTAAAGCAAAGCGTGCATATGCATTGCGAGTAAATCATCAAATTAGTTCTCTATTTTGTTTTCCATGCGCTCGGAGCACTTCCAATTGAAGGTTGAGTAGCAACAGCAATCTGTTTGAGCTCTACTGAGAATTGCTCTGAAATGAAGGCAGAGCAGACTCCTTCCTCTATGCACCACGTTTGCAAGCCCCGCTTTAGCATTTCATTGACGCACTCGTGCCTGCGCTTTCGCTCAGTTGTTGTTATATCAGAAAAATCCACAGATTGAAGTCCTACTCTATGACTCTTCCTCTAACAAGACATTATTATCTGCTCGCTGACTTGGAATGCAAGCACCAGGCATCCCTCTTTCAGCCTTATTGCTGAAGCTGTTTGTTTTGGCCAGGATTAAGAGTAAAGCTGTTATCTTTGGAAGAGCAGGAGGGGTAATTAGTGCAGTCCAAGCTTGACTTGCCCTCAGAGTAAACCCAGACTGCCCAACACTGTTTTTTCACTTCAGGAAGCTAACTGGACTCTGGCCAAGGTATCAGAGTGGTAAAATGTCTTGAATTTTTGTATCCTTTCGCTTTAAGACATAATATATTTACTGCTGTGGCTTACATTTTATGGGATATATGCTGAAAAGTGATTTATTTCACCTTTTGCATCATCTCGGGAAGCAGCTACAGTACTTTCTTTAGTTCTTTGTGTTTGATATATGTATCAGTACAAATAGGTTTTTCTCCCTCTCTATGACTCAGTTCAGTTTACTGAAGCTTTAAGTAAAGCTATCTCCCCAGAATCCCTTCAGGAATCCTGTGGGGTTTTGTTTTAACAAGCTCATAGCAAGACACGCACATGACCTTTTTGTGGCCCTCTTTTAGTAGTTCACTGGAGTTGGTGCAAGTCTGCATTAAAGCTTCTTTTACTAAGCTACCGGCTCGAGAGATAATACCAGCCCCGAAGAGCTCGTATCGCACTTCCTCTGGCTGGTTTCCCTCCTTTTACATTTGTCTAGCTGTTTATTTCCTCTCCCATTTGTTTCCAGTGTCTGCATTCCCTTTAGTTGTTTTTTCTGTTTCTGTTGGGTTTCTCTTTCATTACAGAGTGGTATTTATGCTCCAAAACAGGGCAGCCTGTTTAGAGATATTCCAGCTGGTGGAATTTAGCATTTGTGTGTGTTTGTATATGCGTGTGTCTGTGAGCCATAGACTGCGGGAAAACGTGTTTATGAACCACTCTGGATTTGGACTGATCGCATGGATCTTTTGTCAGCTCCTCTAACCAAAAAATCCAGCTTTGGTTGAGAGTGTCGTTTATGAGAAATGGGTGAGCTGCAAAATCGTTGCACAGCCACCTGTTAAACAAAGAAAACGCACCCAAAACACACACCCTTTGCTCCACACAGGCACCGCGGGGAATTTTCCATATAGACATTGTACCACTGTAAAAACAGGCTGCCAATTAAAGGTCATCAGGCCTGCTGTTGGACTGACACACATTTCCCTTACCCAGCCCTTAGCTATATTGGTGTATTTAGACATTTATAGTCTTTCCTCAGTCCAAAAGGTTCCAAATGTCAGAACACCATTTAGAGAAAATGGTGCATGTCTGCTCAGATGGAGGGGAGTTGGGGGGTAAAGATGGAGAGATAGGGAAGGAAGATTAAGAATCAGGAAACAATTGGAGACAAAGTGTAACAGAGAGCGAGGGAGAGATAAAGAGAGCTGCAGGGCACCAGCCACCATCAAAACCTGTCTCACCAGCAAATCTTTATAGGAGGCTCTGCTACACACACTGATACAGACATTCCAATATGAACCAAACACCCATATGAATGTGGGGAGTGTGCACAGGCTGAGACACCGTTGGATGTACAGAAACATATGTTTGCATGCATAAGCAAGTGCTTAGACACACACACCCACACCCACACAAGAAAGAAAGCAAAATCGACCCACTCACACATCGCCAGCGGGGGAGGACGCAAACCCAGTTATGTACAGCATATAGCAGAAGTAATAAGGAGACAAAACAAGTATCCTGGCATGTTTAAAAATTCCTATCCAAACATTATTCAGCCTTCCACGCAAACACAGACTCACACTGACTCGGTGGTGTCTCAGCCTCGTGTGTCCCCGACACACCAAAGCAAACCAAGGATTCCACCTGACTGTGCTGCGCGCATACTAGAGGCAAATATCCAGGGGACACCACACTGTGAAGCACATTATTCACAGCTCACACGCCTCCCTGCAGGGAACACATGCAAACACACACACACACAGGTGGATACACTCTTGTGCACACGCAGACACACACAGATCGGGATGATGTGGCTGTCTTGCCAGTCAAAAACTGGCAAGACAGCCAATAGTCAATAGACAGTCAATAATAACCTCAGAGGCCCGCGGAAAACCGAGATGCTCATTAAGAAAGCAGAAGGAAGGTTTCAGTATTCTGTGGCTCTGTGTGCCTGTTTTGTGTTTGACCCGAGCTCATACTGCACCAGACTACAGCAGAGCACTTTTTTTGTGTTTGCTTTTAAAATAATTTTCAGCATCAACCTGGAAAAGAAACTCCACACCGTGCTTTATTGGTGAACTTGAGATAATACTGCACATCTTAAACTGGAGGGTTTATTCTCCAAGTGTCACGCGTGAACTTGTTGCAGTTGAAAAACCGTTTGAGGCCATGAGCATTTTAAAGGCCACGTGATGCGAGCATTGAACAGAGTTTGTTACCAAAGTAGCATTTAGCTCGATTTTTGTTTTGACCTTAGAAGTATACGCTCCTTACATAAATGAGAGGGATGCGGAAATGTGTTTGAAAAAAAAGAAAATCAATGAAACTTCAAATGTTTGGCAGATGTAATAATTCCGCATCAGTTTATGTAGTTGTAGTTGCAGCATTGTACCAGACAAGGTAAGGAGGCAGGAAAGGCGGACCTGCGCGTCTTTTGGCTCTGTGTTTTTAGATAGCCGTGGCTTTGTGTGCAGCTTCTGTCGAGTTGTGTCTCTCCCCGCCTTTGCTCCATGTGCTGTGTGTAGAGCATGGAAATAGCAAACAGATGGGCAAAGTGCATTTCAAGGTCAGGGAAATACAAAGTCGACACAGAACCCAATGTGTCCCGTAGCTCCAGCGCTCCAATAAGGCCGTTATTGTTAAAGAAATGTGTGGTTTTCTTTTTCTTTTTTCCTTTCTGGTTTTAATTACAAAGAGTCTTGAACGCCTTTCTAGCGCTAAATGCTTTCCCCAGCAGTATGAAGGCTAATCTGTTAACTTGTGTGTTACAGTAAATTAGCCCGTGTTACATCAAGCAGATGAAGATTTGACCTCACAGCCTGCTGCTGACTAAAGCCCAAAAAGAAGAACAAAAAGAAAGGACCTTATCCGCCCACTGCAACTAATATCCAATCAGCTCCTGTGAATAGTCGCAAAGTAGATGCTAATAACCAGCCATCACCGCGCCCAGGAGGCTGATGGCAAATCATGACACGCAGCCACACAATAACAATACAGTCATTTAAATTGTGGTCAACGAGGTCGATGCTTATCAGAGGACGCACGGGTGTAGCTGCAGCGTATACGCATGTGCACACATAGTCCGTCTTGCCCTCTTCTCACAACACGTACAGTCCAATTATAGAGAGGGGACGGGGCCCGGGCCCTGCGCTCCTGGTGACCTTGTTCCAGGACAGATTGATGAGGCACTGTATCGCCCCAGCAGATCAAATAACTCCTCTCTGGCCCTCATTAGCAGGACTAGGGGAGTTCGGCTTAGCCGGTGTAGTGTGCTGACAGTACTGCGCTAGTACCAAAGTAGCTGCCTTTCAACCATCCCTGAATAAATTAGAAAAAAAACAACAACTCTTAAGTGTTGCCATCTGGTAAAATTGTGTGAACCGTGCAGAAAATAATTAGCTTGTTGCTGGATGACACTGTTTACTGTTTCTACTCTCTCTTGGCTGAGAGTTTAAGGGGAAGCATGAAATAATTTCATCTTGTTCCTTTTCCAGCAAAGGCCATTTTCAGCGACGTTTAACGTTCCTTGTTAGTTTTGACAGATTTCACAAAGAAAAGGTTCAATCATTAAATGTAAGTTTTCCTTTTTTCGTGTGGACTCCACAGTTTCCCCGCAGTTCGTGAAGCGGCCGGCCAACATTTATGCCCACGAGTCCATGGACATCATCTTTGAGTGCGACGTGTCGGGGTCACCGGCTCCCACGGTCAAATGGGTCAAGAATGGAGACGCCGTCATTCCCAGCGATTACTTCAAAATAATTGTAAGTTCATTCAGTGCTGATGTGCTGCCTTTTTTATTTTTTTCTTCCAACCTTTCCTTCACCAGAAGTCATTGCGAGAGTTTACATCATCGGAGCGTCACGAGAAAGAGTAGGAAATTGATTAGAACTGCTGCTTGCATTGATACCTGTGTATGTTTGTTATTCCAATTCCCTCTTTTTTTTCTTTTTTTTCCCCTTCCTGCTTTGTAGGAGGACCACAACCTGCAGATTTTGGGTCTGGTCAAGTCAGACGAGGGCTTCTACCAGTGCCTGGCAGAAAACGATGCGGGCAACATCCAGTCCAGCGCCCAGCTTATCATCCTGGATCCAGGTATGCCAGACCTGCTGCTAGTGTGCAAATAAGATATTTTCCTCAAGCAGATAAAATCAATTGGTACTTGAGGAAATAAACACAAAAGCTGTGAATTGATGAGATTTTTTTAACAACAAAACAATCAAAGGCAGCAATGACTCAATGAAAGCAATGAAATTCACCGTGTCTGATCGGTTTTGCTCTGGCAGGCTAGATTTGGAAACATCAGTGGCATTCGGACACAGTGATTCTTGTGTTTATTTCTTAGCCTTTAACAGCTAAACCTCCATATGAATCATAGCCGCTGGAGCTGGACTTGTTTTCCCTGAAACTGCTTTAGTATCCCTAATGAAGTACAGCAGTAGGTACATGCAGTTTATTAAAGTTCCAGTCTCATGTCTGGATTTTTTATTTTTTTTTTAGAGAGAGCAATGAAAGAAATAATCTCTTCAAAAACACCCTTTCAGCAAAGGCTTGAAAAACGTGAGCTGTAAAGTTGGGGTTTTCTGTTGTCTGTACAGTTTTCCCTGTTTGCGAACGTCTGAATTCTCACAGCTGTGCACATCTGTGAAAGTGTGAAGAGTGACGGAAACAGAAATAATACCACTGGGAACTTGTTATACCAGAGGTGGCTCAAAGGGAACAGAAGTATATCTGACGGTTGCTTTGCACAAAGTCCATTCCACATCTAGCGTCACAGAAATGCCTCGCTGCTTGACCCGAGCCCTTTACAAGGCTGTGGATATTTTGTCTTTGGACATGTAAGGTGCTTTAGGTAAACATAAGCTCCACATGCTGTATAAAGTGAGAAGCTGCAACATAGCCAAAGACGAGCTTCAAACATGAAGTCCCGTGAGCTTTAGAGTGCAAGGCAGCAACTAAAGCAGACACTTAAGGACAGTGGCTACAGTTGCTGAAAAGTACAAAGTGCCTCCAAAAATAGAAGCTAATGCAGAGGGAAAAAACGTTAACATTCCAGTTCTTGAGGTAGTTTTGTTTCATTACCTCTGATCTTTAGAGAAAATGTAATACAGCTTAAATTTGCCGTCATTTGCACGGTCATAATAATCATAGTCTAACCCACGGGGCTAGTGAAAACCTCGCCACAGTCCTCGAAAACAACGACAACTTCAAGACCATAAACGAGGCGCATTTTCTCTGAGCGGCGTAATCTAAATAAAACGAGGTGGAAAATGAGAGACAATAAAGCGACGGGGGCAGTGAAGGCGAAAACAAACCCTAATACAGCAGAGATCAGAAGTTGTTCGCGTAGCCTTTACATTGTAATCGTTGCTTTACTGCTGACTCGTAGCGTCCCTTTCTCTCGAGGAAGATGGCGAAAATTTAATCAAGCGTGAACCCCCCCCCCACTTACTCGAAGCAGGTGGCTAATGAATTAGCATAGCAGTGTCCAACCGGTGGCACCTCCAGCTGTGTCATCCCCGCCGACTGGAGGACATTAAGTCAGAAATAATGATGACCTGCAGCTCATTGTGTATTTGTGTTTGACACCATTGATAAGGGTCTGCCTACTTTACATGGCCTCAAGTCTTTTTATCTTTTCTTTCTTTTCTTTGACTTGAAGATAAATGGGATGAATTACAGAGGCAGCTGGCCTTGTACACGAGGTCCGCCCTGAGCACGGCTTTGAAGAAATTAATCTCTGTTTAATCCATAAATATCACAGGGAGTCTTTTCCTTTTGTTACCGTTCTGATTGCGTACATCTGTCTTGGTCACAGTAATGCTAATCCAGACACACTTACCCCAAGAAAGCTTTCCAGCTCCCTGATTATTCATCAGGTTATTATCCCGACTCTCATCTGATGTATGTAGGAAATAACAGAGTCTCCATGGTACTGTTCATTTTTATTCTGCAAATCGTTGACATTTTGCGCATGTATAGACGCATCCACAAACACTGTATCAAAGTAATTTCCCCTCTCAAAGGTGCAATCTGTGCCTGCAAATGGTTAATCAATGGCAACGTGTTTAAAATCATCTCATTTTCTGCACCTATTTGTGTTTCGCGGTGACGGCTCTGATGAATGAATCTCAGTAGACTCTAGTAAAGTCGTATCTTTCTCCTCGGTGTCTCCTCTCTCTCCTCCTGAGCTGCGGCGTGTGCAGGCCTACTCTTCCACACCCATCTGTCACCTTTTTCTCGAGGCCTTCCTCTCACTGTCTTTCACAGCCACCTGCTCTCTGTGATAATCCAACACAGTGAGCTTTGTGGTAATTGTGCTGTACTCAATATAGTCCCCTTATATGGCTGCCCCTTCACAGCTGGACATCTCCTTCTGCTCCGTGCTGCCCCTTTGTGTTTACCGCAGTCAGGTATTCCCGCTCGCACCTGCCAGGCTTGAATCATCCTGAAACGCGGCCAGGAAAACACCCCGTCTGCCGGCTGCCTTGCAGTCGGCGAGATAAGCCAGGGACTTGCCACAGGGATAAAGTTGTCTTCACCCAACAGGGAAATCAATGGGGTGAACTGCATCTAAATACCCAGCGGCTGCAAGTTGGCTAATATTCATTAGTGGCCATAATCTTTGCGTCTTGACACTGCCAGCTGCAGTTAAATCTAGCTCCACTGATGGCTGCCACTCGTGGGTGTTTGGAATGGAAAAATGTCAGCTGTTAGCATATGTATAGCATTTTGGCAGTTATTTATAGTGATTCGTCCTCCACATCGATACAGCTGGCTCTAGTAGTTTACAGCGAGCGGGTTTGTGTGCATGCTGCATAAACAAAGAGAAGCTTTTTAAACAGATTTTCACCTTGCTAGGTAAAAGCTTTGAAAGTTGCAGAGGTTTGGTCAAAAATCGGGACCTCAGCCTGCAGTCCTAAACCAATTTTGTGCACATTCCACAGTCGTGTGCAATATAGGTCAACTAGTTGCAAACAGATGTGGTTCAACTGGAGCTGAAATACCAAAAATGGAACTCGAGGGGACCTAATTGCACGGAGTGATGCAGTCTGAGTAAGTGGCTCTTAATGTCCCTTGTAAAGCTGCCACATTCAGACTTGTTGTTTTCTGGAGGCGCTGGAAGCTCTAAGTAGCTGTGCTCGTCAGAGTCATTACGCACTGTCAGCGAAAATAAAGCTACGGCGAAATTGTTTGCCTCCTCACAAACTACATCCTCACAAAATAATTAACAAGTCTGCATATGTGTACCAGTGTTGTTTGTTTTCTCCCACCCCCTCCTAATTGTAAGTTTCCTGAGGTTTATTACATTAAATCCAGATCACATGTACAATAACTAGATAAGAAATGACTGATCTAATCACAAAATGTTCTCACTAAGTGTGTGAGTCAACAAGTGCTGAGGGTTTTATCAAATTCCCGGCAGACTGGCCCGTGCTTTCCTCACAAATTATAAAAATACATCCACTAATGATTGCGTGATGACTCTATCCTGGCATTTTTGATATTTGCCGTCCACAATTATATCTTACTGTCGCATGGGGAGCGACTGGTCCGCTGCAGAGGATGTGCCCTTTGAGGAATTATCATCTCAAACCATCTATTGACAGTTTCCAGCCCTTTTCAAACACATTATTAGTTTATGAGTTGAGTGTTGATGTGCGATAACTGCAGTGGGTGGCACTTAGAGCTGGGAGGGGAAATGGCTCATGTTTTTTTGCTGTTTTTAACTTTGAAGTAGAATTCCTAGACAAAGCAGTTGTTTATGCGATTGCCATCTTTGCGCGTACCATACAAAAAGACTGTGATTGAAGTTTAAACTAGTCCAAGTTTCACAATGTAGTTGCTTTTTGTGTAGTTTTCGCCGATGCAGGGAGGACCGTATATTTTATTTTCAAGTTTTGAATTAGATTTGTGGATGAAAGAGACATTTAGGGTTTTTTGTTTGTTTGCTTTTTGCAGATTGGGATCTTTAGCTTGTCTAAGTAGATCCCCACTTGTCAAAAATTGCAACTTCATGTGTAAAATGCAGAGAGATCTACACTCAGCGCTAGCAAACAAAAGAAGTAGATGTTCTCCTCTGCTGTTTGCCCTTCAGTTCATATCTTTAGCTTGTTTTGAAGTTTGCATAAATTCGAGCTGCGCCCCCATTTGCATGCGAATACTCACATTTGATCCTTCCACATGCCCTGCCGGCTTCAATCTTGAAATACTCTTTCATGACTTTTCTCTGTCCCTCTGTCTCTTCTCTGTTCCCCTCAGCTCACATGAATAATGTTTTGACATTTTGCCTCCTAGTGACCAAATCAAGTACTTCACTGGAGAGCCTGAAAGCTTGTTTGAATGCACCAAGCTCTGAGAGCTCATCTTGTTTGAGGTGCAACTGTTACAAGTGAATTTCATACAAATGAATGGGGGAGGAGGGGGTTACACAGTCACACACTTCAGGTTACACAGTTTAAAAACATCAGTCGCTGTGCAGTGCTGTGCAAGACGGCTCCATGAATTTTACATCCTTTCTCCTGTAGGCTAGCACTCCTAGCCGTGTTTCAGGTCGTGTTATGATGAAAGGAGGATGACACTCTATTCCTGATGCAAATGTGTTTATTCAAGCTTTTGTTAAATTCAGAGCTTAAACAGGCCTTGGTTCCTTTCAGCGTTTCCTTCACCTTCATCCTTTATCTGACACTGCAGCCATTAGTCTCCCCTCCCCCTGCCGTAGACCTGTGGCAGCCAACAGAAGAGTCCTGCCTCCCCTCTGATCAGGGGTAGCAGACCCCCATTGAGAGATGGCGATGCGTCATCGATGCCTGAGTGCTCGCTGTGTCCCCTGAGCTTTCTCTCCCTCCATCACTCTGTACTTATGAGTGCAGGCAACAGACTTGTTGTCATGCTACCCTGACATGTGGGGGTGTCCCCTAAGTTGCAGTGATGATGGCTACATGAAGGGCCCAATGAGATACCTGAGCAGATATAGAGTCATTCTCACTGCAGCTTCATTAGTAAATATCAGTTAGGGAGGAGGGTTCACAGTAAAGAGACATTTGTAGAGCTGTTGGTGAGTCTCATCCTTTTTTAATGAGGCAAGGATGCTTAGTCCTTAAAAAAAAAGTCAGTTTGCATCATTTGGAAGGAAGTGGAAGTTTAACGCTGCTTCTGAACAAATTGGGACTAACGTGAGCCTTTCTGTCTAACTAAACCTGCAGGCTAGCTCAGGCAGGGAGCTGGAGCTGCACTATGGCGTCATGGAGGCTCGCGCCATGCCTCACTCTCCTCATGTCAAATACCGAAAATGCAGTCTGAATTAAAGGTGCAGAATTTCCAGAATCTCCCTCTGACATGTCAGCGCTACTGCGCCAGATGTGCACAGCTCCCAGCTGTTTCAGCTCATCCGCCACCCCAGGATGCATCTGTAGACTCCACGGGAGATGTTTACCCATCTCTCCCCAATTTTATACAGCGATGAACTGAATGTGTAAGAGTGGAGAACAGAAAATGCCTCCAACACCTTCTCCCTTTGGAAAACAAAACAAACCATAAATCAAACTTTAATTGTTTTAATGTTAATAAGAACATCGTTGACATTAAACAACTGCAGCACAAAAAAAACTATCCATAAAGCAAAGTTGTTAGACTCTGCTGAGTGTATACTAAGCACAGAATAGTCCAAGAAAGCTGTTTAGGACAGACTTAGTAGCCAGAGGCAATGCTGTTTACTGTGCGAACAACACAAAGCAGAGAATGCCCCAAATTCTTCCACCTCATGTTCTAAAGAGCTCTGAGAGAAGTTGATTTTTGCAGCAGTTTGTAACACAAGCAGACTCTCGTGTTATTGAGGCTGTACCGCTTTAGCATAAGGAGTCATTGTTTCCTCACAGAGCACTGATGCACATGAGAGATGGAGAGGAACACAGCAGCCTAGATCCGTTGTTGTACAGATGTGCACACAGGAAGGGTTTTATGCACAAATCTCTTGATGCTGAAGCTGCATTGTTGTTTAATACAAATTGAGAGGTACTTGAATTTATATTGAATTAAAGGCAGAGAGAAAGATGACAAGCAATACATAAAAAAAAAAAAGGAGGTCCCTAATGTACCAATACTGCTGGCAGTGTAGTGCACTGCAGTAACAGCTCGCGCTAGTAGCAAAGGAAGAAAACTAATGTGATATAGAACGTAAACATATTATGATTACACTACAAATGTCGAGTTTGAGGAGGCACAGCAGGGGAGGGGAAAAAACCCTCCCCTTAAACACATTTGCAACACCGAAGCCACAGGCGGACGATCCTTCCACTACATCGGCACCGGAGCACCACCCTTATTCCCTGTTCAAATCAAGGAGTGAGAATAGGCTGCTAAAAGACCCTTCCCTCCAGCCAGACTCCAGCAGCACTGAATAAAAGCTCGGGCCTACTTCAGGGAATACGGTGTGCTCCATCATCTGCTAGCAGGGTCACGGCCAGGCCAGCAGGAGCGAACGTGCAACACTGTGAGCATGTGAATGTGTCAGCTCGGCGCAGAGCGATGCGCTGTTTTCAGTTGGCACGGCCTGCATCGTAAGTGCAGCCTGAACACCAGGCACCGGTGTGAAAGTGTGACTGCTGAGCATATCATGTAATGCCGGGATGTACATGCATGTACACAAACGGTCGGCCCCGGCCTCACCGTAAGGCCACAGGCGCAAACTAAATATGTTTCACCGACTGATCCACATAGACTCCTTCATAGCAGTTTGTTAAACCTAGCCTCTGATCACTACTCCAACTTGCTTTTCCTCGACTTCCTTTTGTTCCTACAAGACGCACAAGCGACTTCGTTTGTTGGCGCTTTATGAAATTTGGACTGTCGGTCATTGATTCAACTGTGTGGTAATATTTGAGGCTGCTGTTTTGTCCACAAATGTGGACAAATTTGCACAAAGCAAACATCCTATTATGATGAAGAGCCTGTATTGCGATTCAGCAGAAACGGAGATAAGAAGCCTTAACAAGGAGACTGTTGTTGCCACAAAGCATAAGCTAATAAAGTGTATCTGGAGGATGAAATTGCCTAGGGAAAAGAGGGGGGAGGGGAAAGAAAACTAGTTCTTTTCCCACATGAAAACATCAGTAAACACCAAATTTACCTGTTAGACGCTGCATGTGCTTTAGAACTACCTTATCGTTACACACAGTGTTACTGGTCGATTAAGCAAATATGATAATATTGTTGTTTTATTAACGGTGTTGTAGTTTTATTTATAAATTCTTGCGATTATGGAAAAGCAATCTCAAAACAAATTAAGGGACAGAGAATATTAATATTATGTAAATTTCTAAATTCTGCCTCATAGCGAGGTGCATTGAAATTCAAATTTGGGGATAAAGTCTTTAAATGTGCACACAGTGTCCTAAACTGAAAAACACGCAGATAAACACACACATACACGAGCGCACAAAATCTGTTTTGGCACACACAGACGCACACCACGTTAGTGATAGTGATTAGTGAATGCGTTTCCCCACCGGAGGCTGTAGGAAGCTGATCAGAGGGCTTGTTACCTAAATTGATTGTGAAGAGCTGAAATCAGCCTCCACCAAATTGCTGTTTGTGCGGGTGCTGATGGCAAAGTAAGTGTTTGTGTTGTGGTTGTGTCTCTCAGGGATGGCGTTTGGCGCGTGTGTGTGTGTGTGTATTTACAGGCTGGGGCGCTCTCAGCACAGGCTGAACTTTTCTATGGGTTGTATTTACTCAAGCGTGGTGAAAGCTTTGCCTCATTTATAAATGCTCTGACGCCTCAGTGCTAACTGCAGAATGTTATGGGTGCCTATTTTCCTCTTGTTTTGCACGAGAAAGTAAAAAAAAGGGATTAAAATAGCTTTCGGTGTACTTGCGTCAGCTCAGGTTTTGTTTGGGGTTTTTTTGAAGGTCAGTCTTGTTATCGAAGCCAGCTTGAGGCTCGACTGCCCGCGTGAGGGCTGGTTTTCACCAACACCTGCCCTTATCTACGATATAACACCGTCCACCTCCAACACACACACTCATCCAGGATGTCGATCTGATGTTTTTGGACGTGGACAGTCCTCTGGGTGCAGTAATTGAAAGTACCGAATGAGACGAAAACATCACTTTCCCTTCACACCCTTCCTTTAGCGGCAGGCGGCTGACCTCTGTGAGCGGCGCCACCAAAGCCGGAGCTCGTATTTTTCCTGTTAGCCTCCACAGCCCCCCCAACCTCCTCACTCAGCTGAGCCTCCCAGTTTCCATAAGCTAAAAGTAGAATAGTGAGTAACGTCACAGTGGGTTATGGACACCCCACTGCTCACTAGCGTAAGTGCATAGCTGCTTCTTGCTGGGCCTGTCCGAGGGAGGCGTCTTTATTGGTGGGAGTCTAATTAGCGGGCCTGTTTGTTAGTGAATCTCCAAAGACAGGGGGGTGCAGCTGCTCTCACTTCTCCCAACATCCCATTTGACCTTTTCAGGCCTTTCTTTGGTTGTTCAGCTCTACTCGCTTTATACATGAAATGCTGCTGCTGCTGTGTATACACACACACAAACGAGCCATAACGTAGAGCTTTCCTGGAAATCAATTACTTTATTCCAGGGCTCTCTCTGTTCCCTCGGAGAGGTTGTATTGTGTTTGTGTACCTCAGAGGTAATAAAAAACAAAGGCGCGCAGTGCAGAAAGAAAGCCCGTTTCCCGTCGTGGGCATCGGTGGTAAAATGCTCTGGAGATCCGCGGCAGCATCCCTGGCTGTTTTTGATCTGCTTGAAAGGCGAGCCCAGGAGACCTCTCGTCCCCGCTCTCATCCAGCATGTGGCGCACGCGATACATGTGACGCAGATTTGAAGCGTGGAAGGTGGAGTGTTGTGCTGTATACCATAGCTGCACGTCTTCATTTGCATGCGGAGTCTGGGCGAGCAGATTTTAGCCTCATGTTCCTTCGTGTTTCTGTGAGTGTGTGCTAAAGCGAGGTGTTCAGGGGAACAAAGCAATCACACCCAGATTAACTCACCAGTGACTCAATGAACGTGTGTTGCATGCACACAGCGAGTGACTACTCATCGATATACCTGCCCCCAGTCAATTACAGCCATCATTTCCAAATAGCGGCGTTTGCTTTCTTTGACGTTGTAGGACCCTCTGGGTGTGTCTGTCTCTGTAGGGTGGAGAGTATTTAGCCTTCCACACTCTCGAGCGGGGATTGTCACTCTACTTTGTTTAAAATCTAAATTGTTAGTGCACCAGAAGGCCAAGAGGGGATGCAAACACAGGCATACCATCCAAAAGCGTGCCTCATAGGATATCTCCTACATGTTTGCGAAAAACCTGCAGGGACTCTGCACAATGTTGACTCGGGACGAGAAAAGTGAGATAAATGCAAAATTGAACAAACGTTGCCATTTAAAAAGGAAATCTCTGCAGGGATTCAAAGAGGCAGATTTTCCAGTGGATAAACTGGAAACACACAGAGGCCCTTCCGAGGTTTCAGCCGCCTGATAAAGAGACCGAACGCCTCTGTCCTATTAAAGCATTTAGTACATCACCACAGGGCATCCAGGTGTCCCATGGATCTGTCAGATGGGTCCTGTCGCATCCCACTCTGTCTCCTGCACCACAGGAGCGTTTGGGAAGAGAGCAGAGACGTAAATACATCTGCGACCCACTGCAAATGCTTCAAAACAGCACTCATGGTCTGTGTTCTCTCCACTTATCGAGGCTATTTTTTTAAGGGGGGGGGGGGTTCATAATTTTGGGCCTCGAACTTCTCTCTGTTAGCGTCATGGCTTTCTTATTTGCCTGACTTTGATGTGTCCCCTCTGTACACATGTGCATATGTTTTTTGAGATTGGTATATGTGTCTTTTAATTGGTGAGACTTCTTTATTTCCTGGGAAAAGTGCTGGATGGGAGTGAACATGCCCTAGAAAGCGGTGGAGGAAAAGGGAGAGGAATGTGGAGGCGATGCTGTTTGAGATTTTTTTTTTAACAGAATAAGTTTGAGACTTTTTCCTTTCTGAATTATGTCAGTGAGTCAGTCTTTTTCCTGAGATTCGAGCTACGCTTTAATCTCGACTGTTTCTGATTAGAGGGAATGCGTGCAGTTACCAATACACTCCACCCTTCAGCAATCCAATACTGAATCTCTGTCACGTCCCCCTTGGCTAGTGATAAGGTGTCAGGATACAAGTGCAAGAAAGGTCCCAAGACAAAGATTATATTCCTAACTACGGGTGTCCCTGTAGTGGGCAGGCTGGCTTGTTATTATTTTCTCTCTTTTATTTTTTTCTTCGCTGATGAGTGTCTCGTATTTTTATTGTTTGTGTCATTGGTTTTCATTTATTGCTGTATTGCTTGTAAAGCAAGAAAATCTTTTTTAAAAATGGAGTTTGTTATTGTTGTCGACAGGGTAATTGAAAGGAACCGAGGGGACTCCAAAAAAAAGAATGCTTGGTCAGACTTTTCCTCGCTCTCGCTCATTTCCCTCCTCCCCTCTCACGTCTCTCTTGAAACATTTGTCTTCTCCCAGAGGTGTGGACTCGAGTCACATGACTTGGACTCGAGTCAGACTCGAGTCATTAATTTTATGACTTTAGACTTGACTTGAAAAAATGTTCTAAGACTTGTGACTTGACTTGGACTTTTACACCAATGACTTGGGACTTGAATTGGACTTGAACCGGTTTACTTGAAAAGACTTGATATTTTACCCCAAATATAAAATTTAACATGCATATTATATGGAGATTGAAAATGTGACGGCATTCACGGGTAGAACCGCAAAGGATTCTGGGAACTCGTGGCAAGCGGTACTAGCGCACGCAGGCTTTCAATTGACTACTTGCACTAGGGCATGTGACGTATTTCCGTTTCCAAATAGTACCGCTTGTGCGTTTCCGGTACGTTTGCTTATCTATCGGTAGCTATGCTAATGTCGCTTCAGAATGAGTATAAAAAGGAAAGTATTTAAAACAGAACATTTTCAAAAACAGGAGAAGAAATACTCCGAGCATTGCTGTGTCCCACTTTGTTCAGCTTCAGCCAAATTTAATGGCATACTAAGTTTTCATGCCTTTCCGACCCATTCCGACTTGAGAAGACAATGGCCGGTAAACATACGCCGGGATCATTTCACGATCACCTCTCACACCAGGGTCTGCTGCAGACACTTTGCCAGTGATCAACTCATAGAGCCAACAACCCTCGATGGTCGAAGGAGGCTTATTAAAGGTGCTGTACCAACACTTTTTGAGTGGAATGGCTATAAAGTTGAACCACCGCGGCGTAGTGTTTGGGAGAGAACGGAGCGACGCCCTGAACTAGTTCCTCCTGACGATCAAGAAGAGCAAAGTCTTACAAGAGATCATGACTACTGCTCAGTCCCTGAGCCGTCTGCATTGGACATATCTGCATCAGCTGCAGAAGACCTGTCCAAAGACGTGGAGACTCTGAGGAAGGAAATACAGGAGTTACGTGTCCAGCGAGAATTTGGGTTACAGCGTTTTGCTGGCTCCGACACTGACATCCGATTCTATACCAGGTACACCTAAGTTCTATTCAAGCTAACTGTTTAAAATATACCAAGGTCACCATCAGTTAAATTTCGAAAGTTTTTCCAGTCTTAATGAAAACAAAATAGATATTTACTTTTCATCTCTAATCTGTATGCTGGTTCGGTTAGTGACAAGGAACTATTCAAACAATCAGGCATTGCTGAGAAGTTGACTGAAGACATGGCAGTGATGGTAGATAAGGGCTTCCTAATCACTGATTGTTGTAAATGCAAAGTGTACTGCCCACCTTTTCTATCTAAGCAGAAGCAGATGCCAGCATACCAGGTTAAGGAGACGCAGGCCATAGCCAGACTCAGGGTACATGTGGAGCGAGTCATTAGGAGGATCAAACAGAACAAACTTTTTGATAGCATCATTACCATGTCACATGTTTATAATATCAACCAACTGTTTGCAGTGGCATGTATGCTGTCAAATTACCAGAACACAGCATTAGTTAAAAAATGGGTTAAGTGAGACAAGATGGATTTTTCCCAAGACACCAGTGCCAGTAACTTATGGAAAATGACCTGCAGCTGAGGCCACTACAGTTGCATTTCTTCCTTCTCAGCTGAAAATACTTGATTACAGAACTGGTACTTGAGTGCTGTTAGTTGAGTTTCAGTTATTGATAATTCAAATTCATTGCAAATGTTTAATGTTAATAATACTGTTTAATTATATTACTATATTACTATTCAGATTCAACAAAACTGTTTATCAAAATTATAAAGTAAATCACTAAATCGTTTTAAAATCATAAGTGACATTGAGCTTTTGGAACATCAAAAATACCATTTGTCATTTTCTACAGTTCAGTTGTGTTATTGTCTAAATGTATATCAGTATGCTAGGCATGGAGTTTTAAATACTTACCATGTAAATAAGTTCTGCACAAATTCAACGTTTTAATGTGTGTTTTTAAAAATTAAATTGATGCCATTGCTTAAATAACAGTTTATTGATGTCACATAAAGGTAACATGTAACAACAAAAGAATTCATGAAATATATTGAAAATAAAACATTAGTTATTTTGTTCCAGCCAGCCTGAAGGATCTGTTTTTCTTTTTGCTGTTTTCACTGTTCATTTTTTCAAACACAGGTATCTTGGCATATATATGTAAAAAAAGAAATAGTCTGCCTTTTCTCTGATTGCATTGTGCACATCTGTATCCATGTATATTCTTTGCACTAGGTAGTCCTCTTGTGCCCACACAACAAAGTCACACCACTGCATCCCACTGATGAGCAGTTGTCCTTGCACTTGCCAGTAATATGCGTGGCTCTTTTTTAGTTTAGGGGTACCACATTCCATCTGCACATATTTGCAGTCAATAAAGTTTTGTACATTGGGACATTTGAATTCGACGAAGCCAAACTGGGGGTATTCATTGGGGTCAAAAACAACACCATCAGGAGATGCAGAAAGCAATGGGGTGAATGACCAGACCACAGGGTGAGTAGTTAACATTCATTAGCCTACTATACTCTGCTGCTATTGCAGGCTCCATCTCAGTTCCTCTCCTCATGTCTGCTGTCTGCCTTGTTCCCTTCAATATACGCTCTGCTAGTGACTCGGCCGAGCTCTGGCCTCTGACGTGACACACCTCCCGAAACCTAGAGGCAGTCACTCTGGGCCTGCGGAGCTGATGCCACTCAGACGAAGAGCTTTGCTCACGTGTAGCTTCCTCTATTTTGTGAGCCATTTCCAGAGTTACAGACAAGCTTTTCAGATGCAGAAGCTCTTCTTCTGAGCACACAAACACACAATCTGATGGCAAGATGTCATACCCCTCCAGAGGCAAGTGCGGTGTTGGTGGTGCATCGCGGTGTAGTGTGATGTACCGGGTTGTCAAAACCGGCTGCTGATATGACAGAACACTGCCCTCCTGCACCAGCCCAAAGGCACTTTCCACAAGGGGCTTGTCAGGTCTCATGTTCATTGTGGTCACAAGTGGCCTGTCCTCAATATTAAATTTTGCATATGCCTCCGTTATTCTGAACAAGCAGGGATCTGGTAACGGACCCACCATGCCTCTGTAGAAGCCACTCCTAAAGAAAACATCAATGACAATAATGTAAGGAAGAAGGTTGTTATACTGAACAACAACTAAACTAAAAACTAAAAGGTGTAAAACAGTGGTGCATAAGTTAGAGACTGGGATGTATATGTACATGACTGAGTTAGCCGTCTTCAGAAAGTGTAATGTTGTATGTAAATTAATACCTATTCTGACACATGTATGTATGAAAAAAAATAGCAACATACATTTGTAACACGTGAAACCAAATTTTACAAATCTAATTACCGTACTCCAGTCTGGGCCATCCTATTTGGTACCGGCTTAGTGAAGATCATGGAGTTGATGGGTCCTGGCTTCACACCCTAACAGAAGACACATTTACTATGGATGGTGTTGCTGTTCATATGTAAACATGGACTAATTCAAAAACTTTAACCTCATTTAAATTACCACTGTCCGTGGCTTGTGCCATTGCTGTTCAGATTCCGTGCAGCTATGCACAGGGGGGACAACCGGCACTCTGAGTTGTGAGTAGTGTGCTGTTTGGAAGAGCAGTGCCACTGTGTGATTGCACATAACAGCGCCTGCCACACAGGAGCACTGGCTATGTGTCAGTATCACCGGCGATGAATCCAGAAGCTTAATCTAAGAAGAAAGAACGAAAATTAAAAATGTAACATCTTCATGGAAGAGCCGAACAGGAACATAGTTCAGTGTTATGGTTACGCACCCTCCTGAATGCTTAGTGTTTCCTTCTCTCCCTATTAAAACAACTTAACCATGCTTGATAACTGTAATAACTTAGATTGTGTATATTTGCAGTATTAACTTGTTGTCAAATGTTTCTGATCACCCAAACACACGTTGATTTAACTATCTGACTAGTCAAATTAGGAGTGATAAAGCAGGGAGACAAGGAAAACATTCAAGTTGATGGGCCTTTAGGAATGAACTTAACTAATGCTTAAATGAACTGAACCCCACTGAACGGGGATTAACAACTTTACACAGCTTCCTGCCTACACTTAGTCTGTGTGGTGCCTCACTCTTCCTCATTGACCTGTAGCACAGGGCTCTCACACCGACCTCCCCTGACAACCTGTCTTTATTGGACACTGAATAAAGATACAAGTACCATTAGCATTATTTCTGTATTACTCATTTCAGCATGTCTTAAACATATATATTTTACACTTAGCAAGAGTAGCATTAGGTAGTTAACTACCTCCATAGTTAGCCAACTACCTAACGCCATTATAACAGTGTCTAACTACAAAAGTGACATTAGTTAAGAAAACCTCAACTATAGTTTAGGACGACATAAAACACCGTTTAAGAAAACATGTAATGTAGAGAACTGACATCAAATGAAGGACATAGCGGAGTAACGTAGTGTTTGCATTTGACGTTAGCTAGCGTTTCTTTGTCGGTTAATTTACGTTTTCTTACCTTCGTAGTTGTGTATATATTAGTGATGTGTCCTGTGTGTCGAAGCTTCGAATCGTGCGTCGGGTAATCGCGGGGGCGTTTTTCTGAAGCGCGTATCGAGGCTTGCTTTGATTACGTATGCAGTGACGTTCGAGGCCTCGCGGGCAGTCCGTACCACGTGACTGATTCAGGGACTGGTTCATCGGTTCGCGCCAGATTCGAAATAACATGGGCAGGAAAACAGCTGTTCCCTTTCAGTCGATTCACTCGGTACAACACATAAGTATGGGATATCACGCCCTCGCGTGTCCTGGCTGAAGAAACCTTTATTCACGCCTTTACGGCAGATGACGTGTGATGACACGCGCAAGGCCCCGCCCGCACATATAGCCGCTGCCATCACCGTCATCCCTCAGTTCTTACGCTCTTCACCTCGCTGAGAACACCTCTGCTGAGTTGGGCTAGCTAGCTACTGCTAGTTAGCTCCGTTGTCTGCCAACTTGAACCTAGCTTAACTGCCCCTGTTGGTGTTAGCCTCCACCGCCCAGCTGGTGCGTAGGCTGCCCGCGGAGCGCTATTTTCAAGTTTTTCTTGTGCAGCGTTTCGCTTTGCGTTTTGGGAATGGACTCCAAACCGAAGCGAGCAAAGCAGAAATCTTCTGTTCGCCCCTGTCCTCAGGGATGTGGTTTCTCTTTGCACGACAGCGACCAGCACGATGCCTGCCCTGTCTGCCTGGGGATCGTCCACGCTAGGAGAGCGTTGACGGAGCCCGAAGCTTGTGCGTTTTGTCGCCAGCTCCGACGCTCGACCCTGGAAAGACGGGTGACGTTTGTGGAAAGAGTGCTGGGACGCTCGGCTGTCGCACGGCATGACCCTCTTCTTTCCGAGTCTGGAGCCCCGGCTTCGTCCGAGTCCGAAGACGAAAATTTTCAGGTCGATGTCCCCGCGATTAGCTGGGCTGACCACATGGAATACGTTGACGGGTTAGCCGATGACGAACCGGAACCATGCAGGAGCGCTGACGGGCTTCAGCCTGGGTTGAAGCCCGCCAGCGCTCCCCAGGAAGACGATGACGTGCTGGACATCGGCCTGGACATCCATGGTTTGTCGGAGGATGAGCAGGAGAGCTCATTGTCGACCCAATATGCCGCCGCTGCTGCGCCGGTCGGCCACGATGACACCTCTCTTTTCTCCCTGTTTCGCCGTGCCGCTGAGAAGCTGCAGGTGGACTGGCCCTCTCCTCCACCAGCTCGGAAGCCGTCGCGGTTTGCGGGTTTTTTCCTTCCACCGGAGCCCGCAACGGCCAAAAACTGCCTCCCCATGTTCCCAGACTTTCTCTGCGAGCTAACAGCGTCATGGGACAAACCTCTGTCTACCCGCGTCACTGTGCCCGGCTATGGACAGTACATGGAATTGGACGGCGCCGAGGGAGCTGGTTTAGCTAACCCACCCCCTATGGAGCCGTCTCTGGCTGCTTATCTGGCCCCGTCCCATAACCATGGTGTCGGTGGCCCCGCAACTCTGCCGTCCAAGCACTGCAGATTCTCGGCCTCGCAGCTGGAGAAGATTTATCGGGCTCAGGCCGGCACCGCTCGAGCCATGAGCTCCGTCACCATGCTCCAGACGTACCAAGCAATGTGCCTGGCGGAGCTTGGATCGCTGGTTCCGGAGGACAGCCCGCTGTCACCTCTTCTTAACGAGGTTAGAGTCACCACGGATTACATCCTCCGTGCGTCTCGCTGTACAGCGCTCTCCCTGGGCAGAGGGATGGCTTCGACAGTGGTGGCGCAGAGGCACCTGTGGCTGACCCTCTCCGACGTCCCTGATAGAGACAGAGCTGTGTATCTGGACGCACCAGTGTCTGCGGCTGGGTTATTCGGACATTCACTTGAAGCCATTCAGGCTAGATTCGATCTGAGGAAGAAGCAGACGGAAGCTCTGCGCGACATCATCCCCAGACGCCAGCCCCAGCCCAAGCCCACTGCTAGCTCTCACAGGCCCGCCGCTCCTCTGACAGCTGGCAAGAGACCGGCGCCCACTGCTGGAGTGGGAGGGCCGCCGGCGAGAGCACGTACTCCGGCCCGAGCTCCACGCCAGTCGGCCTGGGGCAAAGGCCCTCCCCCGGGCCCCCGACGGGACCCGACGCCCAGGAGGAAGAAGCCTCAGCCCTCCTAGCTGTGATTGCGAGTGGGGAAGGGATCCGGCAGCAGGGAGACGCTGCTCTTACCCCTCTGTTGCCGCACAAGAGGTGCCGCTTAAGTTCTGTTCAGGTTGTCAGCCCCAGAAGGCGCTGCACTTCCCTATCGCGGTCTCCCAAGCACATAACCCCTGCACACGGCTCAGATGTGTTGAATGTTCAGGCGACCACATCGAGTGTTCCCGCTGTTTTTCATTGTTATGCCCCGGAAAAGGTGCACCCAACAAAATGTATAAATGTACATGTTCCCATGTTGCAATCAATAAAGAGTGTTGTTTACTCTCAAACAATCTCAAATGCTCAACCTGCAGGCGAAATGAGCCAGGTCAGGCAGGGGATGCAGTCCCCTGCAGACACACTGGGGGGCGACGGCGCCCCGCCGTCAGTGCTGCAAGCCAGCCGGCTGGCTGCTCACTTCCCTCAGTGGCGCGCTTGCGCCCCCTCTCCGTGGGTGCTGCAAACCGTTGCCATGGGTTACCGGTTGCAGTTCCGGGTCAAGCCGCCTCGTTTCCAAAGAGTCGTGAACACGATTGTCAACCCCGAGGCAGCCTTGGTACTCAGAGAGGAAATACAGGCGCTATTACAGAAGAGAGCAATACGGGTGGTCCCCGCTTCGGAGACGGACAAAGGTTGGTACAGCCGTTATTTTGTCATTCCGAAGAAAGGGGGAGGGCTTCGTCCCATCCTCGACCTGCGAGTCTTGAACACGTACCTGCGAACGTACAGGTTCAAGATGCTAACACTCAGACAGCTCCTGAGTGCAGTCGGCCCGGGAGATTGGTTTGCGACAATCGATCTAACAGATGCTTATTTTCATGTCGCTATACACCCGAAACACAGGCAGTTTCTGAGGTTTGCATTCGAGGGCGTAGCCTACGAATACCTAGTGCTGCCGTTCGGGCTGTCGCTCGCTCCCCGCACCTTTACGAAATGTACCGAGGCAGCGCTAGCGCCCCTCAGGAAGAGGGGCATCCGCATCTTGGCCTACCTGGACGACTGGGCTCTCGTGGCTTGCTCCAGAGAACAGGCGGAGACGCAGCTGTCGCGGGTTCTGTCACACATTCAGACACTGGGGTTCTCTGTGAACTTTCAGAAGAGCTCGCTAATCCCAGGTCAACAGATCGCTTTTCTCGGTCTGGAAATATGCTCTCTTTCCAGCCGCGCACGGTTGTCAGAGCACAGAGTGGCCGCGTTTCATCGCTGCCTCGCTCAATTTCAGCTGGGACGCAGACTGCGTTTCCAGACGATATTGCGCTTGTTGGGCATGATGGCATCTATGATCGCCGTAGTGCCGCTTGGGCTGTTGAAAATGAGAGCGTTTCAACGCTGGACTCTCTCTCACCGTTTGTGTGCTTCGCGTCACCTCCGGAGGAGGCTGCCGGTAACTGCGTCTTGCATGCTAGCTCTCCGTCCTTGGAGGGAGCCCGGGCTACTGCACCAGGGCTCTCGGATTGGGAGGGTGTTGTTTCGCAAGGTGGTGTCCACAGATGCTTCCCTAAGTGGGTGGGGAGCGCTGTGCGAGGGTGCGTCAGTGAGAGGGATCTGGTCCGCGGCTCAGCGCCAGCTGCACATCAACCACTTAGAGCTGTTAGCAGTGTTCTTAGCTCTAAAGCGTTTCCGTCCAGTCCTGCAGGGCCAGCATGTCTTAGTCAGGACGGACAATTCAACAGTGGTGTCTTATATAAACAGGCAGGGAGGAACACGCTCTCTTCCCCTGTTGCAGCTGTCTCGCTCTCTGCTGTTATGGTGCAGTGTTCATTTTCTGACTCTAAGAGCCACCCATGTCCCGGGCCACCTGAACCTGGGGCCGGACCTTCTCTCCAGGGGGGGTCCTCTGGTGAGAGAATGGAGGTTACACCCTTCAATAGTGGCTCAGATTTGGGATCTATTTGGCGAGGCGCAAATAGATCTTTTTGCTTCCAGGGTGAATGCTCACTGCCCCCTGTACTTCTCCATAATCGACCACGATGCACCCTTGGGCTTGGACGCGCTAGCGCACCAATGGCCAGACGTGCTCCTGTATGCATTTCCCCCAGTGGAAATGATATCTCCAATTCTGGAGAGGGTGCGTCGGCATTCCCTCTCTCTGATCCTGGTGGCCCCTTGGTGGCCCGCGAAGTCGTGGTATGCAGAAATAATCAGCCTGCTTGCAGCAAGTCCTTGGCAGCTTCCTCTCCGCAGGGATCTCCTCTCTCAGGCGGGGGGGGAAGTGTTTCATCCGCGCCCGGATCTGTGGCACCTTCATGCTTACCTGCTGAGAGGTTAAACTTGGTTGCTAAGGGTCTGCCACCTAGTGTGGTAGCGACGATTCAGAGCGCCAGGGCCTCGTCTACTAGAGGCTTGTACGCTTACAAATGGCGAGCCTTCGAGCGATGGTGCCAGGACCGCCACACTCTCCCATTTCAGTGCTCTATTGTGGATGTTTTGACATTCCTGCAGGAGCTGTTGGATAAAGGCCTTTCGTTTTCGACGATCAAGGTTTATTTAGCGGCTATATCTGCTTGTCATATCGGTTTTGACGGGGTGACACCAGGTGCGCATCCCCTCGCCGTGCGTTTTCTGAAAGGGGTTCGCCGGCTGAGGCCCGTGCTTAAGTCCAGTGTCCCGGCTTGGGACTTGTCTTTGGTGCTGGAGGCCCTTTGTGGCCCTCCGTTTGAACCCGTTGAGTCGGTAGATATGAAACTTCTTTCGTATAAGACCGCATTACTTCTCGCTTTGGCCTCCGCGAAGCGAGTGGGGGACCTTCATGCGCTGTCTGTGCATCCTGCCTGCACACAGTTTTCTCCTGATGGCCGCAAGGTCGTATTGCGTCCGAATGCCGCCTATCTTCCCAAGGTCATGCCTGCATCTTATAGTTCAATGGAGTTTGAGTTGCTGAGCTTTTGCTCCCCTCCTTTTGAATCTGAGGAGCAGAGGAGGGTGCATTCTCTTTGTCCGGTGCGTGCGCTACGCACCTACATTGAGCGCACTCGGGATGTGCGTTTGTGTGACCAGTTGTTTGTCTGCTTCGCTAATCCGAATAGAGGTAGAGCTCTGTCCAGACAGAGGCTGTCCCACTGGATTGTAGAAGCTATCTCGCTGGCATACAGCACCGGAGGTTTTGCGTTGCCCCACGGGGTGGGAGCTCATTCCACCAGGGGGATGGCGACCTCATGGGCTCTTTTTAGAGGGGTGCCTGTGGCTGATATTTGTGCAGCGGCTAATTGGGCGTCGCCGCACACTTTTGTGCGGTTTTATCGGTTGGACGTTACAGCCCCTTCGGTGGCTCATGCTGTCCTTTCTGCTGGGTCTACCACTCACTAAGGATGTGGTGGTCCCGTTCCGGTTCGGTGGCTGCTCTGCGGGGCGTGTATATAGGTCCCATACTTATGTGTTGTACCGAGTGAATCGACTGAAAGGGAACGATTAGTTATGTCTATAACTTCTGTTCCCTGAAGGAGAGGAACGAGGTACAACACAGGGTGGCCCCACTGAGCAGTTGGCTCGGTGAAGAGCGGCTATCGAACTGAGGGATGACGGTGATGGCAGCGGCTATATGTGCGGGCGGGGCCTTGCGCGTGTCATCACACGTCATCTGCCGTAAAGGCGTGAATAAAGGTTTCTTCAGCCAGGACACGCGAGGGCGTGATATCCCATACTTATGTGTTGTACCTCGTTCCTCTCCTTCAGGGAACAGAAGTTATAGACATAACTAATCGATTCCCCATCACACCGTGTTGTGGAATTGGATTACGTACGTGCTACATAGTTACTTGTGCATTTCTTCTTCGATGGAACCAGCAAGGAAGAGATGTTTTTGTTTTTTTTTTGTCTCTCCTAATAAAGTATGCACACAGTAATAAATATCACAAATGATAAACACCAAAATATAAATAAACAACACTACACATCCTATAATCTGATTTCTGTCTTTTAGTTTATTAAAAAGTGAAGCACCAAACACTAGTTTGTGTCATTATCCAGATGTACATAAGGTTTACACATCATTATAATCAAAGAGCCTGCTTCACTTGAATTGTCCACTTGATGGCGCAGTAGAGCAAATGAATCATCACAATGCTTCGAACCATGAGTCGACCAATTGGATGGAAAGCTTCAGTTCATCATGAGGCTTCATCTCACCATCACTAGTATATATGATGCAGCATATAACTTAAATCCTTTATCTAATTTGCTGGCGGGGGTAGTCGTCACTCTGCAAATCCGATGAACATCGGTGATGTTCAATTTTGGGAGCTCTTGTAGGCATCGAGTGTAGAACGTCGCCATGGTTTAACCGCACCGGAAGCACTGGGGCAGGACTACATAGAACGCGGAAGTGTTAGTGCAAGTAGTCCATTAAAATCGGTCACACAGCGATAAAAAGAAACACAAAAATGTCAAGAAGCTGTTGTATTATTAACTGCAATAGCCGGTCGCATGACAGCCACGGGAAGCCGACGGGTAAAGAGATCGGTTGTTATCGGATTACGTCGTTGAAGAGAAATTGTTCAAGACATGTTTCCGAAGTAACAAACAGGCGACTGGATTGCAGCCATTCAAAGATCAAATATAACGTCCTAGAACACTCCAGCTCACAGGTTAGTCTGCTCCAAGCATTTACACAAAGGTCAGTCTGCTGTTGTAGTTAATGCGTCATTTTTCTTAACATAATTGGTGATATAGGTTACAAGCAAGTCTGGCGCTGAACAGAAATTGTCGCGCTATGCTCCTTTATTTATTGTGCATAAATAGTGAATTGTCCTGACACAATATTGCGTTTCGCTTCTGTTATTATGGTACATTGACAAAAACATATACTTTTATTCACAGAATAAAACAGGTTTTTTGTATCACTAATTGTCCAGTACGATTACAGCATACAATATTATTGTCACTGCTACATTTCTGTGATGCTACCAGAAATTATTTCCACTACTAATTAATTACCGTTGAGCTCAAAGGTTATATTAATAAACGGTTAACGAATGTGTATTTATGAAGACGATTTGTGAGACTGGTAAACTTATGATACGTACGATGGTCTTTCGTTCTACACGGTGCATTTCAAGGTCCTGCACCCATCCGTCGGTAAACTGTACCTGGGCTTGTTGCAGTGACCGGAAGTTACTAAACTTCATGAGTGTATGCACTCACAAGAACCGTATAATTATAAATATGCATATAAATATGCTACGATGAGATAGCTGACTTCATCTAACTAGCAAATGTTTTCCAGGCTACGTTGGTGATACAGTTTTTTTTAATGTGTATGATATTTTTGTCATGCGATTTTAAAGCTGGTCCTACAACCGCATCCAAGAATAACATGCAGCTTATCTCAGAACTGTCGGTGAAAATTATTCTTGGAGCTAAGTTTAATTGAGCTGCATTTTAAAGAGGTGCAATTTCACAATTTGTGTATATTTTCTAAGTTCACTATTTTGTATGTGTTGAGAAAAACACAGATTTTAAAATTACATGGTCTAATATTTACATTTAGCATAACTGCAACATTATTTTTTCGTTTGTTTTTTTTAAAGACTCGAAAGGACTTGAAATTCAAAGTTTCAGACTTGTGACTTGACTCGGACTTTTACACCAGTGACTTGAGACTCGACTCTGACTTGCCTGACATTACTTGAGACTTGACTTGAGACTTGAGGATAAAGACTTGAGACTTACTTGAGACTTGCAAAACAATGACTTGGTCCCACCTCTGTCTTCTCCTTCTGACTCTTTCCTTTGTCGGTGCGTTAAGGAGCTGCTCAAATGTCATGAGCTGTCAGGCTTGCTCATCTTTCCTGTCTTTTCTTTAAAGAGAGTGAAGGGAGAGCAGAATTTATTTAAAACAAAAAACAGCCACAGTTGTCACCAGGAAAGAAAAACGATTCTTCTTCTTCTTCTTCTTCTTCTTTTTTTTTGTGGCTACATTTACTAGAGAACCAATAAGAGTGATCCAGTTTGCAGTTGCTCTGTTCTTACTTACAGTTCCTTTTACATTTCAGAGAATTAATGTCTCCACGGATTGTTTTTGTCTTTGTTCAGCGGAAATTTCTTCTAGTTCTTTGTAATAACCTTCGGGCCTACAGATAGGCTGTTCGGTTTTATCATAATGCGACTACTCCGTGTTTGCATAAAACATGACAAAGGCTGTCATTTTTATTTACTTTGGCTTTCATTTCTTTATTGAAAATGGCAGTGTAGTGTAGATAGGGACGGGACATGAAGGGAGAGAGAGAGAGAAGGGGGGTGGAGGGTGATGTGGAACTGATGACTGGCAGTTTTAATTGACTGTCTTCTTTGTGATGCTGTTCTGAAGACTCTCGACTATGCTTTTTGAGTACATTGTTCTTCTTCTTTTCTTGGCCAGATGAAAGTAGTGACTCAGTAATGGACCATTAGCACTGTGCTACATCAGTGTCTTACGCCGTCGTCATTACCGAACTACATTAGACATGGAAACCAGGCCTGAGAAAATCCATTTTGCAAGAGCCTGGTGTGGCTTGCTGAATTCCTTCTGAAAAGGCTATCTGTAGTTACAGTGCTGTGTGTGCTTCCTGCAGACATTCATTAGGTTTCCGTTCTCTCGGTAGAGGTGTGTAAGGCTGAGCCGGTGAGTTAGGCTGGCTCTCTTATCGGTGAACTCGGACCAGTTTGATGGAAATGCAGCTTTGCCCAGCGACGCTCACAGGGATTATGATGTTGGCAGCACAAGATAAAAGTTATGAGCCTTTAGTCAGAACTTTCACACCGCTCCATTTCTTTATTTCTGAAACGTGTTTTGCTTCCATTGAACGCTAAGATGACCTGTTATGCATGTCTTTGTCCCAGTTGGGTTTTTTTGCCTGGGTTACCCAGATTATTATGCAGATCTAAAGTAACCTTCCTCGTTAAGCCTTAATGCCAGTAATTCATTACCTCTGGCACGGAGACTAATGACACTATTAATCAGCTATGAATAGAGCTCGGCAATAGCAGTGGGAGGCTGACACCTTCTTACTGTAACAATCCCAGGCACACATGTACAAGAGAGATTGTCAGAAGGACACCGAAAACTGCCCAGCATGTCAATTACCTACGGCGGACACGGTGTATGAAGATGGAAGCCGCTCGTAATGATTTTATTTCCTCGCCCTTGTCTGATCTGTGAGGTGGTCTTGATTCTGTTTGTGCTTCAAACTGAGATAACCTCGAAGTCCACACTGGGCAAGAGTACTGATGGACAAATTCGCTCGCTAAAAGAATTATGGCGTTGAGCAGAGTGCAAAGGCAGTGACCTGTTTCCTGTGTCATCTTAGGAGACAATCTTAGACCTATTAAAAGCCCGTTTTCCTCATTTTCTGCAGACATCAACAACCAGCCAACAACTAGTTAAGGTTAATAAAGTTGAGTTAAAAAAAAAAAAAAGGAAAAGAAATAAAACAAGGTCCAGATATGCATTTCTTAAAGCTGAACTCATATTCTCTTGTGACTTATTCTTCTGTTTTAATCAAGAAGTTGTGGCTCAACAGGGTTCAAAGCAAAACTGACTAATGTGAAGCAAATGTTGCTATCCAACTTTGCTTTTGAAGTTCTTTCAAACAGTTATCATTTGAGGGAAAGGAGAAGGCCTTTAAAGGCATATTTCATTGCTATATAACCATATGTGTGTTGGAATAATAGTAATATTTCATATTTAATATGTGAGCTGGAGCACAGCGTGAGGTTATCAAGCAGGGCCCTTCTGGTTACTATGAAAGAGTAGCATATCTTTTGCCTTCCAAGCTTTTAATCCTTCTTTCCTGAAGATATGGCAAAATTAGTATGCACATTAAAATCTCTAAATTGTTAATTCCATTGTATTCATCTCAATAAATTAATTCTACAGACTCAAGGGACTCATAGATTATTGCCTGCAGGACTTTATTTTTATACAACCTGAATCTGGAAGCAGAATTACTAATTTCCTGTGGATGTTGTCTTTATCTCATCTTCCAGCTGAATTGTATCTTGTTCATAGAATATTCTGAGGTTAAAACTTTTTGAAATATGTCAACAATGAGTCGTTCCATTCACAGTATTTGCCGGGAGTTCCTACTTGCGCTGTGTTTCTGGGTTGTACTCTACTGCGTTCAGATTTTTGGAATTCAGGAAGCGCTTCCCTATTAAGAAACTGAGCCTTTGGTGATTCGGTGAACCTGGTTCGAGTTAGATGGCGGTAATTCTGATGCTTGTGCGTGTGCGAGACGCTTTATAAATGGGGATAATTATTCAGCATCTGGTCATTTACACTGCAGTCAGAAAGTATTAGGATGATAATGTGTTTTTCATTGTTGCTGGCACTACTCCAGCAAACAGGATTTGAAATGAAACCGTGGCGTTGAGGCTGAAGTGCTGACTTTCAGCTTTAAGCTTGTTTGAGGCTGTCATTACCTTTGCTTGGTGAAGATTGAGAGACGGCTGGGTTGTTTTTTGGGGGGTTTTCTTCACCACTTTTAGAACAAGAACCCTAATCGCAGGGAAAAGGCAGCCAGTGTTTTTCTAAATGGTGTAAAATAGTTTTGGCTGGCCACTGGAGTTCAAACAATACTGGATTTTTGTAGGGTAAGGCAAGGCCTCATCACTCAGCTGACCTAAATCCATCTTTTCAGATGAGAATGAATAAAAAAAAAAACATTCCTGAAATGTGCAAGAAGCGGCCCTCCACATATCCTACACAAGGTGTCGTGCTGATGTCTGTGACTTTAACGAGAGTTTGGATTTCATAGACAGATATCCAAATTTGGGCAACAGTACCTTTTTTTTTTCTTTTTTTTTTTTATTGAGTGTAGATGTAAACAAGCTAAAATTGAGCCTGACAATCTGTTTATTTCCCATCCAAAGTACTGGAGCATGCTACAAATTCAACAGCAGTTCTTTAGAGCATTACTCGGTATACACAGAGCCCATAAATACGGAGTTGAAGCTAAAGTTTCTTGAGTGTTTATATACAGAAAGTGTATACAAACAGTGTCATTTTTCTTTGGGGGTGGGTCAGAATCTTCTATATCATATGTTGGCTTTTATATGATCACAGAAGTCGGTGAACTCTTTGATACGTAAACAAATTCTGAAAGCCAAATTAGCGGTTAGTCCACATGCTGTGACAGATAAATATGCCAGCAGCCGCTTTCCATTCCATCGCAATTTCTCCGGTAATAACACACCGTTTGAGCACAGCACTTGCCATGCGCCTTTCCTATATTTTCAGCCTTGCCCTCCAGTCCGTTTCCCCCCGACCTGCAAACAAATGGAAATGTCATACGGACTAACATTCTTTCCGTATGGTTTTGTTTCGCCTGCTTGCCAGGCAAATGGAAAGCAGATCTCACGAGGTCCGACCGCAGATTGTTCCTCCGAAAAGGAGGAGGAAAAAAGAAAAACACACACACGCACTCGAAATGAAATCACAAACATTTCTGTGGCTTGGCTGTGGAATGCGACGACAGAAGTGCTTCAGCAGTTAGTTATGAGAAGCTAAAGTGAGAGGGGGGGTTGGGTTAGTCCGAAGCTGTTTTACTGTAAAATAAAAGTCAGACGGCCACGAGACGACTTTGTCCCTGTCACGACAAAGTGTCTCTCCTTGCAGAAATGCAGTCCAATCATTCATTTTAATGCCAATGATTGGCAGGAAAGCCACTGATGGTGAACGTTAAGTGTGTGACACTATGTTCTGCTCCCACTGCCCTTGCATTAGACAGGTGTGTGTAGATCTGCATGTGTAGTCCCTCCCTCTTTGTCAGCTTTGTGAGTGTAGTAGAAGTGTTGTATTGTGGTTCCTTGTCACACCAAGAGTCTTTTTTTTTTTTTTGTTACGTTGTTGTTATTTTGTTTTTTCTTTTTTTTGTTTCCTCCCTTTCTTTCGTTCCACTTTCATTTCCATTTCAACTCCTCTCCTCAACCTGCTCCTTTTGGGCACCTCTGCACAATATTTCTCCCACCCGACCCCGACATGCTACGGCTGTCTCCCTCCCGGTCTCCCTTGCTCTCATCCCACCATCCCTCCCTCCCTACCCCCTCCCAACCCAAAGTCGTAGCCCTGCCCTCTTTCCCTCCCCCTTCACTGACTCCTAACACTACTGACCATGTAACACCAGGCTCCAGAGGTGTAGGCAGTCCAGCAGGGCCTACCTCCTCGGCCCCCCGAGACGTCGTGGCTTCGCTGGTGTCCACTCGCTTCATCAAGCTGACCTGGCGTCAACCAGCCGAGCCGCATGGGGACGAGTTGACCTACTCCATTTTCTACAGCCAGGAGGGCACGAGCAGGTAGAACGCACACTTTCCTGGAGGGGGTACTAATACACGCACACGACTGCTGGCATCAGCACATTGCTCAAGTACACACACTCAGACCACTGAAATATCTTATTCAAGAAGTTCAGTCACTTAAAGCAAAACCTCCTTCTTAAACAAATATAAACCCCAAAAAAACCCAAAAACAAATGTTCAAATACCATGCTCGCTTTCCCCCCCAAATAGTTCTGTGGTAAATTTCTCCCAGCTTCACAGGCTGAGGATTTACTGACTGAAAATAAAATTTAAGAAGCTGAGAGGATTTTCCACAAGTCTTCTTTTTTATGTCTTCTCTGTAACATGACTGTAAGCAAAAGCAAACCTTTAATATACATAATCTGCAAATACGTGGAGCGTACCGATAACTCAGCGAGGTTGTAAACTAGGTCTCCCGGTCCTGCTGCCAACAGGTGAGCTGGTTAGTTTATAGACCAGTGCCAGCATTAATTTAGCAATCATGCCATTTTCTGCTCTAGTTTCTTTCTCTCCTCTGCTCTCTGTTTTTGTGTGTGGAGCAGTGATACAGACGTGCATATGGAGCAGAGTAAAGGAGTTGCATGAAGATAAAGTTAGTGCAATGAATACCTCCGAATGTTAATCCATCAAGATGTTTTATTTTAAAGCTGCTCCCGTTACTGCGGATTTTATATTTTCCATTCCCACTTAAAAAAAAAATAAAAAACTAAACAAAAGAATGATGTGGCAGTGTGGAAAGGCCACTGGGACTCCTTCCACATAGAGAGCATGTGATGAAGAGGGACGTGCAGATGCAGAGGGAGAGTAGCTGTGGGTAAGTGGCATCTCAGCCACTCTAAGGTACAAAAAGGATTATTTTGATGGAAAACGCATTTAAATTGAAAGTTTTCAGAATGGAGGGTTTGGGTTTTTTTGGGAAGTTAATGGATGCCAACTAATGGATTAAAAAAATAATGAGGCTTACTAATAATGACACTTATTTTTAAGACTAGGAAGTCCTGTATTAATCAACTTCATTATCAAAGCCAATGTTACAAAGTGCCTCCAAGAAATACAGGAAAAGAAAATTTAAAGTCTCAGCCAAAAGATAATATACATATAAAATCTAATTGAGCCTTTTACACATTAAAAGAAAGACACTGATGTGACCTCCCTGTGTTGGATCAGGTGGATCGCAAGATCCTGAATGCCAAAATTACAACTAAAGAAATTACTAAATCTATTGTGTATTATAAAATGGTAAAGATGGTAAGAGTCCAGGCCCAGATGGGTTAGGGAATGAATTTTACAAACAGCTCAAGATCAAACTTGCTCCATATCTATTTAAACTGTACAACCATGCATACAATGTGGGCACCTTACCACCAACATTGAATAAAGCAGTTATTACTGTACTCCCAAAAAACGGTAGTCTTGGAGGAAGTGGGATCATATAGACCTATCTCTTTATTAAATTCGGATCAAAAAAATCCTGGCTAAAATACTAGCGAGTAGACTCGGTATGGTAATAGATAAACTGGTACATTCAGATCAAACAGGCTTTATACCAGATAGGAGCTCCTTTAACAATCTAAGACGTCTATTTAATATAATTTACTCCTCTAAGGCGCAACAGGACCTACTTATACTTAGCTTAGATGCCGAAAAGGCATTTGATCATGTTGAGTGGCCCCATCTCTTTGCTGTCTTAGAGAAATTTCAATTAGGACAAGATTTTATTTCCTGGATAAAATTACTGTATAAGAATCCCACAGCCAGAATCCTTACAAACCAAACATTATCCACTCAGTTTAAGCTCAGCAGAGGGACACGACAGGGATGTGTTCTTAGTCCATTACTGTTCACTCTTGCTCTGGAACCCCTGGCACGGACAATTCGCACTCACGCTGATATACATGGTTATGACACAGCATATACCTCTAATACTATATTGCTCTATGCTGATGACATTTTACTATACATAACAAAACCCCAAACTTCCATCCCAGCAACTCTCTCCGTTATTGACTAATTTTGGCACCTTTGGCGGTTAAGGGATCAACTGGGGAAAAAGTAAGTATTGCCCATCAAATTTGAAAGCAGTGAGTGGCTTGCATCTCTACCATTTAAAATAACTTATGTGAAAATTACATATCTGGGCATCTCAATAATAAGAAAATATACAGGAATATATAAAATATACAAGAAAAAAACACCATTCAGTTTTGGAGGACACTCCCCATCTCATTGATAGGAAGAGTGAACTCAATAAGGATTTCTTCAAAAAGTTGGATGCCATTATTATGCACATGTGTTTGGCACCAAGATATTAGGTGCTCTAAATGCCACTTCACTTTGTTTCTTGCAAACCAGCATTAAACAAAACCTTCTGGGTAATTTAAGGTCAGAATGATTAACTGTTCTGTTACCTGTCTGCGTGCGACCCACCCCCACCCCCCCCCCTATCAGGGAGCGAGTCGTGAATACCAGTCGTCCAGGGGAGATGCAGGTCACCATCCAGAACCTCATGCCAGACACCAAATATCGCTTCAGGGTTGTGGCCCACAATAGCAACGGCCAGGGCGAGAGCTCTGCAGCGCTCAAAGTGGCCACCCAAGCTGAAGGTAACACTCTTGCTCACTTACTCCACACACACACACACACACACACACACACACACACACACACACACACGTTTATATGTGCTCGGTAAACAGGACACATAAACACAAAGCCACACTCTAGCCAGTTTGTCGGAAGCGTGCTCACACTGCTCACACTGATGCAAACAGGATGCACTCAAAGGAAGCACACAAGAGGCAAATAAACATTCGCACAAACAAATATTCACTCATATGCAGTATACACTCAATTCAAACAGAGACATCCCATATTCCCCGCACACATGGGCACACACAGAGAAGGCTGTTTAGTGCTGTTCGTTAAGGCAGACCACCCAAGAGCAGACCAGAGAAGCGCTGCATTTTCTTCTTTTAAGCCGCTTCTTGTTTACTTTTGTTTACATTTACTTGAATCTTCCGTGTGTTTGGCTCAAAACATGCCTACTTGAGTGAGGAATGCTGGAAATTAGTATTCCAGATTCCAACACTCTCCTCTTCCAGTCTACTGAGAAACTTATTAGGATGTTTTGAATAGAGGACACATAAGCCCGACTGTAGGAAGGAGTAGCAAAGTGGTTCCCTTCCTCTCCTCTCTCTCTTTGTGTTTGAGTGTGTAAACCTCTCTGTGGCTGCTGCTCCAAAATCACTTGAAAGTGCTGTGAAGGGGATTTCCCAGCACACTGTCAGACTGTGGACAACCCTCTCCTCTCGACCAAGCTACAGCTCAGTCACTGTCACTTTGTAGGTCAGCTGCTGTTTCTCTACTTGTGTCCTTGGTTGGAGGGCAGACGAATCAACACACAAAAGCACACACGCTACATCTTAATGCCCGGCAGCAGGAGCACAGCCACCCAGGGGGATAGCAGTGAGGGCGGGCTGTAGCTGTGCCGTATGTCTCTGTCGCGTGTGCGCGCCTTTAATGTAAGAACATGCTACGAACTGGAGCTTAAACTGTTGACCTGCATCCGAGTGCCAAGCATGTGCAAACCACACTCCCTCTGTATCACTTCTCTTTAGAGACGGGCTTTACACACCTGCACACACACACACACAGTCTCTCACCCTTCTAACATCTGTGCACGCTAACAAATGGGAGCTTCTTTCTTCTGGCAGGAACACCTGCAGCTAATGTCTACAAGATGTATCCAGAGCAGACATATAGCATGTCTGACAGCTGGCACTTGAACCTCAGAGTCACTGCTTGATTTTAAATCCGATGGGCCACAGTACAGACACAACAAGTAACATGTACATATACGTAGACACAGTGTAGTCACAGATTATTAGAACGGTGATACACATTTTGTTACGATAGCTGCGTCTTTGAGCACGCTGCATATTACATGAAATATTTAGTTTGAGGTTCCTGTCTGCTTTCATTTACGTTTGCACCAGATAACCAGTGCAGTTCTGTTTCTCCATAGCCTCCTGCACCAGAGTTATGTAGCAGATCAGCTCCCGCTGCAAAAATAACTCAGCGCTAATTGTAAAAGTGGACTACATCCCATATTCATCTAGTATACCAGCATATTATGAAGCCAGGATAAGACACATATAAATATACATTCTGTTTCTGCTTCCTTAATTTACTAATCAAGTGCAATACAATAAACAGGCTACCACATTCAAAGGTAGCAGGATCCCAGCGGTGATGGGATATTAGATGCATACTGATGTTTTTGTTGAAACTTCCGCTTTTGTTCTGGGAATAGGAAGAAAATCAGCACGCTGGCAGCCCAGTCCAGAGGGGGACAATTTGGCGTCAGTGTTAGCGCTGGGAAATGTGACTGTGAGGTAGCCAAGAATATGTCTTAGGTGGTAAGAACTAGGAATTGGTAAATTAGTTTCTTTCTCCCAGATGAGACACAATAAAAATGAAGAACGGTTCAAGATAAGAGAACAAAATGGTCACACTTGCTGCTTTTCTAATTTCTGTCCACCTGTGATATTTCGTCACCAGTCCAAGTACCCGGCCCGGCTCCTAACCTGCAGGGGGTGTCCAACACGCCGACCTCCGTTTCTCTCAGCTGGGACAAACCCCTCACTGGCAATGGAGAGATCCTCTCGTACAAGTTGTACTACACGGACAAGAGCGTCGGCAAAGAGCAGGTAGGGCGTGAACCACACTCCAGGGACAAACTCACGCTGCTCGAGCGCCTAGCGAAGACTTTTTTGAATTCAAAGGTTTGCAGGTAGCAAAGACATAAACAGGTGTCCAAAACCTTTTGCCTTAAATTGCAGCTCATCTCTTAAAATGAAGCTACAAAGTGCTTCACAATAGATTTTAAAAACCAATGAATTAAAAACACATTAATCGGAGAAATAAGTCGAAAATTAAAGTAAAATTGAAGATTTGCATGATTGTTTTTTTTATTATTGAATTCTAAACAAGATTGTCCTGAAACATATGTCACACCGCTTGCTTTGCTACGTCGTCTTTGTGTTTTGCTTTTCTTTTATCGGTGATAAATTGCTTAAATCACCTGAAATAAGTGCAGACTTTAAACAGATGCAGCGTGTGCTCACTGCTCACAGTTTACCCTGTGAGCGAGGCATAGTGTGTGAAGCTGATGCCTGATTTCGCAGGGCCCATTAGATAAAATGCGTACAACTGATTGGTTTCTCATACAAATTGTGATGAGGTAAGAATCCCTAATCATTTGCCAAGACCCTTTGTGCTGATTTTTGGCGGCGTTCTTAATGATTCATCGTCTCACAGAAACAGCAGGGCATTGTGCTAAAAGAAAGCAGATATGATTCACTTGGTGCTTCTCTGCAGGACTAACTCTGTCACAAGAGTGGAATCGAGCTGCTTAGATATTGAGTCAACCCCAGCAGTAGCAGTGTGCAAGCCAGTGAGGCATTAAAAAGCCTTTAATATGATAATGGATGAAACGTCAGCCGGTGCACTGAGTAATGATGCCTCAGCTCCTTGGAGGAGAGAGCCAGAGATGAGATGAAAAACGGGGAGAGATGAAGTGGTAGTAAAGGAGAGGTGAAGGAAGCGGACTGAGAGAGAGAGACACAGTGCTGAACCGATATTAAATATTGAAAGGGCAGAGGGAAGACGGGGACAACATATGATGCAAACTCAAGGGTGACGTGGCCAGAGGTAATCAGCTGACCCAAGTTCAGAGGTCAAGGAATGGACCGCTCTGGAAGCAAGATTAGAGTTTCCTCCAAGTGCCTTTTTTTTTCTCCAAATGTCACAACCAAAGAGCTGCATGCAAATAGGCTTGAAGTAGAGCTGGGCGATATGAGATTTTTTCATATCACGATATGTTTTTTTCATTTCAGGCGATAACGATATCTATCACGATATAAGCCAAATAACTATATTTGTAAGATTTAAATGTGCCGTTGCTCACAAGTAAAATGTGAAATAATCAGCAGCTTGTTTTTATTTAAATATTTATTTCCCATAATAAGTTCAACAGGGTAGATGTACTTAAGGAACATGAGACTTTTTCAGATAAATAAAGGTAAATATTGCAAACTACACAAAAGGCAGCCGCTAAAGCGTTTAAGTTTCAAAATAGAACAAACGAAACAGACTAAATTGTCAATTCCACTTAGAAACAAAATATTAATTCTAAAAATAAATCTTAGTTTGTTTTACAGAAGAACAGACAAAACTGACTAACTTTTGTCAATATCAAATAAACTGAGAACTAAAAGGAAATTCTCAATCTCTCCTTGTTGTATAGCTTAGCTTTTCAAACAGTTTTAACAGTTACTTTAGTCTGACAAAAGCCGAATGACGAATTAGCGCTTCCAGTCAGAGACTGAGGCTACGTCCACACGTACACGGGTATTTTTGAAAACGGAGATTTTCCGTTTTCGTTTTAAAAAAATAATCCCGTCCACACATAAAGGCAGAAATGAAGGAAAACGCTGCTATGAACATGCCAAAGCAGCAGGTGGCGCTAGATTCCTAACCGTGCAGAAATATTGGCCAATCAGAAGTCTAGAAGCCTCGGTGGTAAAAAGTAAACAAAGCTGGGGCATAGAAGCAGAACCGAGTCGTATGTGTGGAGGGACAGTAACTGTGTGTATATGTAAGCATTTAAACACTGCAGAGAGTAGAATTAACAGTAACAGTATTGTAGAAATTCATTTCACCGAAACAATAACGTGGCGCACAGTGTGACGCATGCACCAGTTTATTGTATTTCCAGACTTGCTTTCGGCACAATTTACAGTGCACGCTACTCTATTTTTGTCAGACTTGAAATAGCCGAAATACCTTCACACTACGGAACTTCTATGGCTCTTCCGTTCGACAATCTCTCCGGCATTGGAACCATCATCGGTTTTCTCTTCGGTCACGCTCGGTTGATTTTTCTAGTCGGCACACTCATTTCCTCCATTACACGCTGGCTCCATTACCCGCTGGCTGCTTCCCAAACAAACACACGTGCGGCTCTTGTGCGGTACGTAACAAGTCACGCGACGTGACGCTGCGGCTGTGATTGGTTCGGCTCTGCGCTACTTAATTTGGATTGGCTGACCTTTTTTTTTTTTTTTTTTTTTTTTTTTTTTTTTTTTTTAAGAGGACAAGAGCGGCGAGGTCTATCGCGATAGCTTAATTTCTCTATCGAGTAAAAGTTATATCGCGATACATATCGTTATCGTTCTATCGCCCAGCTCTAGCTTGAAGTAATTGGGCATGTGTCAGCGTGCCCAATTTGTAAAGCAAAGCAAGTCAAAATCACAGAAGGCACAAATTGCGTCTCTGCGGAAGACGACATTTTCACACCGAATTACAAACACAAATGTTAGCGTGATGAAACGATGAAGGCTGGCGTCACATTGTGAAGCTACTGGAACGGTCCTAAATGTCTGCGTTTATCAGACTGCTGTTGGCTGTGAAATACTATAAAAATGCTGCACTGTAGTGCTATCAGTGTTTTTGTCTTTTTCTGCAGGTAATCATAAATGTTTCCTTTTCGTACAAGCTTCACGTATTCGGTTTTTGTTTTTCCCGTTGTTCGTAAACATCGAGATGTCGGTGAGCAGCCGTGAAAGTAGAGGCGTGTTTGCTTTTTAAGCAAGGGAAGTCGCACGATTCTCAATTCACTGACAAGTTCCTCTCCTTCCCTCCTTTTCTCATTCAGGATATTGACGTAGACGGCCAGTCGTACAGCATGGCGGGGCTGAAGAAGAACACAGAGTACAGTTTCCGTGTGGTGGCCAACAACAGGCACGGTCCTGGCGTCTCCACTGAGGACGTTGTCGTTCGCACCCTGTCTGACGGTTAGTGGACTGATGAAGTGTAAATGTACCAACACTAATTTGACTTTTATTGTAACACCACTGAAATGGTAACTGGAAATGTTCCTATATAGTGCTTTTCTGCTCTTCTTGAGCACTCAAAGCTTTTTGCTTAACATGTCTCACTTAACAGTTTTGGGGGGTTTTTAAGTACTTTTCTGCCTTAAATTCACACACATTCACACTCAAACTCTTTGGGAACAACTCAAGGTTCAGTACATTGCCCGAGGATATTTGGCACGCAGACTGGAGCAGCCAGTAATCAAACATCACTGCTCTACCTCCTGAGCTACAGCCACCACAAAAGCATTTGAAAAGTTGGGGTATAAAGAGTATTGAAACTATAAAATACATCTGGTGAGGTAAATGTGTCATCACACACCGTTTCCTTGCTGTATTAAAGGAGCTAATGTGGATTTAGCAAAGGAGGACAAAGGAGGGTTGATGTGAAACAGGATTCTAACAATAAGGTGACTTGAAGGCAGAAAAGGAAGCGGCTGAAAGAAGGAAGACAACCCCGGCTTCCACATCATGTCCAATCAGCAGTCCAAAACTTGAGGTTCTCAGTTAATGGGGCTCTGTTTACAACGTTGTTCTGTCCAGTTAATTAATAACTTGATTGTTTGAGCTCTGCCAAAATGTAGATTTCTATGTTTTCTTTAGTTTTACACTAACAAATTGTTGGTGTTTTCATTTTTCCACAGTACCAAGTGCCCCGCCTCAAAACCTGACCATCGAGGTCCATAACTCAAAGGTGAGGTTTATTTGTCTCGACTGAAGGGAGCATCGACGGACCTTTTTAACTTGTTTAGGTTTCTCTGTTGCCTTGTTGAGGACTTAAGCTACAGGTACACCTAAACTGCCTGCAGACTGTTTGTTGTACAGCAATTGCGTTTATGTGTTTGCTTGAGCAAATCCGCCTTCACCCGCCCGCTCGTTCGCTTACTCGCGCACACGAACAGTTGAACAGATACATAGCCCGCAGGCCAGTGCACCGTTGTTGCTGTGTTATTAGTTGCGTCAGATCCTTGTAGCCCCAGCTGGTTAAGAGGGCGTGTGAACCCTCATCGATCTTCTCGTCGGCAGGAGACTCGCCTGTCAGAAGGTTTTATCCTCAGTATCACTCCATCCGTACAGAAACTGGCACGGGAGCCTACAGCTCAAATCTGATAGGATACAGGAAGATGCGGGCTAACTAAAACTGATACTCAGGTAGAATTTATAGGTCGAATTAAGTTAGACATCTAGTTGAAACCCAACATAACACAACTCATAATGAATGTATGTTGGAAAAGTTAACTTTTCAACCAATATCGGTTCATTAAGTGCAAACGGTTAGAAGTGTGATGACTTACCAGTTTCCAATTCACCCTCTGTAACAGAGATCTCACTTTCTCACTCACCTTTTGTTTTTTTTTGTTAGCAGGCTTATAGGCAACGTGATAAAAAGATTTACTTGTTTAAAAGTGAGATCTCATTTTATCTGGATTCAATTTTCTCTTTGGAGCAGAGATAACTGGATCAATTTCTTTTTTTTCCCCCACAGCTCAGCCAACAAGTCCTGGCATCCTCTCAGTCTTTTTAAGTTTCATTGTTAAATCCTGTTTATTTCAGCCGAGACATGCCGCAGTTCTCGCGTGACGCGCTTTATTTGATAAGGCTGCTGAGGTGGCTGCTGGCTGCACAACACGCCCCTGATTAAAACAGGAAACGGGCCTCGGCTGCCCATCATCTCAGCCATTTGATCTTCAAACAGAGAGCTGTAGGCCTGTTTATTGTACTTTCCCACCCGAGTGAGGGATTAATTTTTACAAAAGATGTTTCTCACTCATGACATGTGAGACAGCAATTGCAAAAAGAAAAAAAGAAGAGATAGGGAAAACCTCGGGGTGTGTGCACTGACTACAAAAACGGCAACCAGCACTTTTGGCCCTTTGCGGGTCGATGCTTAGCACAAGTGAGGGAAAACACTGACAGACAATCCTATCACACACTCCCAGCCTGAGTTAGAGCTAGCCACCCATGCTGAGGGATCCTCTGCTGAGATTTGTAGAGAGAAAATGCTCTCATGCTAATTTTAAGAGTAAAATGAAGCGGGCTCAGTCTGTGGAAGGGACATGAATAGTTTTCTGAGAGGATAGTGTGCGTGAGGCCAGCTGTCCCTCCTCACTTTGGCCCGGACCAAGCGGTTTAAAGCTGTGAAACAAACATCTGACAGATTTCTTCTTTTTTTCCCCTTTAAGTGTCATTCAGTAATTCATCTCATTTTCTCTTTTTGTTGTCGTTGTCTTTCACTTTGAGCGTAAACAAGCCATTAAAAGAATAATTACAGTACAATTATTTAGATACAAACCATTTATGCAATTAGTTCGGTACACCCAACCAAAGTGGAAAAGAGCTAATTAACATTCATTTCATGTGTGGTCTCCTCTTTGGGTCCTGTCAAGCAGAAAGGTGCATCTTTCACCTACAAGGCAACCTGATCATCGTGTTTTCTGATCTTACTTCTCTGGGTTTTTTGTTTTTGTTGTATTTTTTTGCTTTTGGCATCAGCCTCTTCACCTTCCCCTGTGAGTTTACAAAAGTCAATTAAACTGTTTTTTGTGATTAGCGCCAGGAAGGTAGAAACGCAACAGACATGACGAGCCGGGGCCGATAGTGTAATAAGAAAAATGGAAATAATTGAACACACTTCACACAAATTTAATTTGTGCAATTCCCTCGACTCTGCTGGGGAGGAGCGCACGCTGTGCGTGTACTCGGGCTTTTGTGCATCAGTGCGACAGTGCGGAAGCGTTAATTAACTCTTCTCCCACGCTGAGCCACCCCCCACCTATCTCTTTAAACACACATGGGCACACAAAAACTCAGCAGCGCACATCCCAAAAGAGTGCAGCGTGGGCCCGCCAGCAGAGCGTCTTGCCTTCATCTCTCTGCCTCGGTGTCTCTGCAGGCTTAACCTGACCACACACCTCGCTTATCATCGCAACTTTTATTATTCATAGTCATCTCTTCCTAATGCATCTGTTTGCGCTGCATCTCTCGCGCTCACGGGGGTGTTTGCTCGATGTGGGTCTCCCTCTTGTTTGGACCGCGGTGACACTGTTAACACAAAGGTCCACGCCAAGGTGCGTGGGAAGGTGCGATGCCGCCTGCTAAACTGTGAGGTCACCTTTACAGCTACAGGCCCCAAAAGTACTTGCTAAACATGACATTCTGTTTCATTTACACCTTTCCCCGTCTCAGAGCATCATGCTTCGGTGGCAGCCTCCGCCCCTGAGCGGCCAGAACGGGAAGATCACCGGCTACAAGATACGATACCGGAAAGGATCCCGCAGGAGCGAATCTGAAACCACTGAAGGCACCCAGCTTTACAAGCTCATGGATGGTAATGAATAAAAAAATTGTGACTAATGACTTTTTGAATAAATCCGTCCTCTTCCCTCAGACCAGTGGAAGTGCTTATGAATGTATTGCATTTATTACCATGTGTACAGGAAGAGTTTAGCTATAAAATTTACCTCCAGTTACATTCAGTGGGTGTTCAGGTGTGGGAAGAGAGCCACCATAGTTCACATCTGCTAGTAAAATGTTTCTTGTATGTGCTTGGCCTTTTAACCCAGTTTGAAAACAAAGTCTCCAAACCACCCTGGATACGCAGGTTCAGAACCGGGTTTGAAAGACGGATCATTTAGAGCTATACACGCCCTGCAGCTACGAAAAGTCATCCCATCACCAGATAAAAAAGTGCAAAGACAAGTTGGAGAGGAGACATGAACAGTTTTCTTAACAGGCAGTGCTGTGAGCAAAAGACTTTGCTGTACAGTTATGGACACATGCATCACTGTGCACGTCTGCAGGGTGTTTTTAGAGCTGTACACAAAAACAATGACATCACTGTGATGGTTTTATGCCCTCGTCTAAAAGCCCAAAAGTGATACAGATGCATAGATTTACATATCGAATCAGATTTTAAAATGATGGATCCACAAAGAATTCCCCTTTTTGACGTTTTCACTGAGCCCTAAGCTCAAACTTTTATGCTATCAGACTCCATGTCATCTCTATATTTTAGTATCTTTATCTGATGCGTCTTGGAAAGTGTGAGCTGTGTCTGATGGGGTGCAGGATTTTCTTTAAAAAAAATTTTTTATAAATCTCTTATCTTGAGCCTGAAGATGCGTATCGGATGATTCATGGGATTAGTCAGACTAACTGCGGGCCTGTTTATTTACTCAACATCCACACATCAGTTTCTAAACCCATTGCAATTGAGTTACATGTCCTATTGTACCCTAACATTACCCACCGCTATCAGCAAAATATGCACAATATCGCAAGAGAGGCACGGCAGCGGTGATTAATATTAGATGTCGTCTCAGCAACTTTCAAGTGGCCCGGCTTCACGCTGTGTGCTGCATCAAAGAGAATATACACTTAAAAGTTGATTTTTGTAGAACATTCTGTTGGGGGGGGGACACAGGGGTGTTTGTTGGTTCAGAAGCGTTTAGAAGAAGATGTTGTAGCCTCGGAGGCACGGATGGTTAGGCAGTCTTCAGAAGCTACCCCCAAGGGCGGCCCAGAATAGTGGGTACAGAGCGAAGAGAGTACAGGATTAGCATGTAGCGTGCAAATGGGACAATACGGCGATGATGAAAAATTTTGTAGCAAATTAATACAGCAACACATCATTTGTCAGCAGGCGTTCCCCTCTTCTCTGAATACCAAAGCTGGCACCCAGCGGTGTTGCAGCTCACTCTAAGGGAGATATAGCTTTAAAATATGAATTAATCCAGACTACCATTTTTTTTAAACTTCTGCTCTTAGTGTCTCTCCTTTTGTGCTACTTTTTATCAGACACTCTCTTTTTAACTTGTTTTAAAGGCTAGTGTTGTGTTTTTCTTTAAATCCCATTGAATCGTACTCATCAGATGTGAAAATAAAATGTAATCAACTTTAATATAGATTAGGCGAGTTATGGATTTTCTCCTTAAGCCGTGGAGAGACGTATCAGGTATCTGCTTTAAAATATTTGTGTTATTGAAAGCCCAACTGACCCAGCCAATCAGAGCGCACCAGTAGTAAAACCAGGACTGAGAGAGGTTTTAATGGAGGAGTTGACTTGGCGGATCATTTTGGCCAAAGCTCTATTTAAATACTCCAGTTTTGAATCTCAGGCTGATGTGTTGGTGTTGCCCGTCCAGGTCTCGAGCATGGAACGGAGTACTCCTTCCGAGTGTCAGCCATGACGGTAAATGGCACGGGACCGGCCACCGAGTGGATGACGGCAGAGACGTTTGAGAGCGACTTGGATGGTAACGTCAGCTGTTTTACTAAACCGGAAGCTGTCACTTGGTTTTGAGCAATTATTTATTTTAGCATTTATTTTTCCTCCTCATCTGAAGTTTTTCCTGCTTCTCCCCCATCAGAGTCCCGTGTTCCGGACCAGCCTAGCTCGCTGCACGTCCGGCCGCTGGTCAACAGCATCGTGGTGAGCTGGACGCCGCCGGAGAACCAGGACATTATGGTGCGCGGTTACGCGATTGGCTACGGCATCGGCAGTCCACACGCGCAGACCATCAAAGTGGACTACAAGCAGCGCTACTTCACTATCGAGAACCTCGGTAAGAACGGTCGCTCCCTTTTTGTTCTTCACATGTGTTTCTTTCAGCTTTTTGTATCGATGTATGCACATTCTTGTCCCCAAAATAGTTACACATAAGGATCAAATACTAATGATCCACGTGTCAAATCATTATCAGACAAAATGTTAATGTGATCTATTTGATGTGATACTTTATACGCTAAGTTTAATTAATGGTTTGTGTATTATAAGCAAACACACAGGCAGACGCACAAGCACTGAATTAATTCATCTGTACCCCACAGTGAGTGTTTAGAGAATTAATAAGATCCTCTCCACCACACGCCTGAGCTGCTAATTATACAGATTGGCCTAATGGGCACACAATAATTAAAGGTCATGATATTTGAATAAAATATTTGGTGGTTTTAGCACTCGCTGTCATCAAACCAGTTTTACCTCATTAAAATGTTCTGCTTCTTCTTTTGCATGAGGGCCATTTCTCCGCATGTGATCAATGCAGCCTTTGGGAAGCTCACACAAACTGTATTTGACTCTAAAACCTACATGATGAAATTAAAGTTAATTCCTTTTAAACCTCAGGAAGCTCTGCTCTGATAGAACCACCGTTCAAGAAACATTTGATTTTTTTTTTGTTCTTCTAAGTATATAATGCGCATCACACTCTATCATCACACTCTACTGCCACAGCTGATCACTGTCTAAATGCTGTAGTAAGGGGGCCTAGAAGATGGATAGAAAAAAGAGACACAGGGAGGAATTTTTCAACCATTTCTTCATATTTTTCTTCCAATGAGGCTTTCTGAAGGCCTTTCACAGTTTTTATTTGGACATCAATTTATTTTCAGTCATTTTTAGTCCAATCCCTTGAACCTGACCATTTTCAGAGTTTCATCTGTTAAGCCACTTAACACTGACTTATGAATCATTCAAGCATACAAAAGACACCTAACTAAAGGAATGGATCAGCGTTGTGTCTACACATAGCAGATGACTTGGTGAAGAACAAATTTTACATTGTATCTTTAGGCACTTTGCTACTTAGCAGCCTGTCACAAAAACACAGAATTTGTTCCTGTTTCTTTAGTAGAATCTGTGAAAAATGCCAAAGATAACACAGTTTGACATACTTAAAATGGTATTGTTGACCCAACAATGTGAATCCCAAAGGGCTATTAGCTGAATATTAGCTGGTGTGAAGTGTGTCCCTAAAACAGAAAACATTTGAAAAAAACTGGACTAGTTGGGTCAAAAGAAGCGGCAGACGCAGTCTAAGGAGCTTGGAAAGAAAAGTGTCTTCAAGACTTTTCACCTCGATGAGAGGCGAAAAGTCCAGACGCTTTTCTTAGACTTCAGCAGATGAACTGCATCTGAATCATGTTTTAAGAGATCAAATCCGCCAAAGACCCACCAAACATACACCTGGCCTTTCAGCTGATCCATCTGATAGAAGAAGAAACATGTAAAGAGATGAGGGTTGGCTCAAGACTTTTACACAGTACTGTATATGTGCATAATTGAGGTCTCTATTATAATGGCTGTAATAGGACTGATTGTATTGAAATACTCGCTCTGCTAATATTGCAATCTCAAGCTGAGCGTCTCAAGAGTTTTGGTTGATGAGGTGGCTGCATCAATTTATTCCCCCCATCCTTCTCTTTCTCTCACAGACCCCAGCTCCCACTACGTGATCACACTAAAAGCCTTCAATAACGTGGGTGAAGGCATTCCCGTGTACGAGAGCGCCGTCACCAGAGCACAGTCAGGTAGGAACCAGACACATCCACATGTCGAATGGCTTTTCTTATTTGAAGCGATAGTGGATTTCTTACACCTTGAAGCGCTCAGAGGCAACATTTGAAGTGGTCACATTTAGTCTCTTCATCTTGTTGTTCTTCAGATCACATGTAATGTGAGCAGTGCTCCTTGCACCGTGTGGCTGTAAAAAAATAATAATTCTGAGTTACAGTTATTCGCTCTCTCTAATCCGCCGTCATTATCAGAAAAAATGTGTCTCGACTTCAAATTACCAGACAGATAATGGGTCATCGGGGAGTCTCACTGCTCTAATTAACTCTCTTCATCATGGCCCCCAGAATACTTGAGTCTCTTTTTAATCAAGTGAGCAAACCCCTTAATTTTTTTATCCCAGACTATCAGTCCTGATGTGAGAGTGATTATGGATATTTTAACCAGGATGAACGGCAGAAGCTTTACTTGAGGTTTTTTTTTTTTTAAGTAAAGAAGGAAAAAAACCTTCATCAGGCAAAAGAAGAATATTTTATGCAGCGACAAGTTTGTATGAAGTCTTTCATAACCGACTTCAAAAGAGCCTCATCACAAATGTTCATTATGCAATGTTAGCGTAATGGGATTTTGGCAGACATCAGCACTGACCTGAAATATCCAGCATCAGTCGAACTCTGAGACGCAGTTTTCTCTGTGCTGCAGACTAAAAACAGCCGCAGAATATGGACAGTCCTGTTAGGCTGCCAGCCACACAATTAAAAGTAGGACTTAAGTCCCAATCCTGGGTGCTTGACAAATGATCTTAAAGCGTGAGGCACTGCCAGTTAGACTGCATGTTCGTGGAGTTCACACAGATTATGTGACAATGTCAGAAGACAGCCAGCCCATGCACCCTGGGGTGTCCCAGAATGTGGGCTGCACCCGCCTCTTTTTCCCATCCAGCCTCCCACCTCTCCGCTCAGCCTTGATCACTCTCAGTTTGTCTCTGCTGCAGCACTATTGCACCAACCAATTGAGGAGGGGTTGGATGCTGGATGACATGAATCACGTCAACATGCGTCGAGGGGGGGTGGCAGCCGGAGTGCGCGCACACACTCGCACGCTGTCATACTGTACCCTTCTCTCTATGACGCTTCCTCACATCCTCTCACATACACACTCACATACAGAGCTGTGCACACGCAGACCCCCTGTGGTGGCTTTGGCAACCCTTCGTCAGATCCAAACGTTTCCTCTCAAAGCAGAACCAAAGCCCACCACCATCGTCTGCTGCTGAATCCTCGGGGGCGCGTTCCCTTCCTGCCAGTTTGTTCAAGTCGGGATTAAAAAGACAAGCTGACCTACATAGTACTTTTACTTTTGAAAAAAACTGAGGAAAACTTGGTGAACTTTGGTTAAGAAAGTGCTAGGCTGAATACTTTATAATACGACGCTTAACTGAAAAGCAGGAAATGAAATATTTCACCTCTATTTCAAAAAGGTGTTTTTTTCCACAAGGGCAAGTCAGCCTTTTCTCCTTCACAATATTGAACGCTGTATTCTTCCAGCCTGGGTAAAGAAATGTAGCTTGCATGCCACTCCAAAACCTCAGTGCCTCTCCACAGCCGCATGAATGCTTGGCGCTTCATCACGCACACACAAACTCTGTGACTCAGTCTTGGGCAGCTATGTACAGAGGCATCAAATGGAGCGAGGCAGAGAGTAGAGGGCCAACAAGTAGGCTGAGGAGGAGTGTCATCACGGGTGACGGACCAGAGCTTTTTCTCCAGTCACAGCTAAACCAAGGACAGAGCTGTGAGCAGTGAATTCACCGGCCACGAGGTCATCTTAAAGTGTTTATCATTCAGCATGATGGCCAGCAGCTGCCTGTTGGACCCTTAGTTTGAACCCCACTCAACATTTAAAAAGATATTAATATTACACTATGGAAGCTTTTACTTAATTACCTCTGGTTGAGTACTGCTGAGAATTGTGCAAACTGGAGAGACAGTAGTATTATGATATTGTTAGTATTCAAGTATTTGTGTTTTTTTACTGAATTATCTATGCATTTCTCCAAAATGCACCACACATACACTCACCGGACACTCATTTGGTACATCACACTTGTAATGGTTAGACCCTCTTTCCCTTCAAAACTGCTCTAATTCTGTTGACACGCATTTGGAAAGGTGCCGGAACGACCATAGTCCTGTATGCTGTTAAGATGACTTCATCACACAGCCAATCTGCTGTTCCCCCACCTTTATGACAAATTCTGACCCATCCGTCTGAATGTCGCATCAGCCGCCGAGGCTCATAAACCTCATAACGTTTTTTCCAGTGTCCTACTGTCCAAATTTGGTGAGGCTGTGAGAACCATGGCCTCAGTTTCCTGTTCTTAGTGGGAGAAGTGTGTGGTCCTCACCGCTGTAGCCCATCTGCTTCAATACGTTGTGTGTTCAAAGATGCTCTTCTACACACCCTGGTTGTAATCAGTGCTAGGAGTACTGTTACTGCTGCCTTTCTATCAGCTCTGGGCAATCGGCTCACTCTCCTCTGATCTCTGTAAACTCAGCAGTTTCTGAAATACTCAGGATGAGCATCACGTTTTTTTTTTTGTTTTGTTTTTTTTGTTTTTTTTGGGGTGGGGGCTCTTTATCTTGTTTACATGCCTAAAAGCATTGAGTTGCTGTCATGTGATTGCCTGTTTAGATATTTGCATTAGCAGTTGAGCAGGTGTACCTATTGAAGTGGCTGGTGAGTGTATATCCTAGTATAAAATTACCCATATTAAGTAAAGGCACTAAGCACAAAGCTGACTGTCTGAATCTAACACTTTTAAAGATGTTTGGTCGCATATATTTTCAGTTGTATATTTTTAAAAGAGTATACAAGTCATTGTCTAGCATTGATTCTAAGAGGGACTGCAACTGGAAGTAGGGAGCAACCAACCTCGCCCTCTCGCAGCAAGCTTTCCACCTTTGAGCCGCACAACAAAAGCAGCAATATGACACAAGCCCTCAACCGCAGGACCATTTGTTAGTGTCTCCTCCCCTCTTCTGTGCCTCCAGGCTTCTTCCTTAAATCCTCAGTTTTCCTTCTTCAGTTTTCAAGAACATAATGCGCCTTCTCGGCAGCTCTCTGGGAAGATATTCCTGGGCACTCAGTGTCCCGTCTGTTCATCCACTTTGCTTTAAAATGTTGTAAAAGCTCCATGATGTAAACATCTGTAAATGCGTTTTGACTCTTTCTTTGAAATGACTGGGTTGACATTAATATGTAACTTTTGGCAGCGGGATTACGGGTGTCTTCTTTCACTCCGGTTTTCCATTTACTGTAATCTTTTCTTAATGAATAGAGTATCTCTTCCTCTCTTTCCGTAGTGCTACAGTTGATAGAGCAGCACATACTGTACTGTAGCTTCTGTAGATTGGTCTTATTGTAGAGGTCAGTGTCTGTTTTTCTAATAGAATCTTCTCTCTCCTTCTTTTCACCCTTCCCAATCCCATCCCTGTTGCACTTAACCATCCACCTCCCCCTCCTCCCTCACCATCGTCCTGCATTTTTAACGCATTAACCTTATTTCTTCCTCTGCGTCCCTCCCCACGTCCTGTTTTGGCTCCACTGTCTGATCCACCACGCTTCACATTCCGTTTTAATTTGCTCATTTTAATTTTTTGTGCGCATGCATGTTGGGTTTTATGGCCTGATGTCCTGACCCTGTAGACCCCGATGTTGACCTGTACGACCTCTTACATGCTCCATACACCCCAGTACCAGACCCTCTCCCCATGATGCCGCCGGTGGGCGTTCAGGCGTCGGTGCTGAGCCACGACACCATCAAGGTGACCTGGGCCGACAACTCGCTGCCCAAGAGCCAAAAGGTTACAGATAACCGCTACTACACAGTGCGATGGAAGACCAACATCCCTGCCAACACTAAAGTGAAGGTAAGAGATTCTTCTTTCGCATGATTGCATTCAGTTTATCAGATTTACAATTCGACATCAGTTCTTTAACCAAAGCAGGTTTAGTTAGACTTTTATTGTTTTTGGGTTTTTTTAATCTTTGGAGCTCATTCAACTGTTTCTGGTTCAGTTCAACGCTTTCAAATAAGCAACACATTTAGCACGGAGAACAAGTCAAATCAGATCGCTGTGTCCAAACATTAGTGATGCAGCAATATAGTACGATTTCAGTTTATTTCTGTGCATCCCTTCATATTCGTATTGATGCGCTGAAAATAAAAAGTGATGTCATATGAGGGCATATATAATTAAGTATTCCCACAGCAGCTCCCAAGCTCGGGGGCAGCATGGTATTTGTACAAGTGTGATGATCTGTTTTCATTCAACCTTTGAAGGGCTATAAAGAGGAACTGATCCTCTGCTCTGCACTTTTATGATCATCAGAACTCAGAACTTGCTCTTACATGATTGGTCGTCCTGCTCGTTAGTGTCTTACATGAAGTTAGCTTTTTTTTTAAAACAGCTGGATTCTGAGTAGAAGTCTTTGTGTTATCAATGGCTGGAGTAAACAGTCCTTTAGCAGCTACTTTGTCAAGCAGAAGAGCAGCTGGTGCGTTTGTTTACAGTGCAGCCTCACACACTCATGTTCCTTTCATAAAGAAGCCTGTCAGCAACTGGTTTTCCCCCCATCTTTCCACAAGCAGCTACAGTCTGATTCCTTTCTGCGCTGGATGAAAATACAAAAAGTTGGTCAGTTACGTCCATAGGAAGTCAGACGTGTGCAGCTCCATCGCTCCTTTCAGTTTTAAAAAAGCTGATTCATTGAGATATTAGTTTGAGTTAGCAATAGCTTAACTTAGAATGACTCAGAAGAGCGATCAGCAAAGGGCGAGGGTGAAAGCAAACACTGGATCATATGATGCTGCATTTCCTGTAAAATTTAAATCAAGCAGGTGGTTAAGGCAGATCCCGAAACTAACAGACATTGGCACAGAATTGGATTAATCAATTAATCGCTTGAACAGCACCCTTTGAGTTGAAGCAGTTCAAGGACTGGCAGGATTGCAAACGTAAGTGGCCAAACAAATAGTCATGAACATGAGAAATGAAAATGAGGGAGTAACAATGTCAAGAGATGTATACAAAGATAGTGAGTGATTGTACTTGAACAGCTCAGCTAAACTAAACTTCATTTGAGGAATTTAAACAAGCAGATTTTCCTGTGTTAAAAAAAAAAAATTGTTTTGGTTTGTTACAAAATCCTAACAATAGTTCTTCATCAGTGAAGAACACCACATGAGAATCGTACATTTATTTACTGGGATTAGTGTCCAACAGATGCAAATCAAGAGGCACTCTCTCTGAAGAGTTAAAATATTTGTAGTGACTGTGAGCCGAGCCTTGAACAGGCTGTTTGAGATTCCGATTCCAATTCCTGAGCTGCAGCTCAATTATGATGATTACTTATCTCCAAATAATAGAGCACAGCGGATGTGTGTGTGTGTGTGTGTGTGGTCCTTGTATCATGCATGTGTGCAAACCTGTGACCGAGCAGAGCTCAGATAAAGGCTGGCGTTTCCCGATAAATTATTCAACAAAAACGAGGCAAACTGAGAACTAGAAAAAGAGAGCGTAGATCTGACGGTGCATTCTCCATACCGCCACCTTGAAAGGTGTATGCACAAACGTACGGAGACTCAGTATCCAGGTCTTGCACCGGATGCTGGCACCCAGTGTTTTTTGTTTGAGGCTTCCATTGAACTGCAAAGGTTTGTTGTCACTCAAAGTGAAATGGAGGGAGAATTTGAGCGATGCCTTGTTACACAGCAGATTCATTAACACAATGTAAATCCACAACAGTACAGATATATGGAGTACTGCTCAGCTTGCTGCCATGAATGGATGCTTAAAACGTTTTGTGTCACTGAGGCTCATCACCAATCTAATATATTATGATGTCTATTAGAGAGGCTCTGAAACTTTACAGTACATCGTGTATGTAAACATAGCTGTACTCAAGAGGTATACCAGCAGTAAAGCCTTCACCTTAATGCCTCCCTTAGTGCAAGTCCACAGACACGCTTGTACATTATTGAAGGGATGACTGCTCTCTAACAGGCTGCATGGTTCTAAAGAACAGGGTGTTTTCATTTCCTATCCTACTGCCCTCTGTTTGACAGCCCCCAATGGAGAGCTGCACTTCTGCCATAGCACGCAACATTATAGACAGGACACTGGAGAACCTGACTCTGTGCTGCTACGACTACTTTTTTTCTCATGCTGGTTCATCCCAGTGGAGCTCGAGATAAATGTTGCGTAACTTCAGATTCTAAATAGTTCACTAGCGCTTAATAACGTATACAGATGTTTTGTAAATGATGCACTTTCTTTGTGGCACTGTGCACTCAGTCCATTGCAAAAGTCTTGCAATAAAACCCCACTTCATGAAGGTTTTAATGTTCAGGATATTAGTTGGTGGTTAAAAATGTAATTTATTTTTAAATTGACAGGTTTTGTTTTTTTTTTGCTTTTGTTGTTTACCTGCCATATTTACTCTCAATGATGTAAATAGGCCCTGTTTTGGCTGTAACTGTGAGGTTGAATTAATACCTCTTCGGAACAGCTGCAACAAAAACCCAAGCATTATAAACACGGAAATTATTGCGGGACTGTTTCATCAGACCTTACTCATTTTAGCAAGGCGTACCTAATAAAGTGAAAACTGAGTATTTCGTATAAACATGATTGAAACCATCAAAAGATGGAAAGGATGTGGTTCCAAACACTGGATAGTGCACATAATGCCTCGTGAATGTGAATGCTTCACACTGGTAATTTATTTTAGAACTAAAACAGGTCTTACTGATCTGTGGAGCTGGTTTTATACTTGAAGGAGCATTTAAATGATTCTGAAACGCCGCCTTGCTTCAGCTTCTCAGTCGTGAATGTTTTTGTTCTCTCTGAGATTGAAACTTGACGTGTTTAGTGTTTGGATTGTTAGTCTGGAAAAGCAAGACATCTGCAGGTGTTATTCAGTTAGTAAAAATCACACAGCTCTATTCTTTTCTCTGCCGGAAAACAGTTTCCAGGGTTGTTCGGCGGCTCTGCCGTCTCACAAACTGATTTCTTGTTTGCCGCTTTTGCTCGTTTTTCCCCAGATGGTCAACACCACCAACCTGAGCTACACGGTGCCAGATCTGAAGCCCAACACGCTGTACGAATTCTCCGTCATGGTGACCAAAGGCCGCCGTGTCAGCACATGGAGCATGACAGCCCAGGGCACCACCTTTGAGACCAGTAGGAGCACTGCAGACACGCAGACACAAACAACCGCGCATAAACACACACAGCACATACATGAGTACAAAGACACGAACACGACACCTACGGTGTAACGAGCCCCCCTGGCTGGCTCAGGAGTGACATTGTACTTCTTGCCGACCAAGGAAGGAGGAGGGGCAATGCTTGAAGATTATCAAGCAAGCTGTGACTCCACAGTGTAGTCCAGTAAAAACCAAAGACTGCCATTAACCCAAACAGTGAAAAGTAACTAAAATAGAAATTAAGGAAAACTGCAGCAAAGTTGGGGATTAATTGCAGGTGATAATTTAAGGAGAGTAGGTAGGGACTAACCATTCTTCCAAAATGTAATAATATTAATAGAAATACAGTTTATATTAAACTCTGGACCAGGTGTCTCAGCCTGAAGAGCAGTAAAAAATTCATGGATACAGTCAGTCTCCCTTAGACTACTTTTGGCTGGTCTTTCATTCAGGAGGGGTAGCCTGTTTGAAAAGCCATAAACTCCCTTTGTGTGTGTGGGTTTGTTTGTTTTTTTAAAAAAAGCTGGCTGCATAACTAACAGGTAATCAACCAACAAGCAAACTCTCAGTACCTGTACGACTTTAGCTCTGTGGGTGAGCAGGCAACCATATGGCCAGAAGCCAGTGGCCCAGGTTCGAATCCAACCTGGGGCCCTTTGCAGCGTCTCCTACCCCCTCTCTCTGCTTTCCTGTCTGTCTCCACTATCGCTATCAAATAAAGGCAAAATGCCAAAAAAAAGATAATATTTAAAAAAATAATAACCTGCTTTGAGATTACTAAAAGAAAAACAATTTCTTTTAATCTCTTGCATAAATATTTTTGAGTTTTCTAAAGGAAAGGTGAACAGCGTTTTTATTTCAGCCCACCCGGGGTTTGTCTCACAGCTGAGGAAATGGATGCTATTGTGTGCGTGTGCATCATCAACACACCCACACACACACACAAGTATAGTATATAAAAACTGTAGCTTTTTAGTCCAGGGGGAATACTATCAGCATAAAACTTTCCACATTTTATTTATATCCTGAAATGAAAGTTAGTAGTAGGAACATGTGCATGTGTGTTATTTAACCTTCTCATCAGCTCGAACAATGTCTCGTCTCCATCCCTGTCACAGCTCCCAGCTCCGCCCCGAAGGATGTGACTGTGGTGAGCAAAGAGAACAAACCACGCACCATAATTGTCAACTGGCAGCCTCCCTCTGAGGCCAATGGAAAAATCACTGGTGAGCCCCAAAGCCTCTCTTGTCCTTCACACAGATTTCTCACTACTTATTATTTTGACCATTTTGTAGCATCTCTGCACTGCAATGGACTCACATTTAGGTGAAGAATTGATGTGCAGATTGTGAATATGTCTGGGAGCTGTCTGATCACCCAGCTGCAGACTGATATTTTTTCTGTAAAAGTAGATATCTTTCAGAAAAGTATGTAAATGCATCACTCATGCTCTCCTGTTGGGGCTCTTAAGAATAAAAACAATATCCGTGATCTTACTTTAAAACTACATTTTAAACAATTGCTCGTTGTTCTTGGCGTCTTCTTTTGTAGGCTATATCATCTACTACAGTACAGATGTAAACGCCGTGGTCCACGACTGGGTTATCGAACCAGTGGTGGGCAATCGTCTGACTCACCAGATCCAGGAGCTAACGCTGGACACCACCTACTACTTCAAGATTCAGGCCCGAAACTCAAAAGGCATGGGCCCCATGTCTGAGCCCGTGCAGTTCCGCACTCCAAAAAGTAAGTTTATGTGACGCACGTTTTTCACATGGCAGCATTTACAGACTGTTAAACAAAGTCAAAGGTCCATCGGTTAAATAGACGTTTAAGCTCTCTAACAAAAAGAAATGAGGACTGTGAGATGTTTAGTCATCACGTAGCTTTATGCATGTGTAAATAGGCAGCTCTTGGCTAACATATACACAGTACACAGCTTCCATAGCTGCCGTTATGTCAGGGCTTTGGGTTAGTCGTGGTGTTACTCTGCCCTCAGCTGTCTAAAAATCAACAAATGGGCCTTCAAGATTTTTGTTTTCTCAGACACAGTGACCGTCCTCGGATTGCACCGGCGTATTTATGTGATGTGATTTAAATTACAGATGGATTTTTTCCATAGAACATTCAACACATCATATAAGCTTAAATACATTTTATTCCAAACACCTTTGAGCACTTTTTCTATTGCTGCGTGAAACTCGTGAGCTATAACAAGGATGCTTTTCAAACCTTCTTGATTAATTTGGCTTGGGCTGCTAACTGATGAGTCTGCTAAGCAAATGTTGTAAAGAATATTGTAGGTTCAGTTTGTTTCTGCTTCTTACGGCTGATTTAGGTTTTAGCTGAATATATTTCATAAGCATCCACTCTTTTTAGAGAATGCTAATATTTAGGGCATAAAGTCAGTGTGTGTTGACTGTAGGGAAGGTATTATATATATCAGTGTGTGTTTTAACTTCTGTATATGTTTTTCAATATACTTTCCTCTAATGTCAGTCTGGTTGTTTCTAGCATACTCTGTTTGGCTGCTGTCTGGTTTTCCTACTGGTTTTCCTTCCTATAGTTTTGCCCCTCTCTTCCTCCTCCTCACAATCCCCATCTCTCACTTTATTTCTGTCTCCCTCGCTGCTGTTTTCAGCTAACCACTTTTTTGCTTTTTATTGTCTCTCCCTCTCTGCTCTCCCTTGGCCTGTTAAGCTGAGTCCTCTGACAAAATGGCTAATGACCAAGGTAAACTCGCTCTCCACACTTTATCACTGCTGGACCGCACCCCCTAATGTTTCTCTTTTTCCAAGGACCATCTTCTACGCCAATTTAAAAAAAAAAAAGAAAGAAGGAAAGAAAAACTTAGTCCGTGTGACTGTGCTTGTGTAGTTTTTAAGATAATAAACATTTGACAGGCTCTATGTGGTGATAGAAAAGACCATTAGAATGACTTTTTGTTTTTCACCTATCTTGATTCAGCCTCAAATCTCACACCAAAGATGGGACCTTCAGGAAACCAACCTCCACGGGACCCTGTTCCACCAAGTAAGATTATAATTCCTCCTGCCTTATTTAGTGCTCATGCTCAGTTGTCATGTTGTCAGACACTACAGTCGTGCTGTAACCTGGACAAAGTTTCCCAAAAGTGTCCCCACGACTGAACAATGTAACTCAACCAACTCTTAGAAATGATCATAGACTAATAATTTATCACTTAGACGTGACTTATAAGTAACTATAGCCTCATATTTGTTTCAGTACAAATTTAAAACTATTTATTCTGATCTTGCATTTAATTTTTTTTTCTGTTGAAGTTCATACAGACATTAATGCGTAAAAGTTTGCACTCTAACTTTGATTTTCTCTTGCCGAGGAATTAAAGATGGGGAAAATCATATCCTGGTCATTGTCATAATCATCTCAGTGGGAGCCTTCACCATCATAGTGGTGGTAGTGGGGGCTTTCCTGTGCACGCGGCGCACCACATCCCACCAGAAAAAGTAAGACGCACTGTCCCGCTTTTACATTGCATGCTCTCTGTCTCTTTGTAATATAGATCTTCTCACTCTGTTTTATTAACCTACAGATCAGCTCCCTCCAGTATCTTTGACTGTTTTGCTGCTGTCGCTAACAGCTCTGTGTTCTCTCTGATAGAAAGCGGGCTGCCTCAAAATCTTCCAACGGCTCTCACAAATACAAGGGGAACTCCAAAGACCTGAAGCCACCCGATCTTTGGATTCACCACGAGAGGCTGGAGCTTAAACCCATGGACAAGTCGCCAGACCCCAACCCAGTCATGACTGAAACCCCCATTCCCCGCACCTCACAGGACATCACCCCTGCTGACAGCGGATTGGAGAGCAACCCCCACCTGCAGCAGAGGCGCAACTCCTACCGTGGTCAGTCTTGCTCAAGGCGGAGACTTAAAATGTGATGTTTTGGGAAAAGGGATGAAAGCGAAATGCCACCCTTGCTGCCTGAGCTTACATGCATAATAACATTGAGTAGACCTCTCTAGTTTGGCTGCAGACAGAAAACTACATTTTAAGAGTGTGACTTAAAAAAACGATGATTTTCAGGTAGGAATGAGGTAATATCCTCAGGTTTGCTTTCAGGAGGTTGCTGGAGGAGTCCTGAAGAGGTTTTTGTGTCATGAGTCAACACCTGTTCAATTTCTGTTGTTTTCCCGTGATTATCATGCAAAACATTTCATGCTTTTCATACATGCTGCCCATTACTCGTCATGATGCAGGTTTCTGCAAGTACAGTAAAGCTACTCAATGTAACTGTGACATTTAAAGATACAATCAAAACCCAATTAGTGCATTGATTAAGGATCCTGAGATCAGACGGATCGTTAATAAAAGGGGGGAAAAAAACGACAATCAATAGGGTAGCAGCTCTTTCTGATTGGCTGGTGTCCACCGTACCTTTTAGGCCACGAATCAGAGGACAGCATGTCTACACTAGCAGGCCGACGAGGGATGAGGCCTAAAATGATGATGCCTTTTGATGCGCAGCCGCCTCAGCGTAAGTGTGTGCGTGTGTGTGTGTGTTTGTGCAGTCGATTTGGAAACTCCTCACAAAACAATATGAAACTAGAGCACACAAAGTCTTAAGTTAACAACTTCCAAATGTTCCTTGTGGTTGTCTAATTAGAAAACATTTCATGCTTCTCGTGACATGTTAATGTTTCTGGGGATTTTTTGGTTTAGTGACTAAGCTGACAGAGAATATTGAAGTGTGTGTGTGTCACAGAAAACTGCATGTGTACATCTCATCGTCATCATCCTCATCACCAGTTGGTTAAACATCTTGTTGTGTTTGTGTGTCCGTGTATTCATGTCCATTTCCATTCACAGCCGTGATTAGCGCTCACCCCATCCATTCCCTCGATAACCATCACCACTATTATCACATGGGCAGCCTGTCGTCGGCGACACGCAGCTACCTCTACCACCAGGGCAGCGGGTACCCACGCCCGCACACCTGCACCCCCATCTCTCATCTAGACAGGGTGGACTCCACAGGTGAGACACTGCCCCCTGCTGGACAGCACGAGGAATAACAAAGAGGACAAGGGCACTCTTACCTTATGTCATAACCACTCACAGATTTGTCATTTGCTTATTCATTCCCATGCCGCTACCACCTTATGTTCATATTTGAGTTCTCCATAGTGTTACTAACCACTGTTGCTTTCCTTCCTAACATACTGGCTGTGCTCTTTACCAAGATAAACAAGGGAATGCAGTCGGATACACTATATTGCCAAAAGTATTCACACGTCTGCCTTCACATGGATATGAGCTTCTTAATGCATAGGATTTAATATATTGTTGCTCCACCCTATTGCAGCTTCAACTCTTCTGGGAAGGCTTTCGAAAAGGTTTAGGAGTGTTTCTTCTTCCAGAAGATCATTTGTGAGGTCGGACACTGTTATATGAGAAGACCTGACTTGCAGTCTCCGCTCTAATTCATCCTAAAGGTGTTCTGTGGGGTTGAGGTCAGGACTCTGTGCAGGGCAGTCAAGTTCTCATCCATGTCTTTTTGGGCTTTATGCGCTGGTGCGCAGTCATGTTGCAGGAAGGGAACAGGAACAGGAAGGGGCCGTCCCCAAACTGTTCCAAAAAAGTCAGGAGTATGAAATGGTACAAAATAGCTTTGTATGTCGAAGTATTAAGAGTTCCTTTCACTGGAACTGAGGGGCTGAGCCCAACTCCTAAAAAATACAACCGCACACCATAATCCCCACTCCACCAAACTTTACACTTGGCACAATGCAGTTAGACAAGTACCGTTCTCCTGGCCATGGAAACCCATTCCACGAAGCTCTCTACACACTGTTTTCGAGCTAATCTGAAAGTCACATGAAGTTTGGAGGTCTGTACCATGTCTAATCATTTCCATATTTTTATAGTAGCACAGTTGACTGTAGAATATTTCGCAGCGATGAAATTTCACGATTGGACTTGCACAGGTGGCACCCTATCACAGTACCTACGACTGAGCTCCTGAGAGCTGCCCACTCTTTCACAAATGTGTGTAGAAGAAGTCTTCATGTATAGGTGCTTGATTTTATACACCTGTGACCACAGAAGTGATTGGAACACCTGAACTGATCTGGATGTGTGAGTGAATACTTTTGGCAGTATAATGCACAAATAACTAGTTATAGTGAAAGAAAAATAGAAGGCTGAACTGGTGTTCAACTGACCTGAAGTCATTTATAAAGGTAGACCACAAGTTGCAGCTTCAGAAATGTTAAGATGTTTGCTTTTTATTGCTACTGAGCTTTTGAAATTATTTTCCTAGTTTCTTTTTATTTTATTTTTTTAACACTTAAGATGTTTGCATGCTCTTATTCATGTTTTGAGGAACCTGGATATTGCTATAGAACTGGGATACTGTGAGATGTAAACGCAAAGAAAAGACCACTGGGATAGGATGAACTGAAACCTGAGTTCATATGTATATTTACAGGATTCTAAATAAGACAGGTTTCTCAGCTTCTCGTGTACAGACTCACAAATAGAAAGTTCCATGACAGATATTTAGATTGGCGACAGCAAACCCAAAAATGAAAGCCTAAAATTCCAGCTTTAATTATTAATTATGACATTTTCTTGGTAACTTTCTACAAGCCGGTTGGCAGGCACTGGCATGCCGAAAAATGTTTTAATCCTGCAAACCCGTATTCTGACTGTCCCCACCTGCTGCCTCCTCTCCAGAGTCTGTGAGGAATACTCCCAGCTCTGAGCCCGCCCCTCCTGCCACCGCCTCCTCCCAAGCCTCCTGCCCCTCAGAGATCCTGGCTGACCCAGAGGGCAGCTACCACGGCTCCACCACCACAGAGGAGGAGCCTAGCTACTCCAGCAACCTGCCCCCACTCCGCTCAGCTCACCCGCATGCCCACGCCCACCCTCTCAAGAGCTTCGCTGTACCTGCAATCTCAGCCTCCAGCCACCCATCCTATGAGTCTCCCGCCCTGCCCAGCACTCCCCTGCTCGCTCAGACCGGTGAGCCCTCATATCACTGACACCCACCAAGCTAAACAGAGTTGAATCAGAATTTTTCTAACTAGCTCTTAAAAAGTCTTTGCGAGCTGAAAAAAAATTTTTTTTTAAAGCACTGGTGTGTGTTGCGTTCACTGAGTGTAGTATTTTCGTGTGACCTTTCTTCACTCAGGGCCTCCCACTCACCCGCATGTTGTGAAAACAGCCTCCATCGGAACACTAGGAAGGACACGAACACCGATGGTGGTCACCGTGCCCAACGCCCCCGATGTACCAGAGACCAGCAAGATGCTAGAAGATGTAGACAGCGTGAGTACAGCGCCCCACACTGGCTGCTTGTAGTAAGGCAGTCTGATTTTTTTTTTTTGGTAGGCCTGATGATGGTGGTGAATATTTGATATTATTTTTGCTGCTTCTTTTGGGTTGTTTTTTTAAATGATACCAATCACATTCCTTCCAAATCCATGTCAGGTTTACTTTGGGCACTGGATGATACAGTTACTTTCAGCTGAACATTGGTTTTAACCACATTTTCTGTTTGTTCTCTCTCTCTCTGTTTTTCTTTTTTTGTATTCTTTCCAAATTCAATCTCACCATGTTTTTACTTTCTCTTTTTTTTGTGGCGTTGTCGGCTCTCCTTTGGTCATTTCATTTAACCGTTAACTACCGATCTTAACAAAAAAAACAAACAAACAAACCCATAACTGGAATGATTTTTAATTTTTTGCCATTGAACCTTCTCTCTGCCTTGATTGGCTGTTGACCGTATGTTGGTGTTGGCTTCTCTTGGTTTTTTTCCTCGACGTCATGCTTTTGTCTGCTGCCTCTTTCTGTTTTTGTCCTTTTCCGACCCTTCAGTTTCATTGATCCACCCAGCCCCCCCCCCCCCTCCAGCTCACCTCACCCATGCGCCCCCTTTGCCAAACTCCTCCCTGTCCTCTGTGAAAGATCCCTGACTGATCCTCTCCTCTCCTTTCCTTTCCTCTGCTCTCTTCCTTCCCTCCTTCCAGGTGCTTGCCTCCCTCCCCCCCTGCCCCTCCCCCGCCCCCCGCAGTAACCCTGTTCCTCTCCCCCAGAGCTACGAGCCCGACGAGCTGACCGAGGAGATGGCCCACCTCGAGGGCCTGATGAAGGACCTGAACGCCATCACCACAGCGCCATGAGCATGCACTTGCACCAAAACACCACACACAGACAGACACACACACAACCACACACTCTCTGTCACCCCCCACACACACATACAGAAAGTCACACACCCTAAAGAAAAAAACACAACCAAACAATACAAAACAAATCAACAAAACCTTCGGAGCCAGAGGCTGCTGGACACAAAATGGCTTCTCATCCCCACGAAAAAGAAAAAAAAACTCTCGCGTCTCCCCCTGCAGAGAAAAACAAAACTTCCAGACTGAAACGTAGGAATTACTTTTTCCTTTTTTCCCCGGCTTACCTTGCTCAGTCTCAGGAAGGAGATTGCCATGTGAGGGAAGAAAAAGTGAGACAACTTCATCTTTATATGAAGAACCATTCTCAGAGACTATGAACTTTTAAAAAGGAAAAATAAAAACAAACAAACATTGGTCGCTTTCAACCGGAAGATTGTGAAATTTTTTTTTTTCCTCAGCAAAAATGGTAGTCATTTTTTTTTGTTTGTTTGTTTTTCGGTGCCGAACACTCTCGCTTGAGATGGTTGATTCAGTGTCAAGTCCAAAAAATATGCTGGTTTTTGATGTATGGTGCTCATGCGGCACAGTCTACACACAGTGTTTGTTTGATTAGTGTTTTCTTTGTGCATTTTGTATATCTATTGGACAGTTTCAGTGAAGTGAACGTTGGATTTCAGCCTCCTCCTCCTCTTTACCAAGCCTACATTATTCATCAACTTGTCTTTTGTCTTTTACCCACGTGTCATATGACTTTTCATTGGTTTTTTTTATGTTATTGTATTATTTTTTACATAAATATCCTTATAAACATGTACATATGTTTTTTTGTTTGTTTGTTGATGTTTTTAATGTTTCCCATCATTTCATTATTTTTATTATTATTATTATTATTATTATTATTATTATTATTATTATTATTATTATTATTATTTGGGATGGAAGTGGGATAATGAATGAGTCCTGAAGCTCAGTTTTTCATATCAGCAGAGGAGAGAGAGACCTGGTGCGTTTCTACAGTACATTCTTCTCTGAGGTCGCGTTGCCACCCTTTGTACATGAAAGTGTTTTCCAGTTTTTGGTTTGTCACGGGAGCTCCGTTTAAAAAAAAAAACAAAAAAAACAAAAAAAAAAAACAAACAAAAAAAACCCTTACCAACGCGCAGGTATGTCGGCGCCGTGGAGACGACTCTGCTCTGCGTGGATGGTGTCACTCAGCTGTCACCATCGGCAGCTGCTTCTTCATCGTTCAGTGGGACTTGACAGGATCTCCTCGCAGGTCAGGGGTACCGAGGACTCAGGGCGCTGGTCCCCCACCCCACCTAAATTACAAAAAAAACATCTACAGCAACAGTCGAGTTGTGTTTTATACCAGAAGTTAAGTCGAATGTGTGTTGTTTTTCCAAAAAAACAATATTTGGTTTCAAGCATCTGTACTGCTGAACCACGTGTGTGTGCGTGCATCCCCGATCCCCGGCAGCGCAGGAGTGTGTTTGCTGTTTTTCCATCACCGTGGTTCTTCTACAGATGTTATCAGATGCAAAGATGTTGGCCTTTTTGAAGGGGACTCCCAATTTGTTTTGTTTTTTTTACATGGTTTTGTATGAAGAAAAAAACGAAGCTTGTTCTATACACAAATCCAATATTTAAAAAAAAGGAGGAAAAAAAAAAGAAACTAGTTTTTCATTACTCTCTTACCCAAAGAAACTTGTCATTTGCGATCATAGTAATTTGCTCTACTTTTGTGAATACCATGTTTCTCATACATGTACATCGTCATGAATGTCAATATAACTGTAAGAGATTTTAACTATGGATACAAACAAGGAACAAGTTTTTGTGGGGCGGCACGTCGGGAGGGACCAGGGTGGGGGTTGACGGACAAAAGTGGGAGAAAGAGGAGCGGACTCCATTTGGGAAATAATCTATTGAGTTGTAAACAGTTGAACCTGTATTGCACTTTTTCACAATTTTTGGAAAGTACATTTCTTACATATCTTGTGTTTTAAATATCGAAAGCTGTTTGTGTAACGTAGTGTCCTAGGTAAGCAGCAGGCAGCTGGTCTTTTTTTTTTCTTTTTTTTTTTAATGTTTATTATTATTATTATTTTTGTTTTTTGCTTCAGAGATGATATGGATTGAGCGGCCAGGCGGTTTATACTCTGCAGCTCACGATGAGGAATTCTGTTGTTGCTTGTTCATGTACAGAGCTTTCTTTGCTTTCTGTAGAAATGGAGAAAAAAAATCTGTGGCTTTTTAAAAAATGTCGGAAAAAATGTTTGGACAAAAAAAAGAGGAAAAAAAAGATGTTTTTTTTATTGGTGCTCCTATACATTGTGTATACAAACAATTATGAATACTAACAAAGTAACCGTGTCTGCTCGTCTTCTTTTCATCAGACATGACGCCCGACAGGCATCATTGGTATACATACATACTCCAGAGATGAGCGAACACCGAAGAGTCTCTAACCTTGGGCTTTACATATCTTTCGGTAAACGACAGGTCAAAGATTGCTATTCAGGCTTGATTTACAACATTGAAATCCTTCATTAAAAAAGCAGGGCAGCTGTCATTTCACCTCATAAATTTAACAATCCATAGAAAAGGACTGCCTATGTCAGTTTGTACTCTATCATGTGTTTATTATGAGATGGATTCACCTCACATGATAGGGAAAAACATTTGGGTTTTATTCACAGTGTGAACCTGAATCTATGTACACGTGACAAAAATTCTTCCATCTATAGACGTGACAACATCCTGTATGTGAGGTCAGCTGACGGAAAGTCATTTTTTCCACAGTCAGTGCAGTTATGATGAAATTTCTCTATTTTTGCATTTTTAAAGCTGTGGATTTTACTTAAAAAAACATGTCTATTAGTCATGCTTTTTGCTGTTTTCTGCAGCATTCGCAGCAAAACAAAAAAAGCAAAATAAAACTACTTGTTTTGATCTCCACTGAGAGGACAGTCCAAGCGTGCAAAGCCAGTATAAAACGCATTTGTAAGAGTGTGCATAAACTAGGTATTGGGAAATATTACGATCTGGCAAAGACATGTAGAAAAATGACCCACTAAAAAGAAAATATATAGGCTAAAAATACTTTACTCAAAGAGTTGTAAACTGTGATATCTTGTCTACAGGATATGCCCATAGGGTGCGAAAAGCCGACATTTGAGTTTGTCTATGTTCATCTCAGACCAGATAAATATTATATAGTCTAGATCAAGATGTCAAACATGAGGGTGGGGGCCAAAATCGGCCCAACAAAGGCTCGGGTTCAGCCCACTGTATAGCTTTGGAACAAGTGAAGGACGCCGAGGTTTTAGACTTTTAACTGTATTTTAATAGTTTTTTATAGCATTGCTGCGAATGAAGACCTCACTCATGAGTATTCATAAGGTAAAAGAAAAAAACAGGTTATTTCCTGTAAATTAACAAAAGCTTTGTTTTATAATTACAGAAAAGTCTGTGCAATGAGCTGTCTGTACAGTAACTTTTCTATATCATGTATAAAAACTGAGATATATTGTTGAAATTGCACGCTGACACAAAGGTGAGTTTAACATGTCCAGCCCACTTAACATCAAAGTGGGTTGCATGTGGCCCGTAATGTAAAATGAGTTTTACATCCCTGTTCTAGACATTTAAGAAACAAAGTGCCCTGAATTGCAGAACACCACCTGCCTGACAGTCTCCTGCTACTGCTTCACTACTACTAAAACAGTCTAATGCAACAGTTCAGTACAAACACCCAACCTTCAGGTTAATAAGTTCAGTTTTTGCCCTCTGATCTAGCCACATAACACTGACATTTGATCATCAGCGGTCACGTGGTAAGTGCACTCCTATGGGAATTACACCTTTGAACAGGTAAAATCATGTCACCTGAATGTAGACCAGGAGTGTCAAACTAATTTTACATTGCGGGCCACATACAGCCCACTTGGATCTTAAGCGGCAGGACCAGTGAAACTGCCCTTTCTGTCAATGTAAAGAAGTCACACATTTAACTGTTTTTCTACATGTTAAAGAAAGAGCTCTGTCAGCATGACTCTTTGGACTTAAATTGTAAGATATAAATGTGTACAATTACAAGAGACTTTCTGGTAGCTTATTGCCCAGACTCTCCTTGTTGTGTGGTTGTTGTTGTTTTAAAACTGTAGTCATAAAAAAACAGATTTCTATAGTAGAAAGTGGAAAAACAAACTTCCGTTTTTCACAACGTTACAGAGGTTTTATTACAGACATAGCTAAGCGTTTCGCAATTTGGTATAAATTTTGAAAGTTGAAATTTCTTTGGTGCTGAACTGTAGAAATTAGGCTTTCTTGTCAGATATAATTTGTGTGTGTGTGCGTGTGTGTGTGTGTGTGTGTGTGTGTGTGTGTGTGTGTGTGTGGGGCGGTGGTGAGGGCAGCGACCGACAACACTGTATACAACGGAAGATTGGTGCGTAATAAGCAAGCAAATAAGGCAGAAAATAGAGAATTTTCTTGGGAAACTATGGTCTTGAAGCACACTGAGAGATGGTGCTGTGAAGGAAGTGCGAATTTATGGGTGGAAACAAGGCAGGCAAAGTAAGTGGAAATTCATTACAGTGTTTTTCAAACGTGAAGTGTAGTGGTCTTGTTTTGCTGCTGGTTCAGTGAGTTTTGGTTGGAGGGTGACAAAACCTGCCGTTTCGGAATCTGTGGGATGTCAGCTTTTCACACCCTATGGGCATATCCTGTATAGGTGAGATCCGGGCTTTGTGTTTACATCTTTTTGCGGAATCTGTTTAGCTGCTTGTTAATCGTTAAGCCGTTTTTGCTTTTTTGGTGGTCTTTGGTCTTTGACGTTTCTGTGGATACCACACATGTCTATAATCAAATAACAGATCTGGCGGTACCTCATGTCCCTCTAGCTCCTGGTACCATGGGCATTGAGGTTCAAACAATCGAAATGCATTGTGGGAGATGTAGTTTACGGTCAGCATGCGCTTTTAAGCCGCATACAGTAAACTTTAAGTAAACTTTAACGGTCATGCACAAACTTTTGCGAGGAACATAAAATTACATATTTTGACATATGCGCTCTAGACATTGTTCACGGTGCCAAATAAGCAAACAGTTTGGAAATTTTGTTTGTTTGTTTGTTTGTTTTGGGGGGGGGGGGGGTGTTTTTAGATATTTGTCTAAGAAGCACACTCTCAGCAAAAATCTGCAATCTGAAATCAAAGACACTGTTTCTCTTGGGTTACAACGTGCAGTGGTTTCCGAGGCTGTAATGTGACCAAGTGACCGGCAGGTGTCGCTGCAGCCGCTCAACCGCCGGCCCCCCCTTCACTTCCGGGACGCCAGTTGCGCTCACAACAGGGAATATGGCGGCCAGCTCGGATCGGAACCCACCTCCTTTCCCCACAGCAGAGGAGTCAGAGCCGGGATTGTGTGACATGGCAGACGCGGACAGCGACGAGGGCGAGGACATCTTCGTTAGTAACGTAGGTTCCCGCTTCGGTGACACCAGTAACAAATTGACGTGTGTTTTTAGGTTTGCATTAAGTCAGAGTCAGAAAGCCTGCATTTTTTTTTATATCTCAACTGACCTGCATTCAGGGCATCCCAAAACGCTGAGGCTTTGACGGACAGTCGCGAAATACGGGCAGGTTTTCTTTGGAAGCAGCGAAAGAAATTTGTAAAGGTGTCCGGAGTTGGCTGAGAGTTAAAATTGGCCTCTCTTTATTACCAAGTAATAGGTTTTATCACTGCTTTTGTCTTGTTCGGCCTGTTCCCGTTGGTTAATTGTTAATTAAAACGCTGGCTTCGTTCACAGTCAAGCCCCTCTTACTTATCGTTTTAGCAGAATTAATCAATCAAAATTTGGTGAGCTCCGTTAGTCACATGACTCCACCCTGCTTATCAGCCCCTGTCCTAACGGGCTGCAAACTGTAATGACAGCTCGTCTCTGTGGTGGTTGTCTGCAGAGTAACCCCGTGTCTGTGAGCCGGGGAGTTTCTCAGCCCGACCGCGTCAGCGAGGAGCCTTCAGATCTGTTCAGCGAGGAGGCGGCCAGCAGCACAGCGGCCAAGGCCAACGGAGTTCACTCCGACGATGACAACGATCTGTTTGCTGGTGAGGACACACTTCCCCCTAACAACATCTGCCAGTTCACTCGTGACTCTGCAGCATCCACAGCTTCTTGCTCTTGACTGTATCATTTTTCATGGCGATCTTGCACAGATAACATAATACTACAACAACAACAAACAAGCATGGTGACAGCTTGCTTTACTCAACTCAAGATTATGCAAACATGTTGATGATTTAAGTTTATGTGGCATAGTAGTTGGTGCCAGAAAGTTCAGAGTATTTCAAAAACTGCAGATCCGACCGGATCAGAGGAAAATTACCCTGCTGCATATTGATAGGAAGGCAATAACAAGTCAACTCATTACAGCCAAGGTGTGCAGAAGAGCATCTCTGCATGCACAACACATAAGACCTCGAAGCAGATGGACTACAGCAGTAGATACTAGTGTTAGAAAAGATGTACCGATTCAACTTCTTTACTCAAGTAGAAGTGAAAAAGTAATAAAGTACAGGGTATGAAATGTACTCAAAGTAAGAGAATAAAAGTAGCTCAATGAAGAGAAGGGGAAAGTATAGAGGATGGCTTTGACTCTAAACAGGAAAATGAGTAGGGAAGAGTCCGATGCATGCTCAATCATCCAGGTAAGGAAATCCCAAAAAGTTGATTCTGTTCATCTGTACGTAGCGTTTTTAGGGGGAGAAAAGTTTTGTCACTTGTCCAAGTGACTTCTTCAGTCTCAGCTGACTGCAGGTCACTTGGATGAGTGAGGAAACGTTTCTCATACTGAAAATGCTACATCTAGATGAACAGAAATTTTTGGGAGTAGGGAAGAGGTTAAAGTGGATTCAGCAGGAGCTCTAAAATCAGTTGTAATGACTTAATATGGGAAAAGAAACACAACTCAAAATAATTTCTATTGAGAGCTCCAGTAGATGTTCTTAATATGCAGACTGTGATCAGGTGAACTGTATAACTCCTGCTGCTGAGCTGCTCTTTGTGGATTTACACACCTGAATTTAACAGTTGTTTAAGTTTGAGTTGTTCTGGCTCATTTCCATCCTCTACACTGACAATACACTGTTTATGCTGTCGTCATATTAGACACTATACAGGGGAATGAAGGTGGAATTCGATGACCGAAGCATCATCAGTTTAACTTCAGATTCTTCCCTGCTACCCTTGATGTACCTAACTCTGACCACTGTCACACACTGTTCTTTACTTTAAATTATCACAGTACAACAAACTAACCTGTTTATAATACACTAACCTGCAAATGATTTTTATGCAACTTTTCTTTCATCTCTGAGTGAAGTTAGCTCTTTCTTTTCTCTCCCTTTGAAATACAGCAGCTGGACCTTCAGCTAGCAATACACTGTGCGCCAAACCTTTTGTCTTCAGTAGGGCCAGCTAGATGTTGAAGTACTGCAATTGCAACTCACTGACACCCGCAGTCGTTCCGGTGTTGTGGCAAAAAAAAAACCCCACTGGCCCACTTTAATCCCAGACTATAGCACAGTTTTGCCTCTTTTGTCTATTTCTATGCAACATCCGCTGGTGATGAATAAATGAACAGGGTTGTCTTCCACGTGTTTCTATTTAGGGTCAAATCAGTTTGATGTTTGGAGCTTCGCAGTGACGAAATAATAACTCTACCCAAATGAGTCTGTTTTGAAAATGTAAGGCGTAAAGGTAAAAAAGTAGTCAGGAAAAAACTACTCAAGTAAAGTCGAGAAACCTGAAAATTCTACTTAATTACAGTAATGAAGTATTTGTACTTCGTTACTTCCCACCTCTGCAATTGAGCACTGTTTAAACACCACAGCTTACTAGCTGACCATTTTTATGCATCTGTGACCCCAGTTTGGGAGATGTCTGCCTTTTTCCTGAATATTTTTCCCAGAAATCAAGATTCCCTCACAAAATTCACAAAGCTTGTTCTGGTTAGTTTCATATAGTATCTGTTACCTTTCCTCCAAACCACACTGCACAAAAAATTGAAATGAAAATCCAGTTATGAGTAGACATAAGCTGTCAGTCATCAGAAGAGGCTTAAGGCTGGATGTAGATGCTGCTGGTCACCAAAAGCTACCACAATAAATCTGAATTTGAATTTATGAAACTTTTTGCAGCAAGAAATGACAGCCAGTCTGTAAAAGTCTGGAACATGAATGAAAAGGCTTTCTTTCTCCAGATACAAACGTAGAACTGAGCACAGACAAGTCCAGCAGCTCTGCTCGGAAGGAGCCCTCTGGTCCTCGACATGCCTCCACATTCACTCTGAGCCCCGCAGCCATGCAGCCCACCTCCTTGGAGCAGGTACAGGCCACGGCTGAGCCCTCTAAGAACTTGTGAGAATCTCAGTAGCGTGAATGCTTTTCTAATGCTTGCGCTGCAAAGGCGTAGGTGTGTTCAAGGTATGAGTTGTGTTGCTGTCTTCTTATTGGTTGTAGCTGGAAGAGGAAGAAGCCAAGGACAGTTTTGATGTGGATGTTGCTGTCACAAACCCAGAGAAAATCGGTCAGTCTCTTTTTTCTTTTTTCTTTTTTTTTCATCATACAACCTTCTACATTTTGTAGATTAAACTAATGTTATTAATTGTAAAGTAGCTAATTGTGTGATGTTTTTGTCCTCTTTAGGGGATGGCATGAATGCATATGTGGCCTACAAAGTATCCACCAGGGTATATAATCCAGCTTGTGTTAATTCGTGGCTTTCACTAGCTTTTGCTGTTGTGCCTTTCTCATGTCCTGTCACTGATCTTCCACCAGACTTCCTTGCCCATGTTCAGGAGTAAGGTCTTCTCTGTGAGGAGGCGCTTTAGTGACTTCTTGGGCCTTTATGAAAAGCTGTCAGTCAAGCAGTCACTCCATGGATGCATCATTCCACTACCACCAGAGAAAAGTGTTGTAGGTGGGTGCCAGGCATTTGTTTTTTTCTTTGGTTCTGCACTTTTTTTTTCTCTCCCTGCTGTGTGACACGTGTCATTTGGTTCAACAGGAATGACCAAAGTGAAGGTGGGAATGGATGATCCATCATCAGTAGAGTTTGTGGAGAGGAGAAGAGCAGCTCTGGAGAGGTGTGGATCCATATATGATTTACACAGTGACATTATTAACGTCATGTCTAGTTTCTTTGTTGTTGTTTTTTTTATTACATTTTCTGCTTCACACACTTCATCCCTGATGCCACTGTGCTTTATGTAGGTATCTTCAGAGAGTAGTGTCTCACCCATCTTTACTACAGGATCCTGATGTGCGTGAGTTCTTGGAAAGAGAAGACGTGAGTATTTCAAGATATAAAAAGTAGGAATGGGACAAATACTTGACTGGTCACTGCTGAATTTTAAATGTATAATTCTTGGAATGCTTTATGTTCAGTTGCCCAGAGCCGTGAACACCCAAGCACTGAGTGGAGCAGGTTTCCTCAAAATGATCAATAAGGCATCAGATGCTGTCAACAAGATGACCATCAAGATGAATGAGTCTGACACTGTAAGGGCTGAAAAGAGGGCTGAAGTGTTTAGTTTTTACATACCGTTCCACATGTGGCCTCCAAATGTAAATTTGCATAAGGATGAGTAGGAACAGACCCTGATAGATCTGTGGAGCCAGCAGAAGGCATCAAACAGATCTGCCATTCTAAACACAATGAAGAGGTTGCTGATGTTTATTCTGTGTCTCTCAGTGGTTCGAGGACAAGTTCCAGGAGGTGGAGAATGAGGAGCAACAGCTCAGGAAGCTTCATGTCGTGGTTGACTCCCTTGTCATTCACAGGAAAGGTGAGCTTCACCTGCTTTTTATTGACTTGAGCTTTTCTTTGCATCGTTTATCAAATTAATTTAGGGAAAGAAAACATTTCAGCCCAACTGTCTTTCAGTTCTTTCAGGGTGAAACAAGTAGTCTGAATATATTTTCTGCTTCCGCCTTTAATACCAGAGCTATGTGGGAACACAGCAGTGTTTGCCAAAAGTTTGGCCATGCTTGGGAACTCTGAGGACAATACAGCTCTGTCACGGGCCCTTTCGCAGCTGGCAGAGGTGGAGGACAAGATGGAGCAGCTGCATCAGGAGCAGGCAGCCAGTGACTTCTTCATCTTTGCAGAACTGCTTGGTGACTACATCCGCCTGCTGGGTGCTGTGCGGGTAAGCCTTCTACGTGTACTGTTAGGATGGTGGATAGAATAGGGTAGATGGGAAGAAATATATTTCTTGAGGGAAATGAGGGCGACATCCCAGAGAAAGTAAGATTTGAGAATTTCCTGATGTTGGTAATTTTTGAGTATTTTATGTTGCATTTCTCTCGTAAAACTAAATAAACTGAATGAAGTTATTTACATAAAAATCTTAAAAAAAAAGAAAAGAAGGCAGTATCATTAGTGCAGAAGAACCTATACATGTACGATCAAGTGTCTGAATAGGGCCATTTAATGTTGTGCAAGTGAGCGATGCGATATGCACAGCTTTATGTTCGAATCGCACCGCTTGAGGAAGTAACGACAACAATAAGGGCTCTCCTTAGATCTGTAACCAACCTTTAACGTGGTGCAAGGTCACAGTTTTACTGCAGACAAGCTGTCTGTTGTGTTTCGTGGAAAGATCAGGTGTTGCTACTACCACTGTCTGATCTAAAAATGGATGTCCACAGGGCTGCTTTGACCAGCGCATGCGGGCGTGGCAGAGGTGGCAGGAGGCTCAGAGTACACTCCAAAAGAAGAGAGAGGCCGAGGCCAAGCTCTTGTGGGCCAACAAACCCGACAAACTGCAGCAGGCCAAAGAAGAGATCACTGAGGTAACAGTGGCAGTGAGCACACAGTTAATGCAGCACTCAAAGTCTTTAGTTTACACCAAAATGAACTTCAAAGGTTTTTCTTTTCTTTTTAAATTTCTCCTGCAGCAGATTGTTGATCAGGCCAGTTTGACAAACAGGTTACAGGAACCCAAACAAAAAAGTTTCATTTAAAATACTTTGACATCTTGTTCTGATTTCGGAGACACTCCCATTACCAACATGTCAGCTTCTTCAAATATATAAACATTTAGTTTTTTTTCTTTGCTTTTATTAAATTATCAGCTTCTTATCAAAGTGGAGATGTAAGAGTAATTTTGTTCATTTATTTAGTTCTTTTTGTCAGCAAGATTGCAAAAAAAGCTGCAAACCGAAAATCCATGTAACAAGTTGCTGTATGGTTGTGGATTATTTTGTAAGATGGCACTGTGAAGCTGCTTTTTCACCAATTTCTGACATTGGTTAATATTGAACTGCTCCAACACTAATATAGTTTGGTATCTGTTAGAGTGTTGTCATTAGTGGAATTGATTTCACATCAGTACGACACTGAAGGAATTTAATTTGAAGTGTGGGTTGTCAGCTACACTTGGGTTTAACAAGTTGTTGCATTGACCTGTTAGAAAATACATCTGTTTTTTTGGCTTGTTTCATTTTGTGGGTTTTTTTGTTCGATTCTTCCATTACAGTGTTGTTTGCTGGCCCAATGTTGTGAAGCAGTTTAGTGTGTAAATTCACTTTGTGTGTCATATTCTTTTGGTGCTGGTAGCTCACCAGGGCCCTATTTCAGGAAGCCGGTTTAGTGCAAACTCTGAGTAAGTATACCCTGAGTTAACGAAAACTCTGGGTTTTCGGTTTCACAAAGCGAGTTTAGATTAATTCTGAGTGAGTTACTATGACGACACACTCCGTGAAGCTAACCTGCCCCCTAGCAGGTTTACTACAACTAACCCTGACCTTCTCTGCCTCTTTGTCAGAAACCTGACTGTAGGAAGTGTCAGACATGGCGTGCCCCTTCCTTGAAGAGCCAGTAGATGTTGAAGCCCAAATTCTCCGCAGAGCTCTCCGCCGGGAGAGAGTGATTAGAGCGCGTTTGGACATTTTATCATTTCCTGATGATTTTCTGTGTGAACGTTACCGTTTTTCAGCACAATCTACAATTTATTTGAATAACATCCTCAGGCCTAATATTGCTCATGTGACACATCGTGGACATCCTCTCAGTTCTGTACATATTATTTGTATTGCACTTCGGTTTTTTGCAAACGGGAGCTTTCTGTATAATATTGGTGACGCTGAGCACGTTTCCAAGGCTACCGTCTGTCGGGCAGTCAGGAATGTTACAGTTGCACTGAAACGTCTCGTGTACTTGTTTGTGGTGTTCCCCGGTCATAGACCCACACGATTTATCAAAGAGGGATGCCACAAAATTGCAGGTAGCAGGATGAACAAAACTTAATCCATGATGTGGTGATACTTGAACTACTACTTAAATTTTACATTTATTCTCACGGTTCCCAGGCGTGATTGGCTGTATAGATGGCACTCACATTCCAATCATTGCTCCTTCAGTAAATGAAGGAGACTATGTGAACAGGAAGTCTTTCCACAGCATTAATGTACAGGTACATAGTTCCCTGTAGCATTTCAAACTAACAAATTATTTCATTATTAGTAATGGATGCTAATTTGTGTTCTCTGCACTGTGAAGATCATATGTGATGCTGCCAACATTATCACAAATGTGGAAGCCAACTGCTCAGCCTCTGTGAGTGGTGGTGGTGGAGGACCCCCACCTGTTTTTCGGGCCTCCGCTTTTTTTTCTGTTGGCTATAACGGGTCACATTTGAGCATACAGAGTAAGCAAATATGTACTTGTAATGTGCTCAGATAATTTCAATAAGTGCTTACAGAGGGGAAATTAATGTAGCCTCTAACTGCAATTGATTTACATCGGACAAACAGACCAAGCACTATGGCTCATAATACAATTACACCTTACCTGTTTGGACTATATTTTTATATTTCATTTTTACTTGCTGCCAGGAACGTTTGGGGCCTGTTGGGTTGCACCTGCGCTCACATCACATCACAAAATCAAATGTATGAAATACAAAATAAAATAAAATAAAATAACGTGTTAAATGGGTGGAAATCCCTAGATCAATGTTTAAATTAACACTCACGCATTGACTCTGTCAGCTATGTTTTGCCATGCATGCTCTCTTTCTTTTGCAGCTGAGGCTGTGTTACTTTTTTTCCGCAAAATTTGCATGTTATCGGCATATGCTGCCATCAGAATTTCGGCCTCAAGCGCTGTAAAATACATTGACCGCGCCTTCTTTCCCTCCGTCTCCATGGTGACTCGCTTAATCTGTGCTCCACTAATCAGGGCTTTATGTATCCTCGTGCGAACGCTTAACTTGGGGTTAAAGCAACTCCGCGTTGACTGAACTACTTGTTATCAGCCTTTCTGAAACCGAATATTCCGAGTTGGACAGTTCGGGGTTACTCAACCCTGAGTATCGTTTTTCACTCTGAGTTTTCTAAACCGACTTCCTGAAATAGGGCCCAGGTTATTCATTCTGTTTTGGAAAGTACTGAATTGGTTATTTTTCCACTCCTACAGTTACCATCCCACTAAGCTGTTGTTGACGGCATCCTTCACTCGCATCATCACCACTGATATCAAATTCCTGACCTTTCCTCAATTTGTCATGAACTCAAACTCACGAAGGAAACCAGCAACTGCTTTTGAGCCAGTATAAACTCTTACGACAATATTATTGTATAATACCTTGAATTAAAGCTGAAAGTCTACACTTCAATCACCTCTTTGATTTCACTACGAGGAGTGGATTTCACCCTTTTCCGTCAATGTCGACAGTCATCTGTAGTCTCTCTGTATTTATTAGCTTGTGTTTTGTCATCTTTTGCAAGTTGTGGTGATTTGTTTCTTTTTCTCCCTTTGTGTCGTCAGTGGGAGGCGAGGGTTACTCAGTACGAGAGAGATTTTGACAGAATTGGCATGACTGTACGCAAGGAGGTTCTCAGGTTTGAGGTATGTTGGGAAGGGTTTCTTTTAATGTGTCACCAAAAGTTAGTATCAAAGTAGAATGATTGTGTCTCATTTTGTCACTGCTGGAATGTTAAGAGTGCTACTGTATCTATTTGACCTGGTGAACACTTACGGTTTTTCCAGTAGCACAAGCAACTTCATTGTGAACTCAAGATAGTTGATTTCAAACATGCACTTCATCCCTGCACTTTTCTTGACATTCTTCAGATTCAGTGCTTCAGATTGCACTGATTCATATGAATGTGAGAACAGAGCAGGTAATAATAAATGATGTTAGGGGACTGTGAAAGCTGATGAAAGCCAAAAGCTACAGTGGGTTGTTCTTCACAATAAAGTTGCTGGATTTCAGCTCCTTTTGACCTCAGAAACAGGGGAAGTTCTGCCAGAAATTCCTACAGCCGGCTTGAACCTTAGATGTGACAACTCTTGTGTTTTCAGAAAGAGAAAGCCAAGGACTTCAAGAGCCAGATAATCAAATACCTGGAAGCAATGCTGCAGTCCCAACAGCGGGTAATCACTTAACTATATTAAGCATCATATCCAACATGTACAAGTATTTGTGAGGATAACGAACATGGCTATTAAACTTCGGTAACGATTAACATCTTACTGTTAAAAAAATGTTTTAATAGTCTTTTTGTCTTCTTCTCACTCTGATTGTTTTCCAGCTCATAAAGTTTTGGGAGGCATTCCTGCCTGAGGCGAAAGCGATAGCTTGATGAAGAGGGAGACTCTTTAAAGACCCCGACTGCCTTTTTGAACACTTTACCTCTATAAGCAGGAACTGAGAGGACAATTTTGAAACACACAAGAAACTTCCGTCCGTTTTTTTTCTTTTGTCTTTTTAATGACATCGTCTTCTCTTATCTTGTACAGTACTTCAGTATGATAAGCGCCACATTTCCACAGCATTTCTCTGGTATATTGCCTTGTTTATGTTTCTGATTTAAGATGGTATAAAGCAAGAATCCAGCAGAGATTAACAGGGACACGAGTGTCTGTAAAACTCACCGTCCTGTCAGTGGGATATATATTTATGTCTCTTGTTTATTTTAACATGGAGGTACTGTCCCAAGGTAGCATTGCCTACAGTTTACATTAGAAGATAGGCATATGTGAGTCATTCCACACTAACAGATTGATGCATGTCAGATAATGTTTTGATGCACTAAAATGAATTGTTCTATTTCAAGAGGTTTTTTTGATATTATCAAACAAACACTATTGATAACTGGGGCCATGTACCAGGAGTATTAGCACATTCAAACAGTATATCATAGATTACGTATTAGATGATAGAGGCAGATTTGACAAGGTTACAAGCTTGTCAGAGGCGTTACAAAATGATATAAGTTGTTACAGTGAGCGCAGGGTGTGAAAATGTAACCTCTGCTTTGGTAGTATTTTCTACAGTGACACATATGATAGTTATGTTTATGTCAGTTTCTTCAAGAGTATATATTTGGTCCTATTTTGTCAGACGTGGAGGCCTAAAGGAAACCACTGGGAACTGCTCCAGAGATTTGTCTAGAACCATGAAAGTGACTGACATGTACAAGTGTGCACATATAAAGCACTGAACAGAACTTGTGCAGATTGCTAACCATTCTTTTTTGTTTTGAGAAACTTGTCTAACAATGACAGAAAGACGTTCAAGTGAGATGGTCCCTTATTTTCTTAATCAGCATTTGTAAGTGTAGTTTTTCTGTCATGTCATATTTACGTAAGAATGTGCTTTATTTTTGTAACCACTTTGCATTAGTACACACGTTTTCCTGAAAATGCTGTACATGTAGATGTACAAAATAAATCATTAGTTCAGCTTTGGGACACTTGTTTTTGTTTATGTGAGGTTTTTTTATGTGTTTGGTGGGATTTTCCATTTCACTGGGGAACTGAGATAAATTGTGATCTTCTAGACTTATACTGTACATGTAACATTGACCACTGGTTAGCACTGTCCTCTTTACAAAGATTTTGAAGGTTGGTTTTGACTTCTGCAAAAAACAAAATGCACATCCCTATACGCTGAAGTTTTTATCAAGTTAAATTTACCCTTTAAAAAGGTTGCTCTTACTTGAATAAGATTAACTTAATCAACTTATTCATTTTCTAGCTCATGCTGTCTATGCTACACCTAGACTATCTTCCTTTATCCATGCGCAGTCATAAAGAGATTGATACAGAGATTTCTTGAGTAGTGACTTCAAATTTCTAGATTATGGAAATTGAGATTAACTGATGTTTTCCTATTGCTGAAGTGTGATGGAACAACTGTCTAAAAATCATTTCTATCTAACCTGATACCTGCAAAAGCACTAAAGAATCTGTCGTGGAAGAAGGCTGGACGTGAACACAAGTGCAGAATACAGGCAAAAAGTTCAGTATGTTTATTGCATGTTTTGGCAGATGTAGCCCGTCTTTTGTGAGTGAAGCTGCAGAGTTTAATATGGTGGGATTGGTGAGTAGTATCTGGTATGCAGCTTAAAGGACTACTGTGTGCTAGGTCATGATAGAGACTAGTTATAGTGGCTTATTTTCAGGGGCCCTAGTTACAGGGGGTGTAGTCCAGTGCAGAGCTGTTTCTATTTGGTTTAGGATTGTCTTTAAGACTTGGAGATGTGTAATTTTGGCATTGATTTCTTAAATTATTCTTGAATGAAGACATTGATTTGATGCATGTAAGAAAAAAAAGATTCATTTGTCTTTATTTTTTCCTCCTATCTCCCTACCCTGTGTTCTCAATGAAAAAAAAAATGAAAAACACAAATAAAAAGAAGGAAAGAGATAGGAGAGAAAAGCCCAACAATTCCCCCTGAGCAAGCACTAGGTGACAGTGGGGAGGAAAACCTCCCTTTAAATAGGAAGAAACCTCTGACAGAACCAGGCTCAGGAAGGGACAGTCAACTGCCGTGACTGGTTGGGGTGTGAGGGTGAAAAATGATGAAGAGGGAGGGGAGACCAACAGAGAGATGATCGGAGAGGAAGGGGAGAGAAAAGGTGGAGGAAGACGAGACTACGCCTCCTCATGATCAAGTGAGAAAGCAGGAGAATCCTTCCTTTTGAAAAAGCAGAAGCGTTTTTTTTTCTTCTTTTTCAGTCACTGTTCCTGGAGCGCTGAGGTTTTTTATGTCATCGATTGCTTCTGCGTTTCCCCTCTCAACTTTCTTGCATCTTTTCTACAGTTCTTCTAATTTTGCTTGTTTTTCTTCAAGCTTTTCTTTCAGTTCTTTTTTTATTTTGCCTCCTGTACTAGCTTTGCCTCGTGTCTGTATTCCTCCGTTGTACTTGGTTGTACATGTCTTCTAACTCCTGATTTCTCCAGTGCATTTTTTGAAGCGTACACTGTAGGTCTTTATGTGTTTTATCTTGTTCTTATTTCTTGTTCTCAGGTCTATAATCTGCTGCCGTACTTATCCAAATATTATTTCCCAGCCTTCATTTATAATCTAAATGTTGGGCTGTTATTGTGTATTGTTAATTTGTTGGTCTTGTCAGTTCATGAGAAATTCATTGTGCGTTTCTTCCAAGTGTTTATTTTGGGGTTCCATTTGTCTGCACTTCTCCTCTAGTTAAATGTTCTCTGCTTGCATTTGTTGAACCCTGTTCTCTAGATTGTGGTTTTCTTACTTTCAGCTAATGCCCTTCAGATGGATAATACGTCTTCTGGGGAATTTAACTGGTCACCTCAGAGAGGAGAGTCAGGGGAAACTTTTTTTTGTGGTGTTTTCTCTGAGACATGTTGGAGTCTTGATACAGTGACTGTAGAAGATCCAATTATGGATGGATGGATAGATAGGTTGCAAAGATGACCCCCTCTCCTGCCCCGCTCACACTCTGTTTCTCTCTCACACACATAACATCTTCCTGCCCTATTCAGCAATTTAACAAGTTAAACTGTATATGGACATCTTCAACTTTCCGCACTTCTTCCTGGCTGAAGAATTACAAAATATTAATAATTTTTTTAGTTGAATAAATATCTACTATGTTACCAAAATTATTTATTATTAACCGAAAACGACTAGTGTTTTGGTAACTTTTCAAATCATTCCTTTAAGAAATGATGCAATAAACCACAATGAAAAAACCTCAGTAGACATAGAATTGCATTATTGGAAAATTTTCCATAAGATATCAAAAGTGAAAGTAATTATTCTGCAGAAATACATTCCCAATCGATGTTAAAGTAATTAATATTACTGCTTCATATGTTTCAGATTGAGCTCATTTTAAGTACTCCATATTTTGTTTAATGTCCAGCATCATTTTCTATAAAACATATGCTCAACATATGCTTTAATATGCTCTTTTAGCTTTTCAGCTCCACCTTTTTGCTTTTGTTTCCATCTTTATCAGCCATATCTTCCACACTAAAACAAATTCTACAGGGTGCACAAGCGAGGTAAGGGAGGGTTGTGTTAAGAGACTTGATTGGGCAATACAGTGTAATAAAAATTACCAATGGGCTGGTGTCAGAGTGGGGCTAGTCTGTATAATAAGTTTGCGCTAGGCTCCAGTCTTGGCTTGTAAAGCTTGATTTAGACTTCTGCTGGAAAGCTACGTCCTAACCATGTCATTCAAGTTGTTGTGGTATGCATCAATCTGACATGTAGTTACATTGCTTGAGAGGTGCATATCAGGTTACGTAGAAGGTTATGGCACAGGGTTAAAATGAGTTAGAGTGTAAAATACACAGAAATTACATATAAGCAGTGCCACAATATTTTGACACCACCCTCTTTAGCATCCTTGTAATAAGACAACTTACATCCTTTTTTATTTATTCCTTCAAGGAATAAAACAACCCTGAGTTCCCTGATTGACAAAAGTACCAACACAATTTTTTTATGCTGGATTTGTTTAGACTCACAAAAATAATGGAACTGTCAATCTTATTAATCTCTGGGTCTTTTTCACAACATGACTTTTGTCCCGTCTTCCTCCCCTCAACCCTAACCTGTCACAGCAGAAGGCCGCCCCTCCCTGAGCCGGGTTCTGCCAGAGGTTTCTTCCCACTGTTACCAAGTGCTTTCTCATTGGGGACCGTCTGATTGTTTTTTTTTTTTTTGTGTGTGTGTGTGTGTGTGTGTGTGTATTATTGTAGTGTTTTTACTTTGGGGTGACTGTTATTATGATTTGGTGCTATTTAAATGAAAGTTAATCAAATCGAATTTAATTGAAATTGCTCTATATTTCACATATTGTGGAAGTTCAAGCACCAGAATTTGTGCAAGTCCATCGCTAAAAACAGTAATGCATTACACAATGACTGTATAAAATAATCAAAATACTTTATTAATCCATGATAACAAAGTAATGTGGTCACAGCTGGTCCCAGACAGTAATAACTGTAACTGACTAAATTTAATTAAATATTACTAAGTTACAAAATCTAATAAAATACTTCTAATATACGTAAATAGGTTAATTATAAATATCCCAGTATATAGCACAAATTATATATATGGTTGATATTGAGATGCCCCTATTTTCAAACTATAAAACTTTCTTTTCTCTGTAGAGCATGTGTATAAGGGTACACAACTATAGAAGTATGTATTTGTGCATTAGATAAAGATGACCAATGACTGATTTTACAGTCAATGGTCTCATCGCTAATTAGCCAATCTCAGTGTGACCTGGAAGTGTGCGTGGTGAAGCGGGCGGTGCCGTCTTTCTACATCCGGTATGCTCGAACCTCTCACGAGCAGCGAAGGCAGACGAAGAATGGAGAGAGCCGCTCGGCTGTTCTAGCTTGAGACAACAGCAACAACGGGCAGCACAGAAAACCTCCCCATCACAGGCGGCGTTTGTTGTTGCGAAAAACGACAAGCTGTGCCCCGACTGTCTGGATTTCCCACAGCGAAGGTGAGCCTGAGGTGTTTGCTAGCCAAGCAGCATTTAGTTGCAGGCTTTTGGTTCTTGGCTAATGTTTTCGCTGCTAACGGAGCTAATTTCCTTGTTGCACTCGGTCCAGCTGTCACCTAGCCATCAGTAGGTGCTAGTTAAGGCGTTGACACCAGGCAGAGAGAGGGGCTGCTACATTTGCTGCCCTTTAAAACTACTCTGTTTTCATAATTAACATGAAAATGTCCATCCTGTGATTTTTCTCACACTATATTTTGAGCCAGTCCAACCATTGTGGCTAAGTAATGTTTGCTAACGTTAGCTTTATGGCTGGTCAGTCTGGTTTGACGGTGGCGTGAAGGTAATTTTATTAAGCTGATGGTTCGTTTACCTACTACTCGACGTGACCGACACTAATGATACGGCTGGCTTTGAAACGCTGACGTGCAGCTGCCACCTCTCTTCCTTGTTTTGATTTAACCTTAGGCCTGCTGGTAAAGGATCGATCAGCCTCAGCTGCCTCTAACCAGCACTTCCTCACATAGAAAACCTAGTGCCTTGACTGCTTACTACAAGGTGAGGGATGCTCACAATAGGAAAGGTTGAACCCAGGGCCCCTGTCAGCCTGCTCGTCGTCGGCACAGTTGTAAATGTTGGACTGGATCTGGTCTGGTCGTCCCAGATGCGCACGCTCGGGATTAAAGTCAGTTTAAATTTTACTTCTGTGTGTACCTCCAGTGTACATTTTCTTTGCTACTAGTCATATTTTAATACACGTGGACCGTCTTAAAGTGTCTTGCTACTGAATCAATATGGGATGACTTGTGATCGGTATTTTGCAGTAAAATAACGGCGTGTCATGCTCCGTAAAGCAGCTCTGAAGGTCACATTTTATTGATATATTAGTAGTTGAACAATTGTCTAGTATAAGTCATCGTGAGAACATAATAAATGATGTGAAATAGTTTGTGTAGAGCTCAGGCTCACTGTTTGCACATCTTAGGAAGATCCACGTTTAGGCAAAGTGCAAATAGATTAGGTTTTTTTTAAAAACTTGTTTTCGCATCTGGAACATGTTTGTTCAAACTGGTGAATTTACAATTGCATGATACACTCTTGATGATCTTGCAGTATTTGCACAATCATTAGTTCAAACCTAAGGAAAAAAATCACATTGCCATGCTTACAATTTATTTTTATGTGTTTATTTATTGTTGTTATTACTGTGTGAATTCTCAGAGGAGGAAGAGCATGGACTATAAAAATTCAATTCAGTTCTAGTTCATTAGAGCTGCTGCCTTTAAGGAGAGAGGCAGCAGCCTTTAGCTGGCACGGCCACAGTAGGAGTCTGCACTGTTGGCAGGCCCCCCTCTCAAGCTGATCTTTCTACTGAAGGTTAATTACTGCACTGAGAGCCTTTATGTTTCCATAAAAAATGGTTTAAAAAAAAAAAAAAGTCAACAGATTAGTAATTTTTAATAGATGCTAATCAGCTTGAAGCATCTTTCGGTTTCTCGTAGTATTTTGACAGGCACATTTGTGCACTGTAATCAAGGTTTTTCAAATATATTTTCAGTGCCTCCTGACTGTGATACTGAAGGAAAAGTACTCTTGAATAGTTCTGAGTGTTAAAGCTGCCTATTAACCAATTGCATGAAGTTTCCTAAGCTTTTGATTGCCAGTAAATGGTAATCCAATAAAATCTTGTGCTTCTGATTTGACTGCAGACAAATTAGTTTTTGATTCTCTCCACATTTCTATATTTCAGCGGCTCTGAAAACATGCCGTCATAATACATTACTTAGATATTTCTGCAAATGCCACATTCCTCCTTCATCATTTCTGGATTAGAACTAGAAAATAAAATGCCTCGATGCACATTTTCAGCTGAGAGAATATCAGTGATGTGACAGATATGTGAGATCAGCAACAACAACTCAACTCTGAAAGCATCTCCAGTAATATGACACATTTCCTCTTCATGCACAGTGAGCGTCATTCAGAGTTGTAAAGATTTAGGATATCCCCATTGTGGAGACAGTCTGCCCTACCTGAACAGAGTAGCATTTAAGTATTCAAAATATGCAAAGGTTTAAGTACATTAAATGGATCGTTTGTAAGTCTCGCATCCTGAGATTTAGTTTAGTGGTTACAAAGTGACAGCAGTTATTTATTTTCAGCTAAAAAGGAAGTGGCAAATCTAATTTGTACATTGGTGTTTAAGAATCCAAAATATTTATGAGGTTTTTTAAATTTTCTTATTGAACCCAATAATTAGAGCAGAATAATTACAATATTGACAGCTTTAATGCAGTCTAATGAAATGCCATTGTGCAAATGAGCACATCATAAAACATAGGCTGTGCCATGACAAAGTCAATACCCTCATAAGGAGGGAGGCTGCATTTACTGCTAATCTGTTCTAGTGCAGGATAAAACTAAATATAGCATCCGCTGGAGTTTGGCCATCTGGTCAAAAAATAGTACTGATTGATGATCAATCAAAATCATAATTTTCTCAATATATGTAGTTGAACTCATATCATATGATTAGCATCAAGTGTCCTCTCAGATGTTCAGACTACATCTTGAGCTTCTTTTGACATGTTACATTAGACCTTTCGCCACTATTCTGTTTACGAAAGAAGTTGTACATTAGGTCCAGAGGGACATTGAGTCCACTGTTAATGTGTTTCTCCAAGCTTATCAAGTCAGTCAGTCAGGGTGTTGGGATGATCCATGTACCCAAGCAGCAAGACAGGCCACTACATGACTGTTTCAGCTGTGTGGTGTCAGGTATAACTCTCTATCCATTGTGGTAGTAAATATTTAGCATAGTGTGCTGTTTTTCCTTTTCTTGGCTTACTCTCGCCATAATGTGAATTAGTGTGACATTGCCTCAGTGCGTCATGCTATCTACAGAGATGTTGCAAGTGTATGGGTTTATGTTTTTATTAAGGATTTTACTTATGATTATAGACATGTGAATGCCCCATCTCAATAACTATGGAAATTAAGGCTCATTTCATTAGGTAGGTGGTTCAAAGTAACCACCTGATTTGTTTCAAGATGGATGCTGAGTTCCTAAATTTGCTTAATGATTTAAATAAAATAATAAAAAAAAAAGTATTTTTAGCATCCAATAACTGAGAACAAAATATTTGGGGTAATTGATTACTTATTTTGCATTCATTTATGATAAGGAGCTGTTTTTGTTTTACTCTTTTGTGCTACAAATCAATTGCACCCCCCTTCCTTTTTTTCAGTGGTTTGCTGACTAAAAGCTCATGCTCCCTAATTTAGCTCTAGCTGAAATTACTGAAAGAGAGCCGCCTGTTAACCAGCTCCAGCTACAGGAAGAAAACCTTACAGGGTTTTTAGAGCTAAACCTGTGTGTTGAAGGCTGCCGCCTACCTTGGTCTCAGGATCAGTCAGGGCCTAACAACCTGGCAGGTGACGGTACTATGATGCAACATTAGTGGCTTAGTGATACAGCTTTTGGGTTTACCCTGGTTTTTCACTGTTTGCCTCCTAGCCTGATCTTTTACTTGAGATAAGCGATTAACAGCTAAGAAGTCTCAGTTCTCCAGAACATGGTGTCACCACAAATTGATGATATCACAGACCACCTCCTTGCGCAGATAGAAAGGTTTTTGATAAGTCTTTGTCTTCAGTAGCGCTTCAGTAAGAAATATAGATTCTTAGGAGTGACCTGCTTTTTTTCTTTTAGGCCTAAAACATTTAAATAATTTTGTACTGTATGCCTTAAATTAATGACCCTAATGCCGGACACCGATCTGTACTTATTAACCTTATATTAAATTCTCATGTAGACTAAGCTTACATTTGAATTATAACTATTCTTGAATTGCTCTTAGACTGTTAAACACCATGAAGGCTGCAGATGAAAGAGTGAGGCTAAAGATTAATTGAATGGAATAACAATTGTAATCCGACTGCTTCTTCTATAATAATTAAAGAGATCTAATGTTGATAAGTGTGATAACTTACAGTCTTTATTTTTGCCAGGTTTCCTTCCTGGTTTCAGATAGTCCAAATTTATTGATGTCGTAGATGTTTTCAATTCAGAGCAAAGCTTAACGCCCCCATGTTCATACATTGCCTTTAATGTTAAACTACTCCTTTCATGTGCACTTGGTCCCCTGCTTTGGGGCAATAGTTGTATTGTTTTCAAATGGTTCTCTGCCCAGAACCATGTGTTTAAGTTCTTAATTATTATTGTTTTAATTATAGAATTTTATTTTCCTGTGTAAAATTATTTGCTTCTTTTCATTAGAATTATCAATGTTTCTGATTGGTCATACTCAGCAATACCACTTTAAAAGAATGTGTTTCATATTAGACTTGGAACCTCTGTGTTTACTTATCCAGTTTTGCGTTTGTGTGATCACAAGGCCTGACTGTTGATGTTGGGGTAAAGCTACGTAGAGTGAATGATTTTTGGTTATTTGCTTGCTAGCTACTTTAGGGCAAGACCCTATGGTCTACACCCTAGACAAGTCGCCAGTATTTATTATTTGAATGATATCTTACATTTAAAAAATCTATTGCAACAAGACACATTTATGCTAAAATAGAGAAGCAAAATGCTGATGTGAAAGTCATGACAGGGAAGCTTTTATACACCTTGGTTTTGTTCTTCTCTCTTCATCTTAAGAGATTTTTAAAAAGCAACGAAAAACCCCCCAGTAGCTTTGTCATTGAAAACTCCTTTAGGCCTACTTTTTACTGTACAAAGATCAGGAATCAACAAGGTCATTGATGAAGAACCTAACCTGTAAACAGAATTGATAATGGCCCTGCTACCAATAAAAGCTCATCAATACCTGTAACAAAAGGTCTGACTTTCCCACACAGGCTGCCCCGCATCGGCTAACCAAACAACTGAGTGCTAATTGTTAGCAATATCAGATCTTCACATACAGTAGCCCATCTCTACTAGCCACTGTGAAACTGTAGTATGTTTATTATGGATGTAATTAGAGCTGGGCGATAGAACGATAACGATATGTATCGCGATATAACTTTTACTCGATAGAGAAATTAAGCTATCGCGATAGACCTCGCCGCTCTTGTCCTCTTAAAAAAAAAAAAAAAAAGGTCGGCCGATCCAAATTCAGTAGCGCAGAGCTGAACCAATCACAGCCGCAGCGTCACGTCGCGTGACTTGCTACGCACAGCACAAGTGCCAAGCCGCACGTGTGTTTGTTTGGGAAGCAGCCAGCGGGTAATGGAGCCAGCGCATAATGGAGGAAATGAGTGTGCCGACTAGAAAAATCAACCGAGCGTGACCGAAGAGAAAACAGATGATGGTTCCAATGCCGGAGAGATTGTCGAACGGAAGAGCCATAGAAGTTCCGTAGTGTGAAGGTATTTCGGCTATTTCAAGTCTGACAAAAAACAGAGTAGCGTGCACTGTAAATTGTGCTGAAAGCAAGTCTGGAAATACAATAAACTGGTGCATGCGTCACACTGTGCGCCGCGTTATTGTTTCGGTGAAATGAATTTCTACAATACTGTTACTGTTAATTCTACTCTCTGCAGTGTTTAAATGCTTACATATACACACAGTTACTGTCCGTCCACACATACGACTCGGTTCTGCTTCTATGCCGCAGCTTTGTTTACTTTTTCCCACCGAGGCTTCTAGACTTCTGATTGGCCAACATTTCTGCACGGTTAGGAATCTAGCGCCACCTGCTGCTTTGGCATGTTCATAGCAGCGTTTTCCTTCATTTCTGCCTTTATGTGTGGACGGGATTATTTTTTAAAACGAAAACAGAAAATCTCAGTTTTCAAAAATACCCGTGTACGTGTGGACGTAGCCTCAGTCTCTGACTGGAAGCGCTAATTCGTCATTCGGCTTTTGTCAGACTAAAGTAACTGTTAAAACTGTTTGAAAAGCTAAGCTATACAACAAGGAGAGATTGAGAATTTCCTTTTAGTTCTCAGTTTATTTGATATTGACAAAAGTTAGTTTGTTTTACAGAAGAACAGACAAAACTGACTAAGATTTATTTTTAGAATTAATATTTTGTTTCTAAGTGGAATTGACAATTTAGTCTGTTTCATTTGTTCTATTTTGAAACTTAAACGCTTTAGCGGCTGCCTTTTGTGTAGTTTGCAATATTTGCCTTTTATTTATCTGAAAAAGTCTCATGTTCCTTAAGTACATCTACCCTGTTGAACTTATTATGGGAAATAAATATTTAAAAACAAGCTGCTGATTATTTCACATTTTACTTGTGAGCAACGGCACATTTAAATCTTACAAATATAGTTATTTGGCTTATATCGTGATAGATATCGTTATCGCCTGAAATGAAAAAAACATATCGTGATATGAAAAAATCTCATATCGCCCAGCTCTAGATGTAATATATACATCCATAATATTACATGTACACTGTAGTTCAGTAGTTCTCTCATCTTGCCAGAAATGTTGCGTTTGGGAAACAAGAATCAGTTCTCATTAAGAGTGTTTCAGATTTGACTGGTGTCTGTTAGTCACCTAGGTCTGAAAATATCTGTTCCTTTTATTGATCTCTGCCAAGAACCATGAGGCACGAGACAGTAACTATTGTAGACAGGAGATTTCTTTTTCATTCATTCATTTATGTATTTATTTAGAAGAATACATTTGAAGAAGCACCAGCAACCTATACTTTTTTTGTTTATTTTCAATACATGACATCTTTGACTGCTACAGTTCAATCAGTAATCTGGGATTTGATATTATAAACTCCTTTCCTTTCATCTATTTCTAAGAAGTACATTTACTTTTATAGGATGCCAGAAGGTGTGTATCCTCAAACATAGCTTCATTTATCAGTAGACACTGTGCCTCCAGCGGGATAAAGGTAGGGGATTCCCATCCTTACATCACAACTAAAGACTCCGTTTATTCAGACCGCAGGTCTTCACAGTGGTTGATTCTCCACAGTATCCCACAATCCAGTAGATTCCCTAAATTTGTTCTCGTCTTTATTAATTAGGGATTGACTAAAATTCATCTACACAGATTGAATGTGTCCAGTGTAATAAAAAGATTTATTTTGTATGTCCTTTTAGACCCATAAGAGATACCTTTGTAATAATGTGACCTATTCCTCTTCAGCTATTTTTTCCTTTAATCAGGAAAAACACATGCAGTACAGTTAATAAACCAAACTAAATGCTAATTATTACAGTATTTAGTGCTGTGCATCTTTGCTGTTAAAGATTGAATGTCTTTTTTGCAGCGTGAATTATTTTTGTGCCTTTGATGTTTCTACATGGTAATCCTCAGGTTAGGCATGCCAGGGCATGTTTATAGCATAGATGATTTATGGTAGTCTAGTGCACCTGGCTAAAATAAATTATACATTTATAAAACAGACCACATTTATGTTTTATCTCCAAAAAAATGAAACAAAAGGAAAGAAAAAAACTAACAAACTTACTCAGTTAGGATCAAATTATGTTCAAGTTTCATACAGAGCGCTGTCCTCTTGACTGACAGACTGATGAGATCAGCTCAAGTTGGTTTCATCAGTGTAACGTGTATTATTGTATCACCAGTGTGTGAATGTGTGTGTGAATGGGTGGATGACTGGATATGTAAAGCGCTTTGGGGTCCGTAGGGACTAGTAAAGTGCTATATAAATACAGGCCATTTACCATTTATTCACATAGCCACCCATGTCTTTTAAAAAATTGAATTCAAATGTTGTTATGTGGTTAATTTTTGTAGATGTTATATTTTCTGGAAATTTAGTTTTGAAACCTTCATATAAACTGACTAAAAATAAGCGAAAATATGGCTCTCTTACTTGGACAGCATGCTATACTTGAATACAGTTTAGCTTACTGTAATTGAAGCTTGGTATAAAAGGTTTGAATGGTCAAAGGTCAGTTTAGCTCAGGCTAGTTTTGTAGTTATCTGTGATTTTACGTAAAGTAGTAAAGTGCAGCTGTTTTCGCGTGAACACACACTCTGTATATAAAAGATGGACCTACCCCCATCAACTGTTGTGAAATCCTGACTTAAATACTTAGGATTTAGTTAACATTTTGTAATACTATTGTTCATGGAGCCAGAAGTGGCCATATGCGGATGCAAAATGGATTGACAGACACCAGCGAATTAGTGATAATTATAGACAGAAATTAAATACTACAGTTTAGTTGGAGTTACAAACATTTTGTGCAGTTAACAATAAAGGAAAATGTATTATCTGTTAGATCATTTCATTACAAACACTGTAAAAGTGAGCAACATAACAGATGCAGTTGAGAGGTACAGCTAAGTAGCTCGAATTAGCTTAGCTGGTGTAAACCCTGGTGCATGCTGGGTTAGTGAGGCCTAAAAATGCTTATTTGCACAATGGAAGCTGCTCACCATTGGGCCTTGCTGCAAGCTTGTTTTATAGCTATGTTGCGCCGTTCCTGGTTTTATGTAATAGTAACACTGCACAGTTGCCCTTGAGAGCAAACTAGCTGTCTTTGATGCTGAGATCTGTGCAGGCAACACTGAGCGTGAGTCATCCAGAAGCCCACACACAAATACTTTCAGCAGCAGTTTTTCCATGCTCAGGAATTACAGCATTGTCATGAAAACAGTAGTAGCTGATGTTTTTCTTCAAAACACGAAAAGTTGTTTTCAGTATTGAAGAGGTATTTTGAGTAAATAATTAGCAGAATAGTCAATCGGCCTAATTAACAGGCAACGTTTTGTCGTGCTTCAGCAGTGTTATAATTTGTTGAGAATGGTTAACAGGATTTTCCCAAGAGGCCTGCAGTTGATAAAAAGCATATGCCATAAGTAATTGTTCAATGCATATTAACTGCTTTTTTTTCTTCTGAATTCTCATAATTTAATGTAATCATGTAAGGAAAGAAGTTAAAACCAAAAAGGATTCTACTGAGTGCTCAAAACAATCGGATCAGTGTCCATAAAATTGAGCTTCGGTGCCCTTGCAAGCCAACATGGCTTTATATAATTGTTTACATAATATTCTCCTCTGACTTTGTCTGGCGGGGTTTAGCTGTGGGTAGTGAGATGCCTTCAGAAACACAAACTATGACTTAAGGTTTTTGTGTTGATGCTCAAACTACCTGCTGTGTTTTCTATGACCACTGTGACCTGATTACTATCTCTTCACCCAGCAGCCTGTTAGAGTGAGCCATTTGTCCTTGTTTAGCACTGTGTACTTGTAAACACAGTTTTGTTTTTTTTTTGGTTTGTTTTTTTTTCCTTTTCTCTTTTTTAACAGCCTGTAAACGACTTTCAAAGAGAGTTAAACCTGGTCTCTTATGGGGAAGTTAGATTATGTGTTGTTGTTGTTGAGGAATCACTATCAGTGAAATTTTATGACCTAACATGTAGTCTGGATTTTTCATTTTGTCATTAAAAAACCTTTTGTATTATAACCCCATGAAGTAAAGTGTGATTTTTTTTTTTCTCTTTTTTTTTTTTTTTCTTTTTTAGATTTTTCATCTAATAATAGCAGTAGAGAAAACATAAAAAATTAATATCTAACACCTAAACATTTGAGTTTCATTTTCTGGTTCATTTTAATCTGTGATCATCTGTATTCTTTTTGATGCAATGAGGTTTTTAAGAGTTTAATCAGGGTAAAATGTTCTTTATTAAAGGGTAATATCTTAAGTATTGCCATATGTTGTTTGTTACAGGTCTTTCACCTTCTCCTTCCTGTGACAAATGTTGAGGCCTAACATCTCTTAGAGGTGAGGGTGAGGACAGGTCGGAGTGTCGGTCAGCTGCATCAAGTTTTGTCCCATGAGAGTGACTGTACCATCCAGGCACCTCCAGTGACCAGGGCTGTGGCTGTGGTGGGCCCGGCCCAGGAGGCCTTTTTGTACATCACTCCAGGCTCCTGCTGACCTGTGCTGCTCTCACCATGGATCAGCAAAGAGACAAGTATGGCGACCGACAAAGGAGCGCTAAAGTGTCCCAGGGAGGCCGCAGCGGACACCCGTCGCGGCCATCTGGCTCCTCCAGCTCCTCTGGGGTTCTCATGGTGGGGCCAAATTTTCGTGTGGGCAAGAAGATCGGTTGTGGAAACTTTGGCGAATTGAAGCTTGGTAAGCTGAATCTCAATCAGATGTTAAAATATTTATGCAGGACATGATTTGCTAGCAGACATAGCAGACATGGATGCTGCAAAGGTTGCTGGAAGTATGTCATCTAATCTATTACAGAGTTATCTTTTCTCTAAAATAGTGTAATTTATTTTTAAAACATCTGAACCATGCTTTTGCTCTCCTGTCTTATTCCAGGAAAAAATCTCTACACAAATGAGTATGTAGCTATTAAACTGGTAAGTGCACTCTTGCTTTTATTGCTTGACTTCTCACATCTGCAGATGATTTTTAGAATCAATTTTAATGCTAAAGTCATTACTTTTAAAGCGCTTCATTATGTGAAAAAGGTCCAATACGGAAATTAGTAATAGTAGGATCAGAAATGTTGGTACAGAAAACATTGAAAGCATGGTTTGCTTTATTGTAATTGCTTGAATATAACAGTCAGCGATAATGAGAATCTGAACTAGATGATTAGCACATTGAAAACAGAATAAAACAGATGCTTACTGTTAGTCTTTCCTCCGTGTTCAGTATTAGGTGTTGATATTAAAGTGATTTTCAGATGGGCTATTTTGACTGCAATTTGCAGTGGTGCAATCGTAGTGTTGTAACTGTTCTTGAGGAGGAATGTGAGTGAGGTGTAGATGCTCAGCTAGGCGTGTCTCTCCAGCGGCTGCTGGACTGGAAATCATGGCTCCTGACTCATGCCCTTATTATTGCTCACCAGAGAGTTGTAATTTGCTACAGAATCAACGTATTAAGCTTACCAACCAAATGGCTTTTAGCTACTCGCTCTATTGTATGGTGTGCTGACACTTGAGCTGGAAAAAAAAAAAAAAAAGAAGTTTCAATTTAAAGTGTGTTGAGTTTGAAAGTTCAGAACAGTTAACTGGAAATAAAGTTTAGAATTTGGGGGCACAGCAAAGTGACTGTTTTAGGTATATTTTTAAGTATATTCAAACTATTTTTCTTTAGCTCAAATGTGATGTTTTGTTGAAGTGTTGCTCTGAATATTGACCCATACACAAACATTTGCAAGGTGAAATTCATAGCATTAAAACTGCATTTATTCCAGTGTTTATGTCCGATTTATTGAACACTGGTCTGATGTGTTTACCATTCAGGAACCAGTGAAGTCGAGGGCACCACAGCTGCATTTAGAGTACCGGTTCTACAAAACACTTGGAACTGCAGGTAAGGTCACAGATTTGTTTTCTACTCCCGTCTGGTGGTTTTATGTGACTTCATGATAGTGATTTGACTGTTTTGGAAGATCGGCCTAAAGATTGCATCATTTCCACAACAAGTGATTACTCTTCTCAGGTTACATATTGAAATTAAGCTGACTTTAATCTCCGGGAGTGTGTATATGACTGGATGAATGCCTACGTGCATAGAAAGCATGTTGAACAGTGACCTTGGGTGAAAATAGTATTGCCAGAGGTGCAGTTCACTATGAAAGGTGGTTTCTATTTTCACTTCCATTGGGCTGCTTTGCTTCTGTTTTGGCAGTGAGTGCCAGAGTCTGTGCTGTGCTTTGGACCTATAATGCTTCATTAGGTGGCAAGAACTTGTTTAGAGATTCAGGTTGAAACAGAAAAATAATTTTTGTATTTTGCTGTGATCAGTTCAGGCACATGAGCCTGAACGAACCTTGCTTCTGAAGTCGCAAAACTCAACTCTATATGGACGTCTTCAGGTTTTGGGCAAGTTGTTGAAGCACAGAGAGTGTAACACAATGTTTCCCACTCAGGATTACTGTAGCCCTTTCAACTGGCTCAAGGGCTTGGCTCAGTTCATTAGTCAGGTTCTACTGTTTAGGCTTCAGATCAAGATAGTGTTGTTTTCCTCGTGGAACCACTGCTGGGTCAGACAGTGCAGTAGTCACAAGCCATCTTTGTTCCAGAAGCCTGGGTAACCTGATAAATACTATTCTAGTGAATACTTACATCTTGAAGCATGTGCTGTGGTGTGCTCATTTGCAGCTGCTTATCCTTTAGCTCAGTGAATGCCATCTAATTGCTGATGCCCGTCCATGCTTTTCTACCAAAATCTTTACAGCTGCTACAACATTAGCACCATTGTCATGGACAACAGCTTTTTCTTTCTGTGGTGGAATGTCGAAGTTGACAAGACCGTCCTCAAGCCATTCTCCAATAGGGCTGTTCGATATAACGATATATATCGGATGACGGTATAAAAACGTCTATCGTTTCCTATGACGCTACCGTTTGTTTCATGGTGTCGTAAAATAAACTGTTTACGGCAATATTTTTTTCATTGTTTTGATGGTCACTGTAGCGGCTATATTAATTTCGTAAAGTTCTCTTTTCGCTTATATTTAATATAACCACTCTACGGACCGACAAGCGCGTGTTGTTAGCAACAACGACGGTAAAACCATCGCGTGGCTCCGCTGTCCGCTTGTTTGTTTTCCCACATAAACCTTTCACAATAAAGCTCAAGATCCTGTTGAGACTTTGCATACTCTTTCACGTGATTCTTTATTTTGAAGAGAGTTTATGGATGAGAAGCAAAAAAGAGCCGTCAGGTGCTAAAAAATAAACCTTAGACTCAAACTTTGAAAGAAAATGGTGGCCGTTACAACTTATGTCTAAAAATGTATCGTTTCATGCATGGGTTAAAACACTGGACTCCATGTAAAGGACGCCCAGCTGGAAACACTTCACGCAAGTTGCCCGAGATTCACAGAATTTACATAAAATGTTACATTTTTGTGATTTATATCGTTGCCAGGACGATAAATGTCTTATATCGGGATATGAGATTTTGGTCATATCACACAGCCCTAATCTCCAATATATGCAGCGTGTGTTCTCGTCAGAAGCATTGTTATCAGTCTGCGGGTCTCTATTCACCAATCCTTACGAATAATGTGAAACATCACCCCTCGATACGCCTCTGTAGCGAGGCTCAAGCTAGGGAGTGCAAGGCTCAGTCTCCTGCAAGCTTAAATTATGGTCTCACAGAAGTGTCAGTTAGGGGTTAACACCCACCACAAACGTATTCTAGTGCAGTCCTCCAAAATCTCTGCTGCATGTCCTCATCAATCAGGATTTGACTGACCTAATCGTCAGACGAGTTGGCTCAAATAGGGAATGGAGTGACAGTGGGAGAAGCTTGGGGGAAAAAATAAATCAAAGATCAGAAATACGTTGTTTTAAAGCTCTTTGTATGTTGTAACTTTGCTCTTCTCTGTGGCTGATGGACCATCAACAGCATGAGTAAGAGTAGCCCACAGACTGGCTGTATGACAACAAACCCTCTGTGCTGGTGGACTGTCAGTCCATAATTGCCTGCGAATTGCCTTTGCCCTACCCCTGCTCAAGTGTGAAACAAGCATAAAGGGCAGTTTTTTTTGTTTTTTGACCTCTTCATAGTTTACTTTCAGGAAGTAAGTTCTTGAAGTAACTGTGTACCTGGGAATGAAAGTGGAAATTATATTCAGAAGCCCTTTGTCTTCCACCATTGAGTGTTCAAAATGCAAGTCAGCAGCATGCTCAGCTGAACATGGTGCAGCTGTCTGAACAAAGTTTTTTGCATACAACTCTGTGACTTACTGAAAAGGACAGTAACAAATAATTCATTGTCCAACAGTGGCTTAGTTTTACTGGTATAGTATATTTTTACTGGCATCAGAAGAAGTTTAGCTTTTTCTTTTGTTTGAAATGGTCTCAAACTAGTCTTCATCTTTGTCTTGTTCCACTATTTTATTCTTTCTCCATCACACCATTAATCATGATATAATTTTGAGGCTATATTTTTTTTAATATATTTATATATATTATCAAGTCTTATATATTTCGTTTTTTTTTTTTTTTCCTTTTTTCTAAGTAGCTTGTGCAGTTGAAAACTGAAAACGCTTGCATTGTTTGATTAAGCTGACATGGTGAATTTTTAGCAATGAGTTGGTTATTTACATATTTGGCAAAGCAGCATAACATTCATTCAGACCTGTACTTTCAAAAATCTGGCCAGTCTAAGTCTCAATCTTTGCACTTGCTTTTTGGCCTGTCTTGATGTTTCATAGGGAAATGTGAATCTTAAGGTTGTAAATGTTCTCCTATTGTAACCAGTTAGACCAGTTAGTCATGGACTTCACTTAAAAAAAAACTTCAAGGAACTAAAAAAAACCCCAATTACCCCGCAGCCCAAAACACAACAATATTATTATTATTATTATTATTGTTATTCACTCATAATGCCTACAATTTGTCCCTTGCACCGTTTGATTTGTAGTGTGAAACAGTGATTTTAGTTTTAATGGTACCCACACTGCCAGCCATTTTTATTTTTCCAGATTATCCAGATGCCCAACAAATCTTATTATCTAGCTTTCAGAATGAAATGCAAAGCAATAACTGACAACTTCTCGGTTTGTCATAAAAGATTAGTCAGGATTTGCTGACGCATCACTGTTACAGCAACCACTAGCAAGAATGTTGGCAGGATCAAATGAGCACCACAGAGAATGAAATTAAGTCATTTTTTAAGTGTTGGTACTAAAGGAAATGGGTGTGAAGGCTAGAAACAATGGAACTATGGAAAAATCTTTTTTTTTAAAACAGTATCCACGGTTGTCTTGGTAAAATGGGTACAATAATAATGGATACATATCAGATATATTGACCCAAACGAGCTTTTGAGGTCATTTTGTTTTTGTTTGGTTTTAATTTGTTACCTAATGTGCTCTTTAAAACATAGGGATGTTACAGTGTTTAGGGATGACCCCAGTAACAGTTTGTCATGGAAAATAAAAGCCTTTTTTTTTGTGTCGTGGGTGATCTTTGATGTGCTTTTTTGGAGCTCTACATGCATATGTGATAACCCGACAGGGAGTATAATGGCTATTGTTTTGCAAAGGCAAGGGCTGGAAAAGGCCAACTGTGCGGAAACTCATTAAATATTTAGAGAGTGGGTCTGCCTCTCTTAGTACTAACCTGCCTCTGTCCTCTTCTTCCAGATGGGATAACGTGACCTCATTTCTTCTTGGCTGTGTACTGTGCTACATTCCTCTCAGCCAATGTGGTTATCACAATGTCTGCCTTTATGAATTAATGTGGTTTGACTCAGCTGCTCTGTCAGGTGTTGTTATCTGATGCATAAACAACTATCGCTGGATATTACTGAGGATGATTCAATTAAAAATCAAGCATCATCTTGCAGTTAATATTTGCCATCGCAATCAGGGGTGCATCATCGCTTTGGTTTTACAAGCCAGTGAGATTATGACACAGCATTGTGAGGAGGGCAAAAATGTTTCTAAGAGCGTGAGGGTTTGTTCAGGGGTGGGTGGAGATTGTTGAGCTGTTAAAGGTATTGGCAGGCAGACCTCGTCATGAAACACTACACCATCTCTGTAAGCACTGCAGGGCACAACGAGTAAACATGTCCAATGGTGACACAGTTTAATAGATGTTACCGACATGTAAAGAAAAGGCCAAAGGTTTTATCGTGTGTGTGTGTGTGTGTGTGTGTGTGTGTGTGTCCACTTATGGGAAATCATAGATATATGTTGAAGAAAATTGAGCTTCTTTCATTACACAGTTAGATTTGAGTGAAAATAATTAGAGAAAATGAGGGATTAGAGAAACCATAAAGTGGTGTTTTTGTGTGCTTTTAGAAATTAAAGAGCCCAATGTTCTTGAGTGTGTTTAAAGGGAGACTTAAAGATTGAAAAGAACCACAGGATTTTCCTGCAGCTTTTATTTTTGCATAGAATGATAGAGTATAATGTTTGTTTTTAACACCATAGTTGCTGTATAATTACAGATGTTGATTTCTTGTCACTTAAAGGAAGCACAGCATTTTCAAGGGGATTCATTATGCTCATTTAAACTCCTAGAGTGGCTTTGCACAATTCTCAGTTCAAAATTACCCTTGTTTATCTTGTACTGGACCTGAGTGCAGACCGTTACTTCATTCTGACTGAAACAAACCATTTTAGTTCCTTCATCTTTAAGACCACCCTCCCTGTTTTCCATTCTTATGACTGGCTGCCTCTCTGTGTGCCTGAGAGATCTGGCTCTTTACTCTTTATGACATCAGACAGAGCTAAGAGCAGAAAAAAAAATGGCCTTGAGAGAGTTAACAGAGTTCAAGCATTACTCGCATATATGCGAGTAATGCTTGAACTCTGTTACTCGCATATATGCGAGTAATGCTTGAACTCTGTTACTCGCATATATGCGAGTAATGCTTGAACTCTGTTACTCGCATATATGCGAGTAATGCTTGAACTCTGTTACTCGCATATATGCGAGTAATGCTTGAACTCTGTTAACTCTCTCAAGAAGGCCATTTTTTTCTGCTCTTAGCTCTGCATTATTGCTTTGCATTTCATACTGCATTATTGGTAAATATGTCCACATCCATTTATAACAGTATGTAGACTGAAAATATGGAAAAGCATGTTAGTGGTGTTGTTGTTGTTGTTGTTTGTTTTTTGTTAACAATGATATTTATTTCACGAAACCGTTAAAAGAATTCAGATTTTATTTCAAATTAATTAATAAAACAGCAAAAACGATATGCTGGTTGTTGAGCTTTTACAGGTGAAATGCAAATATGTGTAACAAAATGCCACAGTAGTCAAATAATTGGTCCAACAAATGAGCACATTGACAGCCATCTGCACAGGTTTAGGGAAAGCAGCCACTGAACAACAGAAGCAAGCCAGCAAATACGTCTGTTAGAAATTGAAAGGGGCCAGCTTGATGTTGATTTGAGGGTAGAGCTGAGCAACCAATCGCAGGCTATATCAGTAGTGCAGGCAGCCAATCAAAGATGGATCTGCACGATGTGCAAAATCTTGCATCAGGCAGGAGCTGGCTGTATTCCAGGAGTTTGGTGTGGAGCTGCTGTAGAACCATCACGAGGAGCCTGCTCACAATTTTCTCAGTAAAACCCACCCATTAGTAATATACAGTGGAAAAATCTGTCCACCAGTCTTTGATTTGCTTATCCTGTTATGGCGGGCTGGAGTCTCTCCTAGCTTACAGTGGTTGACGCGTAGCGCAGTACAGTCTTGGACAAATAAAGTCTCTCACAACACTGACAAACACACACACACAGAGCATAGTGAGAAAAGGGAGTTCACGCCTACAGTCAATTTAGAGTCACGAATTCACCAAACCTGCGTTATATTAGACTGTGGGAGGAAACCCACGCATGCATAAGGAGAACATGCGATCTTCACAGAGAAAGCGTCACACACTAATCCAAAATTAATTTCTGTAAGATATTCATTTTCTTCTAACCTGATTACAAATGGTAAATGGCCTGTATTTATATAGCGCTTTACTAGTCCCTAAGGACCCCAAAGCGCTTTACATATCCAGTCATCCACACATTCACACACACATTCACACACAGTCTTTCTGTGATGCGTTTCAGCACTCTTGTTGTGCAATCTGGTCCACAACGCATGTCTACCAAAGAAATGACAGTTATGTGGCATTTTGGGCCTGTGGAAGACTTGATCCTTGACTTTGGGTTGAAAAATTGCACATACAGATTTCAGTGTCACAACCTGTGAATAAATGGGGGAGTGTGTCTTGGCTAGGATGAGCTGTCTTCATTTATCATGCATTCACGAGCAATGTGTAGATTTGTGCAGGTTTTAGGTGCATATTTCCTTCAAAATATTGCTCTAATAAAGGCAATCCCTCAGTGCTGTTCTCCGTATTCAGTCACTTTTGCATCCCGTCCACTTTGTTGAAAATGCAGACTTTGTCTATGCTCTGTGCAAATACTGAAGAAACTCTTACAGTCCAGGTGAGCACACAGAGCAGTCATTGCAATCTTTATGTTTACAAAAATTGAAAGAGAGAAGTGGTACCTGCAAAATTGGTAGCTTCCAACAGCGTTTGAGTTTTCCTGTGGAATTGCTGTGTGTGGTTGTGGACAAAAAGGTTCAGTCTTTAATGTTTGTTTGACTTTTGTGCTGTAGACAACAGTGGTTTGACCATCCCCATTGCTAGTTAAAAGCTAGATCCATATTGTTTTAAACTGTTTATCAACTTATTTACCGCACATCTCCAATCTGACACATTTTTAGGCCTCCCACAGGCACACAGGGTTTCAAGCCACTCATTCCTATGGTACAATTAGCAACCCACAGAACTACATAATGGTGTCCAGAAGCACAGGATGGAGCGCAGCATGACTCCTACATGCCCATATGCTTGCTGACAGCATTTATGCCACCTTTCATACTGCAGTGCATTTCCCATTACCCAGCTGGCAAGCCAAATGTCTCCAGCAACATGTTTAATATAAATACATCAGTGCACAAAATTTGGGAGTATTATTTGTATTTAGCTTTTTGTCGGTTTGTTTTGCCATTATTTTGAAAAACAAACAGTGTCGTCACACCTTCATATGGCATATAATAATAATAATAATAATAATAATAATAATAATAATAATAATAATAATAATAATAATAATAATAATAAACCAAACCATTACAATGGGGACTGACATCCTGTCCATAACTTTTTCTTTTCTTTTCTATTCAAGCTTGTCCATTGAAAGAGAGATGCAAATTTACATTTCAGTGTTGTGTTTAAAGGGACTATTAGAGCTTTGTTAGATTTCACTATAAAACTATTTGCTTAGGGGTTGTTTGGATGAGAGGAGTTTTAATGATGGATGCATTTTAAATCTACATATGTATCTAATCTACATGTATACTTGCATCGCAACACACACACACACACACAAGAAAGAAGACGGTTACTTTCAAAGTCTGATGCAAAAGATGATTGATGATTGAAAGACTGACTTTAGGATCTTTTTTTTTTTTTTTTAACTTTGCAATTATACTGTATGTCCAAGGACTGAGTATAACTTTATTATTCTGTTATAGCAAGGTCCTTATGATTGGATCTCCCTTTGAAGTTTCTTGAGAGGACCTTTTTAATAGGAGTCTGACTAGAAGTAAGCACAGCCAAACTTTGAGTCATGCTTCCCTGAAGGCAGTTAACAGTTTGACCTGATTTCCTGTTCTTTGAAACTAAAGTTCAGGCGGTGGTCAGGATAACAACAAAGAATACAAATGTTACCACCAATTACGATTGCATGTGCATATAACTGTAAATCCTGCAGATGGAATATATATTTAGATTCTGTGACGTGCCTATAATTGAAATTAAAACTGCAGGAGGAAATCAGTGCACATGTTGCGCTCCCCCCCCCTCCCCCCCCCAAGTTTAACTGTTAGAAGGAGCTTTCATTCCCAGATTACACATACAAAGAATTAAAAGAGCACTAGCCTTTATGCAAGTTCCAGTGGCATCGGACTGATCACCCAAGACTAAATTACACTGTGGCAAGAGGTAAAATAAGAGCCGGGTTGACAGATGGACAGGATTTTTGAGCAGTGAGAGTGAGTAGAGCAGACAGATCATAATTCAGTTGGGAGGTTGTGATATGAGCCAGAGAAAAGATTAGTTTTCAGCTTGCAGAGGCAGAATGACACAGTATTTCACCTCAGGGTTAATGTTTACCTAGCAGCGCTCTGTCCTCAACGACCTCGTAGTGCTCCTCCTCCTATCGGTCCATTTGAGGGCCTCTTATGGTTGACCTTGGACCCAAGTTGGAAACGTCATTAGTCAAGGGAGACGGGAATAATAAACAGATTTTAAATACTGTATACAAATGAAAAACACTGAGCTTTTTCTGTATGTCGTGTTTACTACCCCAGCTTTTGAGAGTTGTCTTGGATTACTTTTAGATACTTTAAAATAAATAACATATATAAAGGCAACTACTGGGTTTGTGTCTCCTTGTAATTTTTATTTCTTTCCTCCTCGTATTTTAGCAGAAGGTGTGCCTCAGGTGTTTTACTTTGGGCCCTGTGGGAAGTACAATGCCATGGTACTGGAGCTGCTTGGCCCAAGTCTAGAAGACCTCTTTGACCTGTGCGACCGGACCTTTTCACTGAAGACCGTGTTAATGATAGCAATTCAGCTGGTGGGTTTGGAGCTTTGTATGACACCATCACAAAAACTTCTACTCACTTACTATGACTGATGAAATCAAATACATTGAACATAAAAACTCTGTGAAATTTCTATGAAATGGTTCAAATCACCATCAGCCTATATGCAGAAATGGCACAAAACTATTTGCTACTTAATATAGTAGCTGGAGTTAGACTAACAAGTTCATAATCAAAAAATAAAATGTTTACTGTAGTTTAACAATTTGCATGGCAAGTTCAGCACAATTTACATTTCCAGTTAATGACATATTTTCAGTAAAATCCATTTTCATACTATAGGAATGAACCCTTGTTTCAAAAACTATCCTGGCTGGATATTTCAGAGGCTTAATCCACCAAGCCTTTACATTTTATAGTATGCTCCAGAATTCCCAGTACAAAATGATTCTTATTGAGTAAACTGTCCATATAGCTGATTTTACAAGTCTTGCCTGAATACCTGAGGTTCTTGGAGCTTGTGGAGAGTGACTCTCCTATTACCGAGTATGCAAATTAGCAATCTGTTAGTATATGCATTCTTCTGGGCAGATTTGGGTAGACTGGAAGCTGTCGTGAAGCGCAAAGTCTGAGCAGCTCAGAGGGTGTAATAACCCAGTCTTTGAGGCGCCTTATGCACATCAAAATTTCTGACGTTTCATTTTGTCAGCACAAAAACTGCAGTGCTCTTGTAATATAGATATCCTCTGAAAAAAATGTAAAGACCTCCATAGAAGCTCAGCACAGAGGTTTCCTAAAGACTGCATCGCAGCCACCTCACATTATGAATTTATTATGTTGCTCACCTTTAATTTTTTTCCTAAAAAAAGACAGTGATTCCACTGTAAGTGCAACAAGTTAACCTTAAGTGTTAAAAAGTTGTCGTGCTTTTTTTTTTTTTTTTTTTTTTTTTAAATAAACCATAATGCTGAAATTCATTATAACTGAGAAAATAATGTCAACTTGGTTCAGCAGAAAAACCCATTTTCAATAACTGTGACTCTGATTTAGTGGCCAATCATTTACCATGACTGATGTGTTCTTCATCACCAGATTTCACGAATGGAGTATGTGCACTCTAAAAATCTCATCTATAGAGATGTAAAGCCCGAAAACTTTCTCATTGGACGGCAAGGAAATAAAAAGGAACACATCATTCACATCATTGACTTTGGCCTGGCCAAAGAGTACATCGACCCCGAGACCAAAAAACACATTCCCTACCGGGAGCACAAGAGCTTAACTGGTACTGCGCGATATATGTCCATCAATACACACTTAGGCAAAGGTAAGAATGATTTTATTGTTGTTGTTCTGGGACGTCTGTTTGTAAAACGGATGCTTTGGGACATAGTTGTTGAATTGTGTCAGTGAGATGTTATATCTATTGATACAGAGCAAAGTCGGCGAGATGACCTGGAGGCTCTGGGCCACATGTTCATGTATTTTCTTCGTGGGAGTCTACCTTGGCAAGGGCTAAAGGTATGTAAAGTATATTGACAGTTTCCGAGATTCTTTCATCAGGACTCTAGTCATTGTATAACCTTAAATTCTAACACGCTCTGAGTTGCTGTGTAATTTATATTATTTACCCATCAGTAGCTGCGGCATGTGCTGAAAGTCTGTTCAATATGACTGAGAAAATGTACTTCCGAAGACTTCAGCTTTCATTGTGTTTATCTCTCCATTGGCACATTTAAGTCTTTCTTAATGAATATTAAAAAAAAAAAAAAAAAGACTAAACAAAGGTTACAGTTGAAAATGAACCAGCTGTTATTTTGTGCTCACAGTTCAAAATTCATAATCTTTAGAAGCTTTTCTTCAGGCTAATGTGTACAGAGTGGTACAGTTGGTTGTTAATTGAAGCAGTAAGCTTCCTATTCCTCTTTGCTTACTACTCTGAATCCTTTCTGCTTAACCACCTGAAAATCTCCCAGAAAGTTGATTCTGTTCATCACTTGACAAAACGTTTCTCCCACTGAAAACGCTACGTCCAGATGAACAGAATCAGCTTTCTGAGATTTCCTTACTTTGATTGAACATGCAACAAGAAACCTCAAATCAGTGGTTCCCAAACTTTTTTTGCTAGGCCCCCCTTTGTTTTACAAGAAAAATGCCCCGCCCCCCCGCAAGCATGCACGCACACGCACAAACACATCCTCCAACCACACACACCCTTATTTTGCTCCATTGCGGTTTATTTCACACCTCAAACATTAAGTAAACAATTAAAAATTACAGGTAGTAATAAAATAAACTACTAACTCTTTTACGCTGCGTCCACACCTACACGGGTATTTTTGAAAACGCAGCTGTTTCGTCCACATGTAAACGGCGTTTCGAATCACCGAAAACTGTATTCCTCGTCCACACGTAAACACAAAAAAGGAGTTTTAAAAATCTCAGAGTTGGTCACGCAACGTCAAAGGTCTTTTCACATCACGCTGTGCGCCACGTTATTGTTTAAATGAGATGAATTGCAGAATGGCAGATAGTCAGATTAACAGTATTTTGTCTCTATCTGCAGGTTTTACACGCTTACATATACACACGCAGTTACTGTCCCTCCATTTACAAAGGCAAAGGCATAACGGTGTGATTATTTTACGTGTAGTTGTTTTTTCCCCTGTGTAATAATATTCAACATTGCTGTCAATAAATTTTTCAAAAAATGCCTCTCTGTGCAAAATGGGTTTAAAAACATAAACAACTGTGGGATACTGTTAGTCCGTGATTTGAACCGAGGGAACAAATCGTGGCAGGATCAGTCTGATGTTATGTATCCCGCTGTAACTTTACTGTATAAAAATCTAACATCTCCAAAATGTCAGGAGTAGTTAGTCATTACAACAAGTGTGTGTGTGTGACCTAAAAATCAAGAATGTGGGATACTGTTTGTCCGTGATTTGAAGAGCCCAGCGCGTGCTCCCGACGAAGGGAAAAGCAATTCTGCAGGGGACCTACCTTGGCACTTGTGCAGGTGAAGCCAAAGGGAAGATATGCTTCACCATATTTTCTAGTCTTTGGCTCAGAATGAAGTTGGTTTGGAAACATATTCAGCGATGCTTCATCTCCTGCTTTGCGTTTGTGTGGGCGCCCCGTGCTAGCAGTGTCCAAGCATTTTCCCCCCTGCTTTTCATACCGTGCCCCCCCTGCAATGGCTCTGCGCCCCCCCTCAGGGGGCGGGCCCCACACTTTGGGAAGGTCTGCCTTAAATGGTCTTGATGGCAATAAAGTGATCAGTAGTATCATGCTGTGTCTCCAGTCATGGAAGCTCAGTTGATTTTTCAGAGAGAGCGTTTACTTCAGACACATTAAACAAGAAAAAACACTTTGCTTTGAATCTTTTTCAGGCTGACACACTGAAAGAACGATACCAGAAGATTGGAGACACAAAACGAAACACTCCCATCGAGGTCCTCTGTGAGAACTTTCCAGGTATGCTATTGATGGCTGTAATCTCACTTTTGGATCAGCTTGTGAGCCTTGATAGTGTGAATACTGGCTGTGATGTAACGTGATTTTTCAGATAAAATGATCTAAATGTCGTCCCACTACACACTTTGTACGGATTTATCCTCATGAAAGGTGAGAACATTCTTGTTGGTTCTGTGTAATACAGAGGAGATGGCCACCTACTTGCGATATGTGAGGCGGTTGGACTTCTTTGAAAAGCCAGACTATGAATATTTGAGGACTTTGTTCACGGAACTGTTTGAGAGAAAAGGATACACCTTTGACTACACCTACGACTGGGTTGGCAGGCAGATTGTGAGTAACGGATCACATTTTACATGTCAGTAATTTCACCTGTTTGACTGCAGAGCTGAATTCATTGTTATTCCCCTCAGCCCACACCAGTGGGGTCTGTCCATATAGACTCTGGAGCATCTGCAGTCACGAGAGAGAGCCATCCTCATAGAGACCGACCCTCACAGCACCCACCAATCAGAAACCAGGTACGTCCGGTTGAGCAATGGGGACCAGACTGCTTCTTGCCATGCTGTGGTCCAGTGGATGGACCCATGGTGCATTACAGCCTGAAACTCCCTTTACTCTCTGTATGATGATCTCTTTGCCAAGCAAAGCTTATGTGCATGCAGTGACAATAGGATGTGCTATGCAAGTATTCTTTTGAACATCTCTGTATATTTAAATGCTGGAAAATTAGTTTTAAGGCATCAGGGCAAATTTATCCCAGTCATCTTTGCCTTCGTGTTTTTGGATTTACTGTGCGCTTTAGATATTGTAGATAAACTTTTGGCAAGTGTTTAAGACCATAAATTAAATGAAACTAAATTCTGGTAATTAAAAGCAGCCCACAAAGATGAAGGCTGACTGAAATAAAGCTTTGTAATCATTCACATATTCTACAGTGTAGAATAGAGGCACTTAGGGAGAACTTTTTTGGGTATATATGGGTTTTGTGCCCATGTTGTCAGTGCACCTGCTTTTCGATGCTATTTGGGTGCTTTAAATGCAAATTTCAGAGCCAGGGTTGAATTGTCGCAGTCTATGCTACAAATGAAGGACTTGAATAGCTGTTAGTTAGTCTGGTTGAATTTGATCTACAGTTTTGCGTGTGTAAACACATTTGCTTTGAATCCAATTTAATTCATTGCTGGTATGAAGATGAGCTGGAAAATAAATTGCTGGCTTTATAAAGCTCTGAGCATTTAAATAGGTTACTTGTTAGTGGTTCATGCTTATTTTTTTGTTATTCAGGTGTAATGAGATTGAGGCCAAAGTTTGAGACCTGTGAGCTTAACTCCATTAGGCTTCAGGCTCATTAGTTTCTGATTCAGTTTTATGGCTGAAGCCTTGCTATGATTTTGATTTACTTTTTTTTTTTTTTTCAATTTTGTTCATTTATTTATTTTTTCTTCTCCATATCTCATGCTGCTTTGCATGGTTACCTTGCCTCGCACACCCAAATATCCATCTTTCCTTCACCCCCCTCCCCTTCCCATTGCACTTTCAAACCCACTTCCCTTCACATCACCGACGCCACCCCCGATTCCTAAGCAGACAGCAGCCTCAGATCGACGAGGAGCATGGGAGGTGCAGCCCGCACGCCAAGCAAACTCCTCCTATCTGACCTCCCACCTGACAGCGGACAGGCACGGGGGCTCAGTGCAGGTATACACCCCTCACCTGATCAACCGGCAGCCCCCACCCAATCTCCATGGAGTCAGATCTGTCTCAAATAATCCAAACAAAGATAAATACACTCATAATATGGCTTGTAAATGGAAGGGAAAGACGCAAAGGCATTTTTGTGACACAATTTGTTTCCCCCCCCCCGCTTGGGGAAACGATATATTTTCAAGGGATTAGTCTTATTTTGAGACAAATATTTTATTTGCGAGTTAAACAACTATGAATACTTAGGAAACTCGTGTTTAGCAAAGTACTCAAGCATTTAATTCATATTATTTTGCAAATAATTTTGCTACTGAACTGGCATTTTTATTCATCTTCATTATCTAAAAGCTCATAATAATCACAAAACACTGATATAGTTACTAATGCTTTATGCCAGACATGAATTGCATTTATTAAGTGTTTTAGCTTCATGTGTGAGACAGATCTACAACCATATACCCCCCCCCCCCCCCCCCCTCCAACCCTTTTGCCCCTGGCTGGGAAATGTTAATTTTCTGCTCCACCATATGCATGTCATCTGGTGCTACCCACCCCAGATGGTGAAAGTGTGATTTAGCTTTATAAACAGCAGCCCTTCTTGGGGCATTTTGATCTCCGGTCCTACAACTCTTCATGATGCTTGGACATTCTTTGCAAGATCAAGAAGCCTTCTGCATGGCAGAACGACCTGGCATAGCTAGCTAATTGCATGCTTCTAAACCATTATAGGCCTTTATGCTTAAAGGAACATATTTTAGTAATTTTGTCTCCTAGCCCATTCCAAAGACTGTCTCGGTCTTCAACAGGGTTTGTTTTGCTTCTGGGGATTCCTTTTACTAAATGGCATTCACTTAAAAATAGTTTGGAAATGTAAACATTTTTATACATATATTGTGAAACTAGATCATTCCCTGGAGTGCCATTGGTAGAAGCATGGCACTCTGTGAACACAGTGTGGAGAAAAGGGTGCTGTGACCAACGCAGTGGTCATCAGACTTGGCTTTTTCAGGCTTTATTATATTACACATCAGAATCAGTTATTTAACTCGTTTAAGTATAGATCATTAAAGACTGAAATCTCTCTTGTCCTTTAATGCAAACGCAACTTATTTCCTTTAAGATAACTGCTACACTGTTACAGAAAGATTTTTTATTTATTTATTTTTTTAAATGTTCTTTTTTCCAACATTTCGTACACAATCAGGTATATTATCCTGATCTACTGATGCGTACATATTCAATCAGGTGAAAGTGTAAGGGGAAGTTGTTGGCTTTTTTTCATATATTTGGGCAAGTAAACCTGGAAGTTTACAGATAAACACAATTCTTTTCTTTTTTTGTGTTGGGGGGAAAAAAGTCAGCATATCAGCAAGACAGGCTTGGCTTTTAAAGAGGCAGGCAGGGACTTTCTGTTGTGTTTTTTTCTTTTTTTTTTCTTTCTTCCTGTATCATGAAAAAACAAAAGGAAGCCAAGTTAATATCTTTTTTAGCACAAAATGTTTCCTTAAAAGTCATTATACAGCTCAGGAATTCTCTCTCAGTTCAGTGAAGGTAAAAAAAAAAAAAAAAAGACTGAATAGGTGTGCTCGTAATTAGACACTCGTTCAGGCATCTGGGATGTGCCTTTCTGGGAAACAGAGACACACTGAGTGGAATTCAAGTTGAGATTTGATTTTACTCGTCTCTATGGTGCCTTGGCTCACATGTGTGAGCAATACTGCTGACTGATTGCGTATGATAAAGTGAGTCCACAACAAGTGCGTGATGTGAAATGAAATTAAATGTGTGAGTAGACGTACAGTCACATTTAATTTTTTACAGTCTGGCTACACTTTACTACCCCACCATCTGCACTGCTAGTTTGTCTTATCCTATCTGTCCTGTCCTATCCTTTGCATATTCTCCTGTCAGGATTCTTATAAATTCAAACATTTGGGGGAAAAAGGATGCCTGAATGAGGTGTCTTTTTGTGCCTACTAGGCCCTGGGCCAATCAAAGACAGTAGGAGTAGATGTGTTTGGCACAGACCAAAGAGCTTTTCAGGAGAAGACCCACACACACAGTGTGAAGCATGTCGGTAGATATGGTTTGGGGTTTCTTCCCCAGGGACTAGAAAGCTAATCGATTGAACTATTAATCCTGGAGGTCACCTTTTAACAGTGTAATGATTGTAAGCACACAGCAAATCCACCAAGGCCGAGCAAGAACACATGGAGGGTTATGAGATTGGCTACAATAGTCACATTTCATATATGAAATATGTCTGGACAGTTGCATTCAAGAATGCATACAAGAAATTATTATTTATGCTTAACATCGCAATACTAGCTTGAAACCAAGTGTTTACTTCTCCTCGACAGGAATATTGAGAATTTTCATTGTGGTAGATCAAAGAAGATATGTTTGCTTTCCTAAATATGTCCAAAAAGCCAACAAATCCACTTCACTCCACTTTTCACGATCTATATGTACTCATGAGTGCATGTGGGCGCACACAAACCCATTTTTGTGACAAATAAAAGCATTGCTTCTTTTTACAGGCTCATAAGTTCAAGAATAAATGGCTGCTACTGGCATCTTGATTTTATGATTTGTCCTTCATCTAAACATGGTTTTTTACAGAGCAGGATTACAGTCACAAGGGGTGTGACTTTTTTGTTTTTTTCCTCCCCAGAATTCCTGCTTTATTTTTATTAACTAAGAATTTTGACTTTCATCTCAGAATCCTGATTAGTTCTTCACAGAGCTAAAGAAAACGCCAGAGTTCTGAGGCTGAAAAGTAAAAATTCTGATTCTTTTTAGAATTCCGAAAAGGGTGGAAGAGTCATCACCCACGAATACTTATAATAAAAATAATAATGTTTTTTTTCTTCTTCAGTGGCCCCAATCCTCTTATGTATGTTTAAGAAGTCATTTTACTCATTTAGTTTTATTTTTAAGTAATGAGTCTATAGGTTTGCTGAATGGATTCCACAAGCAACAGAAAGATGTTGGTGCAGTTTCGCTTTATACCAGGGGTGGGCAATTGATTTTCCCAAGGGGTCACATGATAAACAAAGACTGTTGAGGACTGCACCAATAAGCTGAACTCAGTTCTGCTCAATATTAACTATTTCTTTGTTAGCTTACCAGTGCAGCCCTTCTCAGTAGTCCCAGTTTCTCATGGGCCCTTTGGGGGAAAATCAGTTGCCCTCCCCTGTTCTATACAAATCTATTAAAATGAGTTTTCTACATGTAGTTGTAATTGCCCATGTTTGGTGAAGTCTTTACTTTAGTTTCAGGTGTGGTCACTGGTGAGACCTTGCCCTTGTATACTGTAGGGACACAGCTTGTTTGTTGATGGAAAGCTACAGCCCTGTATTTACGTGATATTGTAATTACTGCAATCTGAAATTTGCTTGCCTCCCTCCCAACCTGTGCTGTCTTTTGGGATTAAGTTTTGACTCTTGAAAGTCTTTTATTTTTTCTCTCTGGAGCATTTCAATATTCTAACTTTGGTGACTCGTTGCTGTTTTGGGGCAAATATCGATACACACTGATAACAAACAAGACTATGTTTGTATGACTTGAAGCTACAAAATAGTAAAAAAAAAAAAAAATAGCAGAACCATTCACAGACTGCAAGCCAGGTTTTTCTTCATGTTGTGGTGTTTTTTTGTTTTGTTTTTTTGCTGCCACGAAACCAGTTTCTCCCAATACAAGCAAAACTAAATGAACTAGAGTATTTGTGTTAACTTGTTCTTTGTTAACCAGGTAAACTTTCTGTCACAGCAGTATCTGGTTTTTCCATACGTATCTGTTGTGTGGACAAACATAAGTGGTTTAACTGAACTTAACACCAGTCTGTGTCACAGGTGGTCAGTTCAACCAACGGGGAGCTGAATGCAGACGATCCGCTGGCTGTTCATTCCAACGCCCCAATTACAGCTCCGCCAGAGGAGCATCCGCCCGACGAGGCCAAGTATGTGTCATATAGCCACCACGACTCTCTTCCATGTCCATCTGTCGCTTCCTCTCTTTCCCTCTTTACCTCCCTCTGTCTCCTTTTGCTATTGTCTGGAATTGTGACAGCTCCAGCCACCAGCTGTCATCTTCCACCTGCCCCTCTTATCTGTCTGGGTGTGTGGGTTTACGATCTGCAACCAGTCTCTATATCCCTCAGTGAATTTTCCTTTTCTGTAAAAATAAAAAAAGCCATTGTACAGTACTGTGCAAAAGTAAAAGCCAGCCCTCATTTCTTTAATAGCTCTTTGGAAATCACCCTGGTGGAGGAAAAAATACAAAACTATTTTATATCTATCAAACTATGTTATCTTTAAGATTTTTCCTAGATTCAACTTAAAATGGAAACAAGTTTTGTTTTTACGATGGGCTGCTAGTAACAATATGCCTAAAGTTCTTTGCAAAGTTGTTTATGTGTAGACACAACACTAGTTCATCCTTTGAGTTAGGTGCCATTTTATCCTTGAGTGATTCATAGGTCAGTGTTAAGTGGTTTAACATACTGAAGAAAAAAAGCAGCCACTGGCCGACAGAATGCCTGGAGAACTATTGCTCAAGAGCTCTTAAAAAATTACAGGAAAGCCTGGCTCCATGGCAGCAAAAAATAAAAGAAATGAAGGGTTGCCTCAAGACTTCTGCACAGTACTGTAGATTAACTAATGCACCCCCTCATGCCTGTGCCCAGCCAATCAACCATTAACATAGACTACAATCTCTACAGCACACAAGTACAGTGGGGCAAAAAAGTATTTAGTCAGCCACCGATTCTGCAAGTTCCCCACCTAAAATGATGACAGAGGTCAGTAATTTGCACCAGAGGTACACTTCAACTGTGAGAGACAGAATGTGAAAAAAAAAAAAATCCATGAATTCACATGGTAGGATTTGTAAAGAATTTATTCGGAAATTAGGGTGGAAAATAAGTATTTGGTCACCTCAAACAAGGAAAATCTCTGGCTCTCACAGACCTGTAACGTCTTCTGTAAGAAGCTTTTCTGTCCCCCCACTCGTTACCTGTATGAATGGCACCTGTTTGAACTCATCATCTGTATAAAAGACACCTGTCCACAGCCTCAAACAGTCAGACTCCAAACTCTGCCATGGCCAAGACCAAAGAGCTTTCGAAGGACACCAGGAAAAGTATTGTAGACCTGCACCAGACTGGGAAGAGTGAATCTACAATAGGCAAGCAGCTTGGTGTGAAAAAATCAACTGTGGGAGCAATCATCAGAAAATGGAAGACATACAAGACCACTGATAATCTCCCTCAATCTGGGGCTCCACGCAAGATCTCATCCCGTGGGGTCAAAATGATCATGAGAACGGTGAGCAAAGATCGCAGAACCACACGGGGGGACCTGGTGAATGACCTGCAGAGAGCTGGGACCAAAGTAACAAAGGTCACCATCAGTAACACACTACAACGGCAGGGAATCAAATCCCGCAGTGCCAGACGTGTTCCGCTGCTGAAGCCAGTGCATGTCCAGGCCCGTCTGAAGTTTGCCAGAGAGCACATGGATGATACAGCAGAGGATTGGGAGAATGTCATGTGGTCAGATGAAACCAAAGTAGAACTTTTTGGTATAAACTCAACTCGTCGTGTTTGGAGGAAGACGAATACTGAGTTGCATCCCAAGAACACCATACCTACTGTGAAGCATGGGGGTGGAAACATCATGCTATGGGGCTGTTTTTCTGCCAAGGGGACAGGACGACTGATCCGTGTTAAGGACAGAATGAATGGGGCCATGTATCGTGAGATTTTGAGTCAAAACCTCCTTCCATCAGTGAGAACTTTGAAGATGAAACGAGGCTGGGTCTTCCAACATGACAATGATCCAAAACACACCGCCCGGGCAACAAAGGAGTGGCTCCGTAAGAAGCATTTGAAAGTCCTGGAGTGGCCTAGCCAGTCTCCAGACCTCAACCCCATAGAAAATCTGTGGCGGGAGTTGAAAGTCCGTGTTGCTCGGCGACAGCCCCAAAACATCACTGCTCTCGAGAAGATCTGCATGGAGGAATGGGCCAAAATACCAGCTACTGTGTGTGCAAACCTGGTAAAGACCTATAGTAAACGTTTGACCTCTGTTATTGCCAACAAAGGTTATGTTACAAAGTATTGAGTTGTATTTTTGTTATTGACCAAATACTTATTTTCCACCCTGATTTACGAATAAATTCTTTACAAATCCTACCATGTGGATTCATGGATTTTTTTTTTTTTTCACATTCTGTCTCTCACAGTTGAAGTGTACCTCTGGTGCAAATTACTGACCTCTGTCATCATTTTAGGTGGGGGAACTTGCACAATCGGTCGCTGACTAAATACTTTTTTGCCCCACTGTAGTGTAAAAATCATTGAAATTAGTGTTGGCACTGGTTTGAGCTGGTAGCAGGAACTAACCGGTAAATGGTGCCAGTCTTAAGCATCAGCAGCTGGAATGGTGCCACGCTGCATGGCTGGCCAGTCACTGAAAAAACTGCTGTGCAAGCTGAAGATCACACGGTTCGTCTGACTGACAAGAAGTGAGGGCAGCTCTTAGGATTCACACAGCTCTCAGACTAAACAGTATATGTTTAGTCATGTATATATCCTTCTACGTAGCACTCTTAATTCTTATTCTCATGTATATATCTCATGTATATCTCATGCACATATCTTTCTTTCTACATAGCACTTTAATTCTTATTGTTTGCACTGAAGCACCGCAGCAAATTCCTAATGTTGTAAACCTCAACATCTGGCAATAAACCCATTCTGATTCTGATTCTGATTCTGATATAATAATGAGGAGATGCATAGTTTGAAACGGAAGTAATAACAGAAATGTAGGAATCAACTTTAAACACATTTTCTTTCTCCACCATGCTTTATGATATTGATTGAGGGAGGCAGCCATTCCAATTTAACTTCAGCACTGGACCACTTGACTGGTCTAGATTCAAGTCTGCGGTGGAAAGATTTATGATGCTGGGCCTATTTCATACAGCGCTTTCAGCTCCAAGTGCTTTACATTAAAGTCCAGACATCAAACAAAGTCAAATAAGACCAATAAAAATAGAGGAGTTTAAAAAAAGAAAAGAAATATAAGTAAACAAATTAGATTGTGCGTAACTTTTAATTTTACATGCAAATAAACAAAATTTGAGCAGAGGATATTTACTTTTTACTTTTTTAATTTCAATTATTCACAAATTTCTTCAATTAAAATCAATTTTTAATAACCGGCCCACTGAGTAAGTAACCTCAGAATCAGCAACAGCCCAACTGAGCCTTAAAAAAAAAAAAATGAAGTAGTTAACCCAAAAACAAAATTGTTTTGATGATTTTAAGACATTTCTGGCCGCAGCCTTCGGGCAGCTGCTCGACCGCTAAAACGTCGTGAGGACTGAACTTCATAGCACGTCCCTGACAAACTGTAACAGTGTGTATATATAAATAAATAGTAAGTGTTTAACAGAACACCTTGCTGAATTGCTGGTCCATTTTATGCTCTTACTTCATGTAGTTTATGTATACACTGGTGTTCTAGTAACACATCAAAATGAGAGCGAGCACACTATTGAACCCCTTAACACCCCAGGAAAAAAATCACTCATTGTGTACTGCGTTTTAATATGCTTTACATATAATTACCTATGAACATGTTTTAGATAAGTTCAGTTCAGCTGTCTGGGAAAGTTTAATGCTGAAGCGATTAACCATGAACCAGCTTTAACAACAGTGTTTATAAAGTGTCGCCTCCTGAATCTCCGAGCTGCGTGTTCTGTTTTTAATGTGCATTCATTTCTGTCTCTGCCCAGATGGCCGGCCTTGCTGCTGTTGTCTCCTTTCACACGATTGCGTGATATTATGATTGGTGTGTTTTGTGCCCATCTCCTCTTTGATGCCCCATCAAACAAAAAAATTATTTTTATTTTTTTAATGACATAATGATGGCAAATTGATTTAAAATTGGCCTTATAGGAAATATTTGGTGTAGTTAAGCTGAAATAATACGACATTTTTATTCACAATCATGGACTCAATCTAAAAAAGACAAAAGGCTGTCTTCATAGGACCAGTTTAAAATGTTAAGCCTCAGTTGCACAGCCCTAGAGACTGGTTGGTGATCATCTGGCAAACACAGGTTGCTAGGGAAAAATGTCTATTCTCCCCAACTTTATTGGCAAGTAGTTGCTGGCTGTTGCCGGCTTTTTCCATGTGAAAGTAATCACAAAGAGTGCGTCGCAGTGAAAACCTCGGTTTGGGCGCTAATGATACTGATACGGTCGTTTGTAGTTTGCATGAAACTAACTTGTCTGCAAACATTGAGCTGTAGTGGAACTAGGCCTGTGGGCCTAGAAACTGGTCCATTAGACTCTACAGCATCCTGTGTCCAAAATAGGAGACAAGTTAAAGTCACATGATTAGTGGTCATGTGACTGAATACCCACATGTTCGGGGTTTTTTTTGGTTTTTTTGCATTAATATTTTCACCTATTTATGGGATAGAACAAATCTAGTTAATTGTTTTACTAAACAAAAATAGTTGCACTACATTATGTTAGTACTTGTTGTAGCATTAAAAAGTCTAGCCACCCACAGTGCACATTTGCCCAGTTTAAGTGAGCACGTAAATGTCAACTCTTGTGGTTCATTGTGTTTAACATAGAAAATGAAGTAAGTATAAGGACACAATGATCTACACACCAAGCAGCTTTTATTAAAGGATTTAACATTTTAGAAACATGCTCAAAACGTGATGCCGTATCACTCCCGTTCCCGGGAATTCTAGGAGACATAATAAGCTGCAGGGATGTTCTGTGACCTTCTCTGTGACCTTCTCTCTTTTAACCTCTCTTAACTTTCTGTCTCTGTGTCCACCTGTGTCCTGTTGGTGCGTGTGTGTGCATGTTTGTGTGGCATGTTCCCAGCCCCATCATCTCGGTCTCGCTGTATTAATCTATCTTTCTTTTCTCTTTACTCTCCTCCTGCTCCTCCTCCTTCTCCTCCTTCTGTAGCTGCGTGAAAATGCTCAACCTGTGGTGAGTCCCTCTCTGCTCGTCCACATCAGACTCATGGGACAGGGAGTGGACCAGCCTAGGCTGGGCCCAGTGGAGTTATTTACAAAATGTAACCAGACTCTCACTGGTGCATATTATATAGTGCCCACAAACATTGTCAGCTGTGTTTACTGCCAAGTTTCTGCCCGTTTTCTGCATTTAGTAAACCTTGCTGCCTGACAAACATTAATAAATAATATCAGGCCAGAAAGAAAAACTGTCTTTTTAATTATGGCTCCTTTATAACTAAACATTTGACTTTAGGTTACAGCCTTTTTGCATGGAACACCACTATTTGTTAAATATTAAATGAATCTGAGGGTACCCAGTCACTGTCCTATGTCCTAATCTGCTTTTTTCTTGTCTTTGTATGTTCTTATTAACCGTTCAGGCTCACCGTGTCCTGTGACTTTTGTGTTCACTGCTTCCTTTTTAATTTATTTTTAAAGATTTTACCTAGAAGTATTGCCTTCAGAGTCAGTTTGTAGTTTTTGTTCCTCTGCCATTTGTCTGTTAAAATGGTGGGAGGTGAATACGCAAACGCTTGGTGGATGGGAACACATCCATCGTGTCCATGTTAAGGTGTTACTGAGTTCTTACTGTTCTGGTTTAAAAGACAAAGAAATAAGACTCAGATGAGGCTCCTGTGATATTTAACACACTGCCGTGTTTGTTCTTTCTCGTGCTTCTCTCATCCACGCGCTCATTTAACATCCACGTCTTTCTGCAGGTGTTGCTGTTTCTTCAAGCGGAAACGGAAGAAGAACACGCCACGGCAAAAATGATCACGCAGCACCAGCCTGAAACGTTCCAGCTGTTTGGCTCAGTCGATTGGGATTTTATTCGAAATCAGTAAGGTCCCGTTCAGAATAGAAGAGGGAGTCATCTGAGAGATCTTGATTGAATTGTTCTCCGTTTTTTGGACAAGTTTAAAAACGGTTTGCTGAGATGTACAAGATGCTTGTGTCTTCTTGTGGGATTTTTTTTTTGTTGTTGTCTTTTTTCTTCTTCTTCGCCCTCCACCCCTCTGTCAAGCTGTGCCGGGTTGTGTTGCAGGTCAGTCAGCCAAATGGGGAAAAAACCTTTCTGATGGAATTTTGCAGAGGATAATCCTTTTTCCTTCCTCCCCCAAGACTCCCAACATCAGTATTTTTTTTTTTTTTTTCTCCTGAAGAGGAAGAGATGGCACCTCCTGTGGAAACTTGCTTCACTACGATTCCTGCTTGACTCATAAAATCATCATCTTCAGTTCCTTTCTAATCTCCTAAATGCATCCTGCCCTCAGTTTGCAAACTCATTATGACACAAAGCCCTTTATGATGATTCCTGATGTAGGAACTGAATGTAACACAAGAAGAGCCAAGAGTGTAACCGCCTATCGTCACATACAGGCACAAAGAGCATCAGTCTGCCATTTGGCCTCTGCACGTTATATTTTTTGTTGTTGTTGTTTTCTTTTTCCCCCCCGTCCTCCAAAGAGGTCAACTCTGGCACTGGGACCGGGGCCTGAGACATCAGAAAACAGAGACGCCTCATGTACAGTGTTCTCTGCTCATGCTGCTTGGTTAAAGCGCTCCCTTAACCTCGCTGCTGTCAAAACACACTACAGTCTCTTTGGACTCTCCTGCAGTTTTTGCTCCTACCCTTCGCTGAGCAGCAACATGACACTTGTAGATGCAGGGGGGTGGGAAAACAAATGCTATTTATGCTATTTATCTCTCGGTTTCCACCAGTTTTTCCTACTAATTCTTAAACATACGCACTGAATGTATGGACAGTAAAATAAATGACTTTAAAGCATTTATATAATCTGTCACGTGCACGGGAATGAAATTGCAGTTGGGGAGCTGAGACCAATGTTTAAAAAAAAAAAAAAAAAGAAGAAGAAAAAAAAAGGTGACCAAAACTAGGTGGGAGGGTCTTAAATGTTGTTGATCTTGTAGACATTGGGGGATGCTTTGGAATAACATGAGGAAAAAGTGATGTGAGGCACTTTTGGAGAATCACAGCCTCTGAAACGCTTCTGTCCAATGCCTTAACCCCCCGACCAACCTACTGACCGACCAACCGACCGCAGTCACATCACCACTTGGATGACACGTTGGCGGCATAGTTAATGTGAGATTTCAGTGTCTTTTTTTTCCTTTTCTTTTCTTTTTCCCATCCCCTCCCCTTTTGGGTATCCTGTGTAATAAAGAGTACCAGACTGTTCCCAGCTAGTGTGAGAGCAGTTAACGACTTCCCCTTTGTTGACACACTGAAGATGTATTCCCAAGAAAGTGATGCCAAATGGAACGTTTTGGTGTAATGATGTGTAACGGTGTTCCAGATGTCCCCCAGATGTCCCCCGTCCCCCAGTTACCCTTGTGCGTACCAGTGTGAAGACCCCACGTGCTGCAAAGTGGTGACGTTTGGACGACTGCTGAACCCCCTTCTCCTTGTCAGCACCGGGAGAGGAGAAAAGAGAGGGCGGAGAAGTGAACGTGTCTGTACCATTCTCACTCTTTATTTAGTGTCACGGAGGACTGCCTTGAAACAAAATCCTCAGTACGTCACCTTGCCTATCCTCCTAACAGAATGAATTACCATATGTGTGTTCTTTTTCTTTTAAATTTTACATCTTATGCTAATGTGAATTTGTTGAATGCAATTTTTTTTTTCATTCCAAATAGCCATGGTTTTATGGGGAAAGAGAGGTTAAACAAACAAACAAAAAAAAGCTTGAGACCACGACTGCACTACATTTGTTGACCCCGGCTTTCCCTGACGAGACCCTGCCTTCTTAATACTGTACTTTAAATGTGCTTATTACTTTAATTGTAGCTGCCTCGTGTGCTAGGCCTTCCCTATAGGGTGCAGGGAATGCACACACACACACACACTCTTCTGTTTTTTTGCCCCACCCACTTTTTTTGTTTGTGTGTGTGCCATGACGGCTTCCCTTCACTCCATTTCCCTCTGTCCACACACACACTCATTCATCCAAGACCAAGATGAGTGGAGTTTCAGGTTTGTCTCCATCATCTTTAGAAATATGATGTTGTAGATGTTGCAGATATTTCTCAATGAATCAGTATGTAAACCTGCTTGTTATATGTATTTACACTGTATAGCTTCCAGTTTATTATTATTTTTTTAACCCCTGACATGTTGGTTACTCTGGGGTCTAAGTTATTGTGTTATTGAAAGTACTTGAATTTGAAAATCTACGGGACCTTTTCTTCTTTTCTTTTTTTTACCCCTTTTCTTTTCTTGGGCGTTACCATAGTAATTCCACACATAGGATTTGAGGGGAACGGTGGGAAAACCAGGCTATCTGAATGACAGGTATTCATGTCTCTGATATGTCTTAATGCCTCTTAAAGTTTATTTTTTCCCAGACAAACACGGCTCGGCCATTTCATTCCAGCTGCCTGAGGAAAAAACTCAAAGTATTCTGATATGGATATCCAGACTGTAGCCTTCAGTCTTTCCCCCCATGGATTTCCCTGAGTGCCATTTCCTGAGACTACTACTAGCCCATGCCTTTTACCTGTGCCAGGAAAATATGAAGTTGAATGTTTTATTATTTTAGCTTTTTCTGTCTTTGGATGATTGCATTCCACCATGTGTCCTTGAAGGGGTCCGCTGTCATTTTTGGGAAGAATCCTCGAGCAAACGTGGCTCAGCGCAGCAAAGCGTTGCAGTGAAAGTGTTTCACGAGTCGTTCCTGTTGGTTTCTTTCATTCACAATGTCACTGGAGAGAAACCGGACACCAGGTTTATTATTCCCGAGTCGGATGTTGTGACTGATCATCTTTGCGACATTTTCTTCTTCCGTTAAAGCTTGCAGGCTGTCCAGCTCTTCAGCTCCCGGCTGAAATGCTCGATATGTTACTCTGATGTATCCGCTTTTCTTACTGTTGGCCTCATGCAGAGTGGTATAGGAGTGCTCTGCGTGACTTGTATCTGCATGGCTTACCTGGAGACTATCTTTCTCTCTCTCAGTCTCCAGCGAATTTCCTCACCTGTAGGGCTCGTATACTGTTGGGTCAGTGAGTCAGTTTTGGCTTCCAGGCCTCATGTAAAATACATCAAACATTTTCATGTCTTCATTCCTTTTCAGCGGCCATTATTTCTTACACAGTTCACTTCAGTCAGACTTTGGATGTGTGGAACTTAGTCAAAGCAGAGGACGGTGTGAAGTGTGAATGAACGGCTTCGGTCTCTTTGGGTTCTCTGGCACTTTTTCCTCGTTGCTGTACTGTAGACTTACTGTGTGTTGGATTTACTGTATTTTTTTTTTTGTTTTGTTTTTGAGGGAGAGGTGACATTTGCTACAATATTGTGATGATTATTTGAACTGTAAATTGTACAGAGTTCACAATTGTAGTCCGTTTTCTGTTGGGAATCCATATAAAATCGTATTCTCTGATCATTTTTTCCTTTTTCTGGTTTTTTTTTTTTTTTTTTTTTTGTGTGTTTTCCCCCTGACTGTGGAAAATCAAATTGTACAGCTCCAGAGTTTATCCTCCTCCCTCGGCATTGTTTGTTTTTATTTTTTAGAGCCTATGATTAAGAGGAATCTTAAAACTGTAAATAAATATTATTGTGCTGAAATATGAATGTCACTTCAAAAATGTATTTGAATGAGTTAGTCAAGGGCTTCAAGAATGAAGGACCCACATTTCTTTTTATGGTTTCATATTTTTGATTTGCAGAAAGGTAAAGGTCCTTTTTATCTGAGATGCCTATATTTTATTTTGTGTTTTGTTTTTTGTTTTTCTCTTTGGATTCATATAATACAATGTGTCACACATGAACCTTATAAAAATCACTTTTTATTCCCTCCACACCTAAAGGGAAAACTCCAATTTGCACCCTTTTTTATGTAAAATAAAAGATCTCTCCACCTTGTGGGCATGTCTCTTGTGACGTGATTTTTGTAAAGTCTGCTTCAGGAAATGTTTTGACTTTGATCAATTTTTTTTAATGTGTGTGACTTATAAACCCAGCAGATTTGGACCTTCATATTCAAAAACCAGAAATGCTGTTTTCAGCTCAGTGTCTGTATAGGGATCTTTGAAGTTTTCTATCAGGTCAGCTGTTTGAAGACAAGTTTTACTTTGTTTTAGAGTTTGACTGATAGAGGAGACCAAAATATTAGAGATATCAGCCAATATTTTTTTCCTTATGTGGAAGTTTTATACTGCCCTCTGGTGGACAAACAGTGCATCACCACCTCCTACAAGGTTGAAGGGTGTTTCTCCCATCTTTTTCTTAATTGTATTGGTTTGATATTAATGCTGATACCTATAGACTGGCAAATGTCTAATATTAGTCTTGCAAATAAGTTGGATGGGTTGATAAAAGATATACATTTGTGTCACAGCAGCCAAAACAAGAATGTGGCTCATAAAAATAAAGCTTTTACCATCAAATAGCTGAGGAAAGAAAATACACAAATTAGCTCACTTGAATTAAGATGTGGAACGGTCAATCTGCAGGCTTTGAATTAGAATTGGAATTTCATAACAAACTCAGATTTTGCTCTTTAAAGGTTTTTAACACCATTATGGCCGGCCAATGTAAACGGACCATTTCAAAACAAACTGGTGCTGGAGGTATTTTGACAAAAGTTTCCTTTTTACATCTGTCACAATAAGGTATTGCACGTAGTTTTAGCTACATTATCATGTAAGTTGTGAAATGGTTTTAATAAAGACGGGTCACATTTCTTTTTTTAAATGTTTTTTATAAATCCCTTTACTCCTAAGATTTATATTTTGTTGCTAGACAGCTTGAAAACTGTCACTTAGCAAATTAAAAATATATTAAAATATATTTCACGCTCAAAAATCAAATTTCATCTTGGACTGAGACAGTCTTAGTCCCTTGGGGCTGCTTTGCACAGAAAATATTTGAAAATAAACAAAAAATTTCATTTTGTAGCAAAATGTTAAACCTCTGAGCAGTGCACTCCAGGTTTTAATTTACTGTATCAGTCTAATTAGTTAAAAACATGAAATGGTGACTGTAATTAAAAAAAATGTAACTGGTTATTTCTCAATTTTTTTTATTGCTGCAAAGTAATGTATGCATATGAATGAATGTTTGTGCTGTTAAAGCAACTTGTCATCTGTAAGACAAAATTACAAAATTTGGTTCAAATCTCAAAATGTTGATTTAATTTAATTTTCTTTTGCATCAGTTGGAATGATTTCCTCAGCATTTCAAGTTTTTTAAGGCTCAGCTCAACACTAACCGTGACCCTGACACTAATCCTAATTCTAATGTTGATTTATTAAATTGAAATTTTGAGATAGAAACCCAAATCTTGATTTATGTGCATAACAAAAAAATAGTTCACAGTAACGTGATGTTTTCTCCTCCCACCGCCAGGCGGCGACACTGCTCACTACGCTGTAGCAGCGCAGCCTCTAAACTATAAACTTCCGGTGTGAGCGTGCGTTAACCCTTTTCCACCGGTCCGAGTCAACATGGTGGGTCCACGGAAAGCATTTCATCTAGTCGTCCTCCACAATCCTTCACAATCCTCACTGGCTGTCCCGTCACCGAGCGGCTACTACCGTCAGTCTGCACACAGGCGACACGAAGATTTATAAAAGCGGGTTTTCGACGCACTTTGGTGGCGTTAACCATGTAAACACAGACTGACTGCTCCCGAAGTAACCGGGCACCAAGCCGCAGTTTCGCGGTGCACCTTTACGGGCAGTCGGCAACAGTTTGGCTCCGCTCGTGTTTGTATGCTTCTCATACCGAGTTAATGTCCGTTAGTTGTTGGAGGAAAGTTTGTTCATAAGGACAACTTGACTTCCGTTTACCCGTCTTTACCGTGGCAATGTTTTGCACGGGGACTAGCTGCTCGGTGACTTGATGGTGATGAGTTTGTGTTCAATGTACTCAAAATATGTTTTAACGTTTATTGGCCATTAATGTCTAAATATGTAAGTTTCGTCTGTTAAATAAGTCGTTAAATGTGATTTATAGACGTTTAAACTCACTTTACATTCCGTCATATGATCTGTCACTACGTAATTTTAACCTGTGACACACTTTGCCACTAAAAGCTGTCATACCTTTTCTCTTATGCCAAAGTTTTTAAACTCCAGACCGTGTTTTTTGGGGGAATCAGTGAAGATATTTGAAATTCCTTCTTCAGCAATTCATACACACGAAATCTAAGTCTGTGTGCCTCCTCCTCCAGGGTCGAGTCAGGACCAAGACGGTCAAGAAGGCCGCCAGGGTGATCATCGAGAAGTACTACACAAGACTGGGCAACGACTTCCACACCAACAAGAGGGTGTGCGAGGAGATCGCCATCATCCCTAGCAAACCTCTGCGTAACAAGATTGCAGGGTGAGTGGGGTTTCGGCTGTGTGCACTCCTGCTTTAGCCTCAGATCATGATTTGTTAAGCACAGATTTAAGGCAGAGGATTTCAGCTACAACATGCTGTTATTTCTTCAGCACAGCTTCACTATCCTGAGAGATCAAACATTATTTATGAACCTCTGTCCCTGTCCGAGCACACCGCACAGGAGAATGTCAGAGCAGCCCACATAGATGTATTTGAGGTCTGGTGGGGCCAAGCGTTTAGCTAGCTGACTTGTAGATGGTAGTAATTTTTTCCAAGTGTAGCTTTAAATCAAAATCTGGCTTGGTTTTCCCCTTGGTGTGGTTCCTTTGTCCTAAAGTGGCTCAAAACGGATGTAAAAAAACAAAAACTAGTGGTTAATTTATGTTGAACTTTATCCGACCTCAGTCTGACAGCAGGGGTAGGGTGTTTGCAGTTCGCTGGCAGTCCAGGGATGGCCCGTCTACCTGCAGTGAGCTTTGTTGTCAGATGGAGGCAGTGTACAAAGTATGTGGTATAACCGGTCTGTGGGCCACTCTTGCTTGTCTACTGTTGGCCCATTGGCCATGGAGAAGAGTGAAGTGAAGCAGATTGTTTAAAAACAGTGAAAAATGTACACTGTCTATGCTTTTCATGCCATATCTCTGAAGTTGTTTTTCATGGTGAAAACAAACTTCCCGAATCTGTGCCCCTTGTCAACCAATCAGCATTAGGCAAATGCTTATGTAATCAGTTTCCAGTGACGTAAAGTAAGGATTTTGAAGGACCGCAAAGCAGCACATGTGGAGCTGTTGGCGTAAAAAAATGAAGTTTTCCAATCAGCTGTTGCATGTTTGGGGTGCAGAGATGGTGCACCCCAAGTCAGAACCTCTGAGAATTCCTCCCTCTGATTTCCTACAGCTCGTCATGTCAATGAAACATGAACACTGTTTTATTCTTGAATTCAGGCTTTGTCTTCATTTGTGCGTGTTTGTTTTTTGATATTGAATGAGATTGATATGTTGTGTTTTATACGAGTGGCATCTACTATTTTTAATTTTTTTTCTTTTAATTTGGGGGGGGGGGGGGTTGCTTTTTGGGTTTTCTAATTTTTCTTTGAGAAAAAGGTGACACTCGCATGATTTAGCGCTGATATATCTTCTTTGTTACCTCTATGGGGCAGGGATAGCTCAGTAGGTAAAAGTGGTCGCCCCATGATCGGAAGGTCGGCGGTTCGAATCCACTTAACGGCTACCCTGAGGTACCCCTGAGCAAGGTACCGTCCCTACACACTGCTCCCCGGGCGCCTGCTTAGTGGGCTGCCCACTGCTTCACTGAGTGAATGGGTCAAATGCAGAGAAAAACAAGTAATTTCCCCATGGGGATCAATAAAGTATCCATTATTATTATTATTATTATTATTGAATGAAGCCGGTGAAGAATCAGAGTGGCAATAAAGTTTAAATGTGATTCGGGTTGGGGACAGTGCATTTGCTTTACAGCGAGAAGGTCAGGTTCAAGTCTGCCATTAGGCAGTTTGCATGTTCTCTCCAGGTACTCCCGCTTCCTCTCACACTCAAAATGTAGTTAAGTGTGCATGTGAGTGGGAATGAGCCCTGACAGACTGCTGACCTGTCCAGCCTGCCTGTCAGCCTAATGTGATTCGGGGGGAGGTTGTTTTGGGGGTTTTTGGTTAGTTGGTTCATTAAAAAAAAAAAAAGACTCAGCTGGTATGAGTTTCACACCACGTTTCTGCAGGTTAAACGACTTGATGAGCTTGGAAGACGAGTCATGTGAAGTGCTTGTTTTTAGCTGAAGTCATTTTTCTCGGATTGTTAGATTCTGTGTGTGTGATGTGCTTCTGTTATGAACTGGTGCACAGTAGCCACTCATTTAAACTCCACCATTGCTGTTTGGAATATTTTCTGTGTTTGGTCTGAATTAACTAAAACTTCAGACATGTTGAACAAAAGTTAAATCATAAAACTTCTAAAAAAACAAAGTTAAACTTAGAAACATTTGTATTTTGCTGCTGGAGGTTTGGAGTACGTAGAAATGTGAACTGCTTACAGTCAGAAAAAATGTGTACTAATCTGCTGTAGGTTTCTGATTGCATGTTTGTGCTCACTTGTGTCTCAGGTATGTGACACACCTGATGAAGCGTATCCAGCGCGGTCCAGTCAGAGGAATCTCAATCAAGCTGCAGGAGGAGGAGAGAGAGAGGAGGGACAACTACGTCCCAGAGGTCAGTTCACTGTCTTCTGTCCTACCTGTGATGGCTGACTGTAGTGCTCCCCGTGCCTTAGGTTGCGCACCTCGTGTCGGGCTACGTTGAGCTGCCGCTCGAGTGTCCACGGGCTTCCTTAAGCATCTTTGTTGTCACTGAGCATTTCTCTCCAGCTGTTGCTGGAGTAAACATGGAGGTGAAAGGACAGTTCAGGTGGCTCATTTGTGTCTCTCATCCTGTAGATTTCTGCTCTGGACCAGGAGATCATTGAGGTGGATCCAGACACAAAAGAAATGCTCAAGATGTTGGTGAGTCTCAGATGTTATTTGCTGATTTATTTGGTTGCCACATAATAGAAAGTCCTTCTGAATTTCCAGCAGAACCCTGACGTATGATTTCCGTTAGTAACACTTAATATTTTGATAGAGAACATAATGGGCACATTGCAAAGAAATTGCCAGGTGTAATTTATCAATAATGGCCATTTAAGTACCAGTGTGTTTAGTGGGGGTGGGAAGGAAGTAGTTCTACACACATTAAATGAGTGCATTAAAAGGGTGGAGCAATCACCTGTTTTTTAACTGACATTTACATTTTTTTACATTTTTAACTGACTGAGTCTTTGCAGAGTTAAAGCATGCCCATATTTATACGTCATGCGTCCAATTTAGGCTGTGGTGTGTGGTTAGAGCAGGGTGAGCAAAATTAAGAATCCAATACATTAATAAGCAGAGAAAAGATAAATATAGAAACAGAAAACACTGGCATGTCTTCTTTTTCTGTGACTTCTGTAAACTTTTTTCTGAGTTTATGGACTCAGAATCACAATGGCTGCATCCACCTGTAATCCAGTCGGGGTAAAAATGAGAAATAGTCTGGGCAACAAAGTCACTTGTTTATCATTAGTTTTTATTTAGTCTGAGGTGTCATTGCTAGCTGAACTGTCATGTCACAGCTTTTAACTTGGTTGTTTAAATCACTAAAACTTTCTTCTTCTTGTAGGACTTTGGTGGCCTTTCCAATCTTCAAGTCACTCAGCCGTCCATCGGGATGAACTTCAAGACGCCACGAGGACTTTAAAATCATGTTTGATGGCCTCTGAATAAAGACAGTTGTTAAAAATGTTCAATTTAAAGCTTTCTGGATCTTTCCTAAAACATACATGAACATTAAGGAGTGCACGTTCTCATCAGCCAAACTGCCCTTACTGAGAAAGTCAATAGAAGCGCTTTGGATAGGTAGTAGTGGTAAATGAGAAGAGGCTCATTGCATCATGGGAATCCACAGTATGGCCATGGTACTTTTAAGTGAATTTCAAGTACTCAAACACTATTCTGCTTCAATAGTTGGGCAGTGGTATTAACAGAATCAGGTGCTTCTAATGTCTTGTGCTTCTGGTAATGTAATTGCACTGGGCTGAGTCGAGTCACACAAAGTAGTTGGTGTAATTAACCCTCATAATGTCCTCCCGATTTCCATACACCTGTGGTCAAACATGTCCCCACTTCATTTGAGTGTTTTTTAAAATATAAAGTATAAATTGTCAATCAATTCAGTGTTACACCTTACTTTTACTTAAGACCAACACATTAACACAAAATTTAGGCAACATTTTAGGGCCACCAGACCTTGTTTACATAAAGTTCACTGTGTTTTCAAGTGGAAATAAAACAAGAAAATAAAATATTTAATTGATTAGATAATTTTGACTGACTAACTACAGAGTGCTGTATGTTGAACTTTAGTGAGAAAGTTTTTTTTGTTTTTGTTTTTTGAAGCCTTTATAAATTTTAAATGGCAGCACATAATCCCACCTGTGGTCCTCAGGGGTCAAAAATGTCTCCATCTAGTTTGATTGATACTTAATTAATATGAAGTGGATTTTTTCCCCACTTTTAATTAAAACTCAATTCAAACATTTTGACACAATTTTTTTTTTTTATTCCATTTCAAATTTAAGTGATAAAAACCTCATAAAAATGAATTTTTTCTTTGTTTTCGGGTAAAAAATAAATTAAATCATCAGTTATTGTGATTATCGTTTCACAACCAGAGTCGGTTGCTTTAACAGATGATCACAGATGGGTTTATGTCAAAGTTAATTTAGAAAGCTGTTTTTAAACTACTTCAAGTTTTTTACTGGCAGCAAATAATCACATCTGTTGTCCTCTGGGCTCAAAAATGACCCCGTTTGCTTTGACTGTTTATAAAGCCATGAGTATAAAATATCATCCATCTCTGTGTTTCAAGGTTTTATTCATCTTTATTCCAACTCATTACCCTTCAGTTTTCTATATTTTGGCATGGTAGGACACCAGGGCATGGGTCTGAGTGAAGGTAAACTTTCATGAGGACGAAGGTGTGTGTCCATATTTGACACAAGTGCAGGAGGAAGCTCAAGTTTATTCCTCTGCACTGGTCCCATCATGGACAGCTTTCTTTTCTGCAGTTGCAGGCCAACAAACAAGTTGTTACAGGTGATTGTTTTCTTTTTGAAACCTGCAATGTTAGGGACAATTCGCGTGTCCTGACTGCAGGCCAGATAATTTGACATTGTACTCTAGCATGTTCCATGTACAGCTGGACCTGGCATCACATACTCTAAATATATTGACAATATTTTCTATATCTTCTAACCTGGATGTTCCTGAACAGTGATTCTCCCTCCTCATTATACTAGAGGACAACATGTGCTTTGTCCTACTGGTCATTGCTTTGCACAACATGGTAAAAAAAAAAAGTATGCTGATCAAAGTATGCAAATCTCTAGTGCAATGGAGGCTTGTGAGCATACTTTCTATGTATTATTGTAGGGTCTACCTTACAATATTTTCAGACCATTTGATGAACAAAAAAACAGATTTTTGATAGCAAAAGATTTCTTTAGAGGACAAAAATGACCCAAGGACAACACAAGGGTTGAAGTGATCTGTACTGCAGATGCAATGCCAAGGTTTTAAAGGAGAGAAAAAAAGCATTCATGGCTGGTGTTTGAAGCCTGCCTGCATCAGGAAACCAGCCCCTAGCTTAGCCTTGTACTACAGTTATTCTCCATTGGTTTGGCTCATTTCTTGAAACAGAAATTACATTCTCAAAACTCTAAGATCATTTGGCAAAACACTCTTACAGCTTAGCACAACACTATAGCTCACCTGCAAAAGCTCATATCTCTTCCAAAACTGTTCACTCAGGCTTCAATCTAAATCCCTTTCGCATTTAAACAGTCAGTGTCTCCAAAATGGCAAAGATCCTTCTCAATAGCTTTGGCTCATTTCTCGACACAGATCGGACATTCCCATCATTCGTGATGCTTTTGTCAAAATAAACCTGGATGGTTGATCACAACAACATGATCCACCTGCAAAAGCTCATATCTCTCCTAAAACAGTTCACTCGTGTCAAAACGACATTTCTTTCTAATCTGAATAGTCAGTGCCCCCAAAATGCATCGTCCCCTTGGCATTGTGTGAGTGCTGCCATACAAAATGTTTAGATGTTTTGTCACTATGGCAGAGGACCAACAATATACAACAGAAATGAGTAGCCTCCATCACAGATTGCACTCACACTACCAAGGAAATTATAACCATTTTTTATTCACACACAAAGAAAGTTTCATACATATGTAAAAAGAAAATGTACATTACAGTAGTAAATTGTATGAACACAAAATCAAAAAACAAGGACTTATTCAGTGGTCGCTGTACTCATTCTCCCGCTCTTGTCCACTGTCTTCACCCTCCTGATTATTTACACGCTGTTGTCCGTCTGGCCACAGATTCTCGTCCACATCACAGCGGATACTTTCTCTTGCGATGCAACAAGGGAAGACACGGCGTGCATGCCGCAACCATCCCCTGCGTCCATAGCATGGAGCAGGGACGGCTGATCCTGAGCATGATGCTCATACACTCTCCACCTCCAAGCAGAGAAAGACTCCTCTATCGGATTGAGGAGAGTAAGGTGGTAGGAACCCCATGACCATCCTTGGATGTGTTGCAAACCAGCCCCTAATGAGTGGGCTATGGTGGAAATTGACATTGTCCCACACAATTACATAAATGGGTAGGTGAGGCCCTATGAGACCTCTCTCATTTTCAGGGATAAAATCGGTATAAAGGCGATCCAAGAAGATGAGGAGCTTGTGTGTGTTGTATGGGCCAAGACTGGGGATGTGAGTGGCCACACCATTCTCAGAAATGGCAGCACACATAGTTATATTGCCCCCTCGCTGACCTGGGACATCCACTGTGGCCAGGTGGCCAATAATATTATGGCCACGTCTTTGGCCCTTGGCCAGGTTGAAGCCAGCTTTATCCACGAACACCAGGATGTAAGGGGTCTCATGTCCTTCCAATGCCATTATTCTCTAAAATAGAGTAAAGACCATAAAATCAGTCATACAGAAGAGTCATATACTACAGTTAGACAATTACCTGTTCTCCCCCACAGGTTCAATATACTACAGGCCACTACTCCAGTGGTTCTAAACTATAATAGGCCTATGAGGAAGTACTGCAGGGATATTTGATAGAAAGGGGAGTGGGAAATACTGATGACTTACTGAGATGTTACAGTGAAACCTACAGTATTAGATAGATTTGATTGGGAGACAATAAAATAAGGATTGTAATGAGAATTGTATCATACAGTAAACTGCAGTTTTCTGTTGAAATTGTTGAAGTCAGATGAAGCAAATACTGATTCTGAAATCAGGTAAAGGAGGTATTGAAACCAAATAAGTGAACTACTGCTTACTGTGATTACAGGTAAGGTTATAATGAGAGACAACCAGTAACTGACTTACATTTACATACTGGTAGCGCAGCTCCTTCACTCTGTCAGAGTTCCTCTCATATGGTAACCTGTAGATTTGTTTCATTGTCATCTGATGCTTCTTCAAAACCCGGTTTATTGTGGAGATGCTTAATGTGTTTATATTCTGGAATATATGATTGTCCTGAAGGATGGCATCGCGGATCTGTCTCAATGTGATGGCATTATTTGCGGCCTCTTCCCCCTATTCCTCCACCACGCATTGTCAGTCCTCTTCTTCTTCCTCCTCCTCTTCCTCGAGGAGGAACTTCCCCTTGTCCGTTTGCTTGGCCTTGTCTATCCATGTTCAGAGATCTGACTGGCTCTGGTCAAGCTCTATATATCTGTGTTTGGCAGCACACAATCATGGAACACACCTGTGTGTGACACTACCCCTTCGTTAGTCTAGTTTCACCTGACTGTCAACGACTGTCATCAATTTATCAAATATTCAAAGAAATTCATATATGGTATTCATGGTATTATGTTCTTGACCAATTTTGACAATTGAACAGACAGTTGTGCGAGTACTTATACAATGAAATCATGCTGACATGTTTTGGAGGGAATGATCATTAGACTGAGAATCAACTAATCAGTTTAGATCTACAAGATCTATTCATTTGGAAAATGTGCTAAATGTGGGCTAACTGTAGGCTACGTGTACTTAATCATTTGCAAAGATGCACTGAGACAATTGAGACATGTACTAAGGCATTTGCCATTTGATAAAATGAATGAGCCTAGCCCAGCTGTCAAAGGGCGAGAGGCAGGGTACACCCTGGAGAGGTCGCCAGTCTGTCACAGGGCTGACACAGTGAGACCATTGTACTCACATTCACACCTATGGCCAATTTAGGTTGATCAGTTAACCCAACCCCAATAATTGCATGTCTTTGAACTGTGGGAGGAAGCCAGAGTACCTACACAAACTCCACACAGAAAGACCCCACCCTGATGGTGGAATTGAACTTAGGACCTTCTTGCTGTGCAGCAACAGTACTAACCATGCTCTGGATACTTGCACAAAACTGCCAATTTAGATTTTAAGCACAACATTAAGGTAGATTTACATGAAATTAGTGTCAGGTTTAGAAGCAACTTGTAGGTAAGGTTTGACAAGTTATTAACTTGTATCAACCTTGGAGGGGCCTGTGATGTCCTATTTCACACCATTCCCAAGCGTTTGGATGGTTTAGTTGGGCTGGTATAGAAGCTGTGCGCGTGTCAATTTCAGCTTTAATTGTGACTACAGATGTAAAACACTGCTTTGTGACAGGGGGCGTCTTCTAAACATGTCAAACCTTGTAATTTGCCATTGGTTCCTTTCACCACAAACCATATAGCTCTGTGACATTCCACTACCCAGTTACCATCACGTTTCCTGGGCTTACAGTTTACCATCTCTTGCAGGTGTGATCACCTCCTTAATATTTAAAAAAAAAAAAAAAAAAAAAAAAAAAAAAATCAGTTTAGCAGCGACCTGCAGAGGCTGTTGACTGAGATTTCAAAGAAATGACAGCACAAACAATTAGGAGTCCAGACATGGCTAGTAATGCTTAAACACCTTTATTGTGCCCAATCTGAACATACTCCACAACTGTTAAGTAGCAGCAAACTTGGCAGACCACAATGAGGTAGACTTTCAAAACTCTAAAAAGCAGCTGGGCTAAGGGACAACAAGCTCAGCATGACAAACCTAATGGATAAAGAAAAGACACTTCGTCTTTGGCACACAGCTTATTATGCATTTATGTCCAACTGGAACAGGAAGGCAAAATGGGATAAGAAAGCATTGAATCATGTACTGGTCTACTCAAGCTCTGGGATAGATAATTTATCATCAGCTAAGTGGAAGTTCTTACATTCAACAGGAAACAAGCAGCTGTTCTAACATAGGCATGTCCCCCTGCCGATGTACAAAAAGTGATTAAAAACCACTGCCACCTCTCCACACGTGCAAATTAAAAAGTGCAAAAACAGAAATCAAACTATGTACAAATGATTTGCTCACTGTACTTTCATCAAGATCCATCAGTTGCTTGGAAAAAAAGAAAAATGGATTACCAGTTGAGTTATCCAGTACTACAGTTACATTTAATATAACTGGACCAACAAAGTCGAAGTAGTACATCCAACAATTTGTGCCCATTCAGTTGAAATTTTGGAGGGCAAATTAAAAAGAAAAAAACGCCAGGAAAAAAAAATAAATAAAAGGGGGTTTTCCCATAAACAGCCACTGGGTATAATTGTTCAGAATTTTCATGTCATGACTTAAAACCGTTTGTGTACAAATTAGTAAAAAACTGCGTAAAAATGTCTGAAATGCGACTGGTTAAATGAAGCCCAACATTCAACTCCCAAAAGTAAGAAACACCAGTTGGCTTGCACAGGAAAAAACTGATGCCAACTGGGGGTAGGGGGAGGGGGGGAAATAAAAATTTAAAGGCACTGTATGGCGTTTGCCAATGAACGGCAATGAGACTTGCGTGATTGCTCTTCACTATGCAACACATGTAAACCAAAAAAAAAAAAAAAAATTTTTTTTTAAAGAAATGGTGTTTTCATCCACTTCTTAACCTTAGGCTGACTCCCATCTTTCCATCTGGCCACAAGTCTGGGAAAATGCATAAGAGTGAAGGGCCCCTTGTCTTTCCCAACAAGGTCACTGTGCATAGTGCCACTGTGAACAGCAAAAATGTAGCAAGTGCAAAAGTGAACATTTTCTATAGTGATATCCCCAGTGCCTGGTGGTGTGCCATGGTATCCTTGTACCGGAGGTCTGGCACACGTGCTCTCCTTGGCGGGCAGCCTTGCCCCGTGCAGACGGGCACCTCCTCTGGCCCTTCAGGGACTATGAATCCGTCTCCTCTAGCTGGAGTCTCTGTTCTTCTGGTTGCGCATGAGGGGTCGGTGGTTGCTTAAGATGTCCATTGAGTGCTGCCAATGCCAGCAGGAGCGGCAGTAGTACTTGAAGCAGGCCTAAGAGTGAGACGGGTCTTTATAGAGGCACATCTGATTTAAAACAAGTCTAACAATATCGTAACTTAAACTTGAATTAAACAAGACAAGTTCTAAACTTCTATAACAACATCACTCCCATATTTCAATAGAGAACTAAGTACAACTGTTCTCACAGAAGAGGAGATTGAACTACAGTTAAGACTCAAGCTGCTTAATTTCCCTTTTGTGTCCTTTCATATACAAACAAGCTTAAAGGATCATGATTTAATTACCAAACTTTACTATTCTGGTTCAGTATAAGACATGAAGTCTACTGGACAGAAAGCTTGACCCAGCCATGCTCACAAAAAAGGAGTACGAGATTCCACTGACCTGGTCTCTGCAGAAGAAAGGTCCAGGTTGGCGAAGGCAAACTTGACACATGGAGTCTTCCAGGTAGGGATCAATCTGAACCTGAAGGGGAAACGATGCGCAATTTATAGCAGACAAGTTTTGAAAATTGACACTTTACCAAAAGCAGCATAAAGCTGTTGAAAGACTTCTCTGCTGCTGTAGAGACCACATGCAGTAAACACGTCTTTACCTTCTTTGTAAACTTGGGTGTTTTAATCTCCACAAATGCTGCGCACACAGCCTTCAGGTAACTGCGCTGATTATTGAAAGTGACACGTCCAGAGCCTGTACAGAAGACAAACAATGTCACTCAAAGCAGCTCTTAAAGGTCAAACCACACCTACACACCAAGAACTGAACTGCAGTAGATGCTGACTGACAATTCGAGACTAGCAGTCTCACCTATTGGGTACTTGTGCTTGTCCGTGTCAATGCCAGCATACATGACTCCTCCAAAGAGATCGTTCATGATGCTGGCCAGCGCTTCAGCATTCAGCATGCCGTGCAGCGCGCCAACAAACACCGTCTTACTCGGGTCCAGACGTTGAGCAGGGCAACGCACGTAGTTGCTGTCAGAGATCACCCAGGGTATCACCTGCACCTGTAGCAGCCAAGAGCCACAGCGTTCAGGACAGACATCCTCGCTTCCCGTCCTTCACTAGGATCGCTCACTAAACAAAAGCCAACTGTCTCATAATAAGTGTTCTTAACAAGGTCTGATCAAAGAATCCATAGACGTAGAAGCTTTCTACAGGTTTCCATCTATATCGATGTGTGCTGGTGATCTCACTTGAATTAGTCATTGTTGAAATCTGACAAACAAGGTGTGTGAAATCAGATTCTACAGAATCCAATCCTGGACAATCCATTTCTTGGAGTTGCATCACAGACAGAATTCAAACTATACCTATATTTCTTAAACATACTGGAGTACAATATGACAACTATTTGATTATTCAGCATTTCATAAATTGTAAATGCAGTGAGTAAATAATGCCTTGCATGCTTCGTTTCCACCTACATCCTTGCATCGCATTCTGCGGCTGGACATCTTGAAGTAGTACTCTCTGTTGTCCTCAGGGTGAAACGGGTCCTGGGAGCAGGCGTGGAGCAAAGCCCGGACAGACTTCTCATTCTCAAACACCAGGTAAACGTACCCTACAGACAAACACCAAAACGCTTTAAAGAGGCTTACTTGCTGCATCATTCTGCAGCGCAGACCGATACCATTGGTGCTACAGTGCATGTTGCCTCTTGAACTACAACAACCCAAGACTGAGTAGCACAGCAACTACAGTAAAACTTGATAGCATTTCATACAATTTCCAGAAGGTCCTGACAGATTACAACTTGTCTGTAGCTGATTTGCTGAAAGCTTTGAAAGGTGCCAAGTACTTGACACTGAGCCAGGTTTAATGCTTTTAATGCTGTAACTGCAGAAATTCAAAGTTCCAAGTCCAACCGAAAAAGTTGGGAGTGTGAAGTAATGTATAGACTAATAAATCAGTGATGAAATGCTGACCAATTTTAGCCCAGGTCCATATGAAATTTAGATTTAAGAAAATTTGAGAAAAAAAAATAACTTAGAAAAACTGTCATAAAACCAGTTTACAACTTTATGGCCTGTGGGGGTACGTCACCGCTGGAAGTCGGCAAAACTCATTTATACAAACTAATTAGCAAAGTGTTACTGAGAGCATTAGCCCACCCCTGCTTCTAACACGCCATGTTTTAAGCTCCAGTAATGCCCAGAATCACCATCAGTTACTCACCACCTTACTACATGCTCACCACAGTGGCACCTTAAAACCAGAAGGGGGAAAAAAAAAAATAGCCTACCAGCTCTTTGTTACCTTTAGCGACATTACCTTTGGGAGGACAGCGAGGGTGCTTTCCATCCTTACCCGGCCACTCCACAGTCAGAGGACCATAACCACTGAAGGTGTTGATCAGGCCAGCTGAAATAAAGCATCAGTTTGTGAGGGTGGAATAACAATGCACACCTTCATTGTGTGACAGTGGGATGTCCCAAGATAGTGAGGTTTTAACCAATGCCTGTAATCGCTGCCAAAAAGACTACAGTAAATAAGGGTTTAAGTATAGTCATTTTTAAAACTGGAATGCATGTTTATTTCATGCTGCCATTAGTCCCAAGCTCTAGTTTTCAGTGGCTGCCATTTATAGCCACACATCTGCAGCTGTTGCCAAGATACTGGTTAGCAAACTAAACCATTCAGCATTAATCAATTCTGTAAAGCTACAATAAAAAGGTTGCATGTACCAAGTAAAACACACTATGGCTGACTGTTACACTGTTGGTGAACTGTTCAGAACCATCAGGGCCACATGTGTTGAAACATGAAAGTAGGGCCAAACCTGAAAAACCCAAAGGGAATAAAAGAGTCTGTGCTTCCACAGAAACAGATTTAAGCATGTCTGTATCTGGGATTTCAATAAACGATCTTTTCAAATCTTTAAAACAAAAACCAAACAACCTTCCCCCCATAATATCAGAAGAACGTGTTTGAAAATAAAGACCGTTCACAGCCACAGTTACCTTCTGTGATGTCCCAGGGTACACCACCAAGAAAGACCTTGCAGGAGTAAAGAGGATCTTTATTGTTACGGGGAGGCAGCTGTCCACTCCAGGTGAATGTCGCCTCATTCACAGCTGAGTTGAAAACAAGATAGACAAGGTTTGTGGATTGGTCATGCTTGAACAGTTTCATGATTAATGAGTAGTGGCTACCTGCAGCCTGTCTATGCAGGCGGGCCTCCCTCTCAATGCTGAAAGCATCCTCTGGCTGATCAAGCACATCTGCACCTGGCCATGAAGAGCCAGCACGCCAGCGACGGGAAATAGCCAAGGAGGAAGGGCTGGCACTGGATGGAGGGGTCAGAGGAGAGCTAGTGTCCTGAGGGTCCAGGCGAGAGCCCAGTCGCAGCAGGTCCTTCTGCACGTTTGACGTGAGATAAGGCAGGGGAGGGGAAATCCGCAAAGTGGACTGGAGAAGAAGATATGCGTTAGTGTAACGTGGCCTCATATTTTCCTCTATTCTGTGTATTAAAATAAAAAGTCAAAGGAAATTAAACTGACTGAAATTCACTGAAGGGTTTAGACTGGGTGCAGTATCTGACTTGATAATCAGAAGCTTTCACTCCACACTGTCTGCTGCCAAAACTCAAAGTTAATAAATGCCATCGTGGCACAAAAAATAAAAACCCTACAGCATGAAGCTCCACTTTGCCTGCCTTAATATAAATGATCAATTTCTGACATCCATCTCCAAAACTCATTTCTGATGTTTTACAAGAAAAGAAAAGCCAGAAAGTTAATACTGAAAATACCCTGTGATGGAAGCTTGAACAACAAAGCTGATGATTGCCGTGTCCAATAGAATAATGTCAAACCCTTTAAATCCTCAAAGTTAAAAAGCAGGCCAAAGGAAGATTAAGGTAGACTCCTGTTAGTTGAGAAAGTAAGAATCTTTAAAAAGTGTAAAATCTCACTGCTCGATATCAGTATACTGCAGACAACCAAATTCGATTTAGTGCCCCTCTAGATTTAAGTTCATAATCTTATCTACAGTGGCTGCTGGAGGACAAACAGCTCTGGCCACTATTCATCTGTAGTGTTGTTGGCCATCAGTCACTGTTCATCAGCTGTCAATATGCCGAGTGTCCATTTACTCTCGAAGTGGCTGTAAAACTTTGAAAGGCGTCCAATACGAGTTGGTGAGTCAGTAAAGCTCACTTCTGTCCAATGACAATATTGAGATGAGCTGAAGAGATCAGCATTTGTTGTAAACACTGCTTACAACCAGCTGCTGCCATTTGGCTGGGACAGTAGACTATTACACATAACCCAGATAGTTGACAACTGTGACAATATTGGGACTAAATAAGCATGTTTGTGTGTTAGAGCAGACTTCAGTTCAGGTAATGAGCTTTGAGGTGAAGAGGTTATAGTTTAAATGGCGATCTCTCTCAGCCACTGTATACAATATGGCAGGGCAACATGGTGGCTTCCCCAAACTGTCTAATCTTGTGCATTTCTAATAGATTCATTTTAGATTTATGAGAATGCATTAACTGTTGGAAGATGTAATTACACATTAATGTACATTTCTTAGAACAACAATTTTTTTACCCCCTTTAAATAGCCTTAAATTACTTTATCATACCTTTAAGTGCAAGACCCTTGCAGAGAAATGAAAGTGAAGTTCATGCACACAAATCACACTCTAAGCCCATCTTTTCAGCCACACCCTGTAGATTTGGATGCTACAGTAAAACAGTAAATGGGTTGATTGGGGTTTGAGATATTCACCTTCCACCAATCCAACACAAAGCTGGAGAATAAAAGTAATCTGCCTTACCAACATGTCACACAGGTGATCCGAGCCAGAGCTGAATCCACTGGTCTCCGAGTCTTCAGGACTGCTGGAGCGAGAGTCCAAAAAGGAGCACGAGTCTAGACGGTTTGCCATGCGAGCAACACCGGGAAACTTCTCCAGAAAGTCAGCCGTCATGCTCATGGAATCGGGGGGCAGGTAGCCTGGGGGCTTTCCAAGGAGGCCACTGAAGGGACTGTTCAGTAGACCCAACACTGAAAAACAATTACAATTAGTATAAAAAGAGCGCGATCTGTGCCAGTAGCCATGTAAGGTTACTCGATAGCTTGTTTGCCATTTCAGCTTTTCAAGTAAACTGAAGAAAATGGGATTTGTGCCCAAAGAGCTGCATTGATTTGTCAGGAATGAAGCGACACAGCAAACTCGAGTTTAAAAAGGTGCATCTTCAAGGGCATCTTAAATTGAGTTTTGTGCTGAATCTACAGACAGACATTGATCAGAACTAAAAGGTAGCCATGTGAACTGAGGTTTCCAAAAATATTCTTGGTCAACATACCAGATGTGCAAGCTGGCTGCCAACAGACTTAAAGCGCAAGTTGTTGAGTCATTCAGTTTTATTTTCTAACCAGAATGCTGATGAAACAATTTCTCCCCTCAGATGCTAGATGCCTTTTTATAAGTCAAATCAATTGGAAGCCAGCGTTTCTAACACAAATCCAGTAAACGCCAAGCAACAATTCCTTAAGCATTAACAAGTCGCTTGCTCTTGATGCCCAAGTGAGTCAGCTGGCAACAGTGACAGGCATGTACGGCATGGCCTGCAAGTCAACATGAGGCTCTGAAGGGGATTATTCAGCTGTAGGCCGCATTCAAAGCTTTGTCACACTTTATTGCAGGCCCAGTTTGGAAAGCTTTAAATTAAGTTACACTGGGTTGGTGTGGACATGCAGCAAAACTATTGTGCTACAAATGGGTCAGGACAAATGGGCCATCCTTATCAGTGCTGCCAAAATGGCAAAACAGTCTTAAACAAGACATGTCTGAAAAATGTCAAAATTTACATATACTTGGCGTACATCTGTCAATCAGCTTTGACTTGGGCTGAATATGTGGGTTTACTGCAGTTTTCTGACTGACATCCCTGACTCAAGTTTGATCAACAGGTAACAAATATTTAACTTGACTCTCAGGCAACATGATGAGAGTTTGAGAAAGAAAAGTAGCTTCACTGGCTGTTCGTGTGTTTGCTAGGGATGCAGTAAAGCAAAACTGCCACATCATCCTCCGTAGTGACGCTACAGGCTGTTCCCACACCGACTGCTGTTAACCAACCATCTTATTTTAATATTAACAAGAGCTACACAATAAAAACTTACTATATTCATTCCACTTTTCTCTTTAAAAGTAAGAGCCAGAAAACTTTTAGGGAAACTGGTATCCCCAAATAAAACAGAATCCTATAACACAGTTCAAGGTCTGGCACTTACTGGAGGGTGAGCTGGTTTGAATGTGAGATGGGGAGGTGTGTGTATCTGCCTCCTGGCTGCTCCAAGGTTTGTCCCAGCCAGACAGACGGAGAGACTGAAGACCCAGGCCCAGGTCTGCGACACCCGACGGGTCCCTGGATAACGACATCTCCTGAGAGCCAGGCATGGCATCGCAGTTTGGGAAAAGCATCCTCCTGCTGCCCACTGCAGCCAGGTCCGACTCTGTGCCAAAATCCAGTTCACAGATTAAGCAAGAGCGAAAGGAGATAAGTGTTAGACAGTCACAAAGAACGTTTTTCAGCCTCCCATCGGCATCATTATACAGAAAAGATGAAAGCAAGACTTGTCAAAACCCCTTCTGGTAAAGAAACCACAATAAACTCCCTCAATAAACACATCTCCCCTACCCTGGCTGACGGCGGAGCTAACCTGCTGCCTCTGTGCCCTGTGCAACTGCCATGCATCTCCGTCCGCATCACTGACCCACCTAGCAGCATGTGACATGGCTGCTGATGCACTCGCACACCCCTGCTAATGACATCAGCTTCCCCCACCTCCCCGCTTCCTTGCCTAACAACTAATGAAAAATTCCTGTTGGAGCTATTGGCTTGTTGATAGAAGTACTCCCCTCTGGTAGGCACAGCACGTCTCCGAGTCAGTGTGAAGACAGCTGCTGCCGTTACTGCTGCTTACTCTGTGTCTAGCCTCGTTTCCCCGAGCAAGCTGACAGAGGCAGGAGGGAGGGGGGGAGAGAGGGGCAGAGCTACAGAAGCATGGCGGGAGGCAGCATGGTAGCAAATGACTCAGCAGACTTCAACTAAAGTATTGTAGACTTGAGGATGCTCAGGGCATTTCAGTTTCAGACTGGCTTGTGAATTTATTTTAGCACACCAACACTGAACAAACGGGCAAGGAGTGTCTCGCTGTAGCTGAAGCAGCTGACTGATCAGATGTTGAGGACAGTGAGGACAGCACCACCAGCTCCTCCCTTCCTAGGCCTGGAAAGCTTCCAGCTGCCAGTTACACCCCTGATTCAGCAAGACTAAGCTGGAGTGGATGGGACAAAAAGAACTTCAGCTCATTGTGCATCAAGACCCAGCTTACCTTTGCTATGCAACATTTATGCTCTGCTCATGTCAAACTAAGGATTGTATTGTCATCTAAAAACAAGAGCAGAAGTCACAAGAGCAGACATGCTTTAAGCAAACTGAAAGGACTCCAGCACTGTCCTGAGCCAAAATCTTGGCAAATACCACCCCTGTGGTTTAAAAAAATAAAAAACCCACTTAGAACTACTGCAGTGCTGCAGACCAGCAATGCAGTATGAATCAGCTGCTGGCACCTGAATAAAAAGACAAGGTGAAGGAGGTTCAACAGCTTTAAAAAGTCGAAGGGGGATTTCCATTATAGGCAACGCAGGCTCTCATCTTACAGAGCACCACATTGGTTCTGCACACTGCATGCATGTTCCTTCATGATTTTGTGGTTTTAAGGAAAATGCAAACTACAGCAGCAGGAGAAGCTACCACTGAGGGCAGAGGTCATGTGACCTGCTTTCTCAAGCATCAAAATTCACACAACTGAGAAAGACTGGGAATTTCCAAAGAGATTCAAGCACTTTGGGACTCAAATTGTTACAGTATTGCTTATGTAATATCCCTCAATACTACAGTACCTATATTACTAATATAAAATGAAAATAATTCTGTTGAATAGCTAAAACACTTCATTTTTATCAAACCGTGAAAACAGCTGTTGATACCATCTGGGGGCCCAAATCAAAACCTTCACGTTTCCCTGACTGCAAGTGACCACAATGAGCACTTGATGTGTAGGCAAATAAAGTTAGCAGAAAATGCAGTTTGACTATTAGACCTTAATAAAAAAGTACTACAGATTTGCGCGGACTTGCTAAATATTTAGCTATTTGAGCATTTCTAAAACGTTTTAAACCCTCATGGCTACAGCCTCGTTTTAAATAAGTTTAGGCTGCAGTAGTGTCGGATACTAATTGTTTTTCGCCTTTGCACTCAAGCCCACCCAAGTTTAACTCTTGCAGAGTGAGTGAGGAGTGAGGGTTTACCGGACATCAGGTTTGGTTTTCCCTTGGTGTTGGGTGTGGTGCACACACCGGTGAAATCCAGAGCGTTGCCCAGCATAGTGTTCATCCTGCGGAAGATGTCTGCGTTGCTGCAGGTGGACAGTGCCGGAGAATCGGTGTCTGGGCTCTCAGGCCTGCGGGCTTCGTTTCTCTGCAGAAGGAGGCCGTGAGAGGGACACAATTAACCCAGCACTCATGCTAAAAGCTAAAGGTCAAGCTTGTGCACCATGCTGCAAAGTGGATTTTTGTTTGTTTGTTTTGTTCCGGGGAGGAACTAATGGGCCAAATGAGGCGGACATACGGTCAAATAATAACGTTAGACGTGGCGCAAAACTGACTTATTTCACCCATTTAATGCCGTTTCAACTCACCAGGGAAAACGCCATGATGTGGACAGACAGCCTAAAAGAAATGTCACAACAACGACCGCTGGCTGCAATAAAAGGTCATATTTATGAGGCGTGCTAACAGCTAATTAGTCATAATTTAGTGAACGTGTGCCCAGCTAATGACGGCGCTCGAGGGCCTCGTTCCGTTCACGTGCTCCACATCAAAGAGCAGGCCGCTGAAGGGAAAATCACGTGTTACTGCGGCCAATAATTTAAAGAGAGGCTTATTTAAAAATTACAGGGATATTTATCAATATTATAGCAGACAGAATATGTTTTATACGTGCAAACGTGAATTATGTCATTAAAATAAAATAAAATACGCCAATATCTAAAACCACAGTGCTCTCAGTGCTTCTGCGATGGAATCACAGCATATAGGACAAAAAACAAAATAGTATATTACTATAATTTCAGATGGATGTGAACTACATTTTTTTCTTATAAATTAATGTAAAATTGTTTTTTTGTGCAAACTGAACTTAACTCAAATATGACTCTTCAGTTCAGAGGCATGCCTTTAAACTTTATTTATCAAGAAAGGCAAGACTTAAAAACAGTTGTGAAGACCTCTAGTAATAACCTGACTAATAATAACTACTACAAAAACAAATAAAAACAATGAAATAATTATTAAATATGTTCATAAAAACACCTTTATACAAATGTTAGACAATATAAAAACAATAACATTCCAGGGTTATTGGAGCTTTACTTTGAAAATATTCAAATCAATTGAAAGGAAACACATTGTGTGTCTCATTCTTTCTTACAAACAGCTTCATATGCTTTATCATTGTGACCCAAGTTTCATTAAAGCAGATCTTAAATTCTTTCCTCTGGTATTTTACATCGTGTTGTAATCGGCCTCCAAATGCGGCCTCAGGAGGATGCAGCCTATGAATCCGGACACACCACAAATAAATAAATATTAAACTTGGAGTCGCAGCCTCCCACTCTTTTCCTTTGTATAATTATAACAAATTACCACTTAGGGACTATGCTGCTGTACTCCTATTTATGAGATGACCTGACAAATCTATTGAATTTTGGTAGGGCATATGAACTGAGAGCTTTAACATTAAATCACCTGCTTAATATTGTGCTGCAAAACAGCTCTGTCATCAGTGGGATTGACATGGTATCTCTGGGGTTGTCTTTTGGTATTTTTGAATCACAAAGGTTGGGTCCTGTGGGTTGCCTCGGTAGATGGAGTTGTTCCCTGGGGTCTCGTGCAAGCTTGTTCAGCTTGAGATTTGAGATGTTTGGAAGCTGGGTCAGCACCTGGGTCTCCTTGCTGTGTTCCTTGTGTGGTAGATGCATTGTCCTGCTGGGGGAACCCCTGCTGGTGTTGCAATATTTAGGTGGGTGGTTCGTATCTCCTTAAATTCCAAGACCCGAGGTTTTGTAGCAGAGCGTTTTATTAAAACAAGATGATTAATTTTATACGCTTTACCTGCCAGTGGTTTTAATGCTATGGCTGGTGGGTTGTCATTTCATTAAAGAAACTCTGGAGGAAGTCATTTATTGGCATCTTGTCATTTTCAGTGAAGTGTTTCAGTATTTTTTGACACCTTTTTTCTTTTATAATTCTGGTTCCAGTGTTACATAAGTCTGTAAGAGGTTAAAAAGAGCTCAAAGATTAGTGCAGACCATCACAAACCCAGTTGCAGTTATGGGAATGAAGTGCACTTTCGCTAACCTCCGCCAGATTTCTGTAACCTTTACAACAACACAGCAACCTTGTACTCTGCACCTGCACGTTGATAATATCAGACATAAGCAAGATGCCAAAAACATCTGCTAAAATTGTTCCAAGGTCTTTTGTTTCAGTGGCCCACAGTTGGGCTTTGCTCCTTTGGCCTCTCCTCATCTGTATCAAGGTCATTTGTAGGTAGCTAAAACTAAAAAAGAAAGAAAGAACATTCTAGTTAAGTGAAATAAAACAAAATCCAGCAACAACTAGCTTTAAGAAGAAAAAGGTCTATATCACTGGGACTTAAAAATGTTTTGCTTGTAATACCTTCTATGAACTTGTTAAACCTCTTCTGTGAAAAATACCCATTTTATGTATAGAAGCTAATTAAACTTAAAGTACAAGTAAAAGTTCATCTGAAATGACAAGTTTGCCTCTGTACACTGTCAAAGTTGCTTTTAAATAAAACAAGATGCAACTGAAATTAAAAAATCAGCTTTTATTCAACATGTTCAGCAGAACTGTTCATAATTTTTTACACGTATCCGTTTAGAGGCTTGATTTGTACAGTCGACTCACAAGCGGTTTCAAGGCTGTGTTACTGTTATTCTAATGACAAATGAAGTTCTTTAACAAATGCAAATTAAGAATAAAAAAACTGCACTGGTGAGTAAATTTGAAATGGGACCTATTTCCCTCTTAAAACTAGTTGAATAGTTTTATTACCTGCCAGAGAACAGAGTACATTAACATTAAAAATATATGTATATTTCATCGCAAATATGATTTAAAAAAACACGAAACAGGATCAACTTGTGAACCTGCAGATTGTGGTTTATAAAGAGGCTTAGGTTATGATCCACTCTGTTGTGCAATGAACAGCAACTGGGTGTTTTTAGATTGAGGGATGCGACAAGTTTATATCGTACAACAATAAGAGAATAACAAAGAGTACACACGGCAGATGACCAAAATAGCATTGTAGGTAACCTGTGAAGGGATTTAAATTGTCCACTTAACTGACTCCGGCTGGCTTTTCTAATAAAATATGCTTTCTGAGACTGTAATCACAGACAAGGAACCACTACTTACTTGCACTTAAAGATGGATGATATATGCATGTATTGATTTGTGAGGGTGGAAAGTCTATGCAGCAGCAGACTTAGTCATGTGACAATATAAAAATAGAGCAAAGCACACTTAAAGTACATCAAACAGCAGTTAATACTGGTATAGAGCAGAATTATGTTTGCTGTATGTCAAACTCATGATGTGCACCTGGAAATTTAACATTATGTGGTTGAAAACTATAGGAAAGAGAGAGTGCACGGGAAAAATGAGTCATTCAAAGGCAAGTTCTAATGAGAACACTGCTGGCTGAAGACGCTGCTGTGTAGACACTCTTACTTCCACGAGAGGTCTCTGTAGCTGCTGCAGGTAAGCTGCTCATGTGGGAGCTGAGCCGGCAGAGGGCAGAACAGACCTGCAGTGAGAAACAACAGTTTTTGTTTTTTTTTTTTTTTAAAACACCACCACCAAACTGGAACAAGTTAGTTTTGTTATGAGCCACATGTGCTGTGAACACAAGAAAAACTTGTGTACTTTATGTCTTTCTACATGTTGCAGTACGTGAATACATTTCACAGAATTCTATCCGATACACAATTAGAAAAAAAAGTCTTAAATTTATTATTTATTTACTGTGTTTCAGTTAGTAGCTACCTGTTCTTTCTGCAATGCAGAGTAAGATCTGTGAAGAAACAACATTGAATCCTCTGGATGAAGGAGCAGATAGTTCAGGTTTACATTTGGCCCCAGCCGATGAAAACAGCAGAGAAAGAGAAACTGTTCCTTTCAATCTGTAGCATCCCCATCTTAGCACTCTATTGATTTTATGTCAATCCAAATACTCTGAGATAGTGATGTTAAGTGACCCATATTTCCATGAAGGGCAAATGGCTGATTCTTGGGAGAATATTGGCTTCTTGTGAGGCATTTGTTGCTCTTTTGGGTTTTTACGTGTTTTAGAGTCACTGTCACCGTCTCTGGTTTAATTTAATTAGGTTCAGAAAATTCACAGAAATACTCAATATGATAATAATATATACATGTTTTCCAAGGTGATTAAATGACTTGCTTGATCAAGTTTTCTTTTAAAAATTCAAGTTAGAGAATTTTTAATGATCCAAACAGATCAAACCCATTTTAACCCATTATAGTGATGAATTTATTTTAGCTTTAAATGATAATGTTCTAAAGTCACCAGAGGAATTAAACTAAATATCATGAAGGAATTAAACTAAATATTTAATTTATAAATCAATTTCTAAAATAAAATAAAAGACTTAAATATGAATGTGGACTACCAGTCATGTATTTACACAGGGAATTTAATGTTTTTGCATATTTTTCCACACTAACATGTTTCAGATTATCAAACAAATTTTAATATTGGACTAAAACTACTGATGTAAATACGAAATGCAGATTTGAAATCATTTGAGGGGAAAAGGTTTTCCAAACTTAGCTGGGCTTACATGAAAAACCCAACAAATGGTTCTTCCACCCTTGTCAGCAAGAACTGCAGGAAAACATTTGTGATAACTGGCGATGAGTCTTTGACATCACTTGGGGAATTTTGGCCCAATTTTCTTTAGAGAATTCATTCAGGCACACTGGAGGGTTTTCTATCACAAACGGCATTTCATTAGGTTCAACTCCAGACTTTGACTACGCCACACCAAAAACTTACTTTTGAACCATCCACATGTGGACCGTATGTTTTGACTCGTTGTCCTGCTGCAAATCAAGTGTGCTTGAGCTTCAATGATTGAAGTGATGGCCAGATATTCTCCTTCAGGAAGCGGCAAAGCAGCCTCAGACCGTCACACTACCACCACGTTTTTGTGATGTTTTGTAAAATATGCTAATTTTATACCAGAGCAGAACTCAAACCTTTCAAAAAGTTCAGTTCGCCAGTTTTCTTTATCCGTTGATAATTGCCCTTACCGTGGCTCATTGAGTCCCAAAGCCTACAAACTGCTTTGTAACCCTTTACAGACTGACAGGCATCAATGACTACTGGTCATTCATTTAGATCGTAGCATAATGTGTTGGTTTGCTTTAACCTGCTTCACTTTATCAGACAGGTTCCAATTTAAGGGATTTTTGATTTTTGACTTGGTTCAGGTCTGGCAGTAATTTGACGTGGGTGTGGCCATTGAAAATAAAACAAAATCTTCATTTAACCATGGGAGTCGATCACATTTGACATGTCCAGGGAATGTTTGTAAAAGCTTTTTTCACTTAAAAATCATTTAGAACGGCACTTTGTATTTATTAGGGTCATATTTACCTGGTATTAAATTTTCCTTTGATTGTCTGAAACATTTAGTGTGACAAATGTGCCCCCCCCCCCCCCCCCCAAACAAACAAAGGCCAAATACTTTTTCATGGCACTGTCGCTTAATTAGCACAATATTGTCAAATATAAATAGTTACCACCAGCACCACTTCAATTAGGCAGCTGGTCATATTGAGAAGAGTTGCTTAAGAGTCCCTGGAGGATCCATCACGGTAGGTTGAGCAGAGCATTTTAGCAGCTAATGAAGGCAGAGTGTGGAGGTCAGCTCCACATATGACGCAAACAGACATTAATGCAGTGGTGCATCACAAATGAAAAGTTGGTATGAATTATTGATGCCAACATCTGATGTTTCTTTGAGTTAGCATAGCGTTGGAGCGTTTAACTTTAGCGACCGACTTGACTCTGTGAGAAATGACAGATGTCCAGATATATGCATTCACTTTTTATTCATAAGATGGGATTATCATTTTTTACATCTTATGCACAGCAGATACAAAGACAAACAGGTTCTAAACCACAAACTAAATTCCTCCATCAGTCTAATCCTGCTTCCCATTTCAAAATGCCCCCACCCCCCCAAAAAAGCAACCCTTTGTAGTCCAGTTTCACATTCTGACAGATCATTTTACAGCAATCTCATTTTAGCAGAATGGCACAAGCCACGTTCAGAATACTTCCATGTTTTGACAGATACCCACTTCCCCTTTAAACAAATTGCACTTTTTCTTCTTTAAAACTACTTCAACAGGATTATAGGCTCAAAAACACAAGAGACGACTAAACATACAACTTATACAGGTTCATTATTTAGTTGCACAAAAATGCATAAATATACATTATGCAAAAAGTACAAAAATATTTGTACTTTCCTTTACTCAAATAATGACAAACATTGATATGATCATAAGGACTGGGATTGTCAGAACATAGGGATGCATTCACAAGGTCCATGCGAGATAAGCCATTTAAACAGCCTAGCTTTCACAGAGGTAAGACCAAGGTTCTACAGATAAACAAAACATTTCGCTGTCTAGGCCAAGGAAAAGCGGCAACACATACACTAAGAAAATTAGGATACACAGAACTCTGCGTTCTAAATTCATGCCAAAAAGACTTTAACATGCAATGACTTATAACGCTTCTAAACCTCCCAGGAGCAGCGGTAACTCAGGGAAGGACTAGCTTAACAACAGTTGCTTCAATGCATCAATTTTCCTCAGCAATTATGAGCCATTGAGTTTGAAAAGGTTTTGCATGAGGTTTTTTTTTTTGAAGTGCTAAGATGGTACCACAATAGTTGCCAAGGATAAGCTCAGATTGTCGACAGCAAACTGGTCTTAACTCAGGCTCCCCCAGAGACAATCGGAAGGAGATATAAATACTGTTTGCTTATAGTAATGCACATTTGTCCATTAAATAAACTGATTAAATTAATGCAGAGCTTGGCAAACCTCACTTCAGCTGGACAAAGGTGTGGCTTCCAGAGGCCTGAAGAAAAAAAGGGGAGGAGACAGACAAGACTATCAGTTTTAATGCCAGGTAGCTTCCCAGTTTAAAAAACCAAAATGATCTAAGACCGTGTGAGTGCTCAGACTTCCCTTTTCCATCTGTGGTGCTCAGCCCCAAAACAACTGGTTCAAATTTAAGTCAAACACCTTAAGAGGACATTTAAAATAAAATAAAAAAATGATCCAGTTACCCAAACTGCTAAACACACTGCTAGTATATCCTGTATACTCAGAGGCAACTGGTGCATTTGCTGGGGACATTTCAGCTGTGGACTAATGGACATTTGATGCATTAGTAAACATTTACAGCAGAATGCAGACTGACCCCAAAAGGAGGGGAAAACAAACCTTACAGTATCTGTTCATGGTAAAGTGTCAGCCAGTCAAGAGTCCTATAATAGAAAGACTACATCACTGGTCTAAAAGTTCAGTGTGATGATAATCACCTATTCTGCAACAACGATCATACCCCTCTGCTGGAAACACCCATTCATGCACCAAATATGTTAATCCTCAGCTCAAACCCCTGCAAAGCATCTTAAAACAGATGAAAACTGCTTCAAATGGGCAAAGAAATTCATTTAAATACACAAAACTATATATAAGAAACAAAAAGCATAAGAGTTGTGTTTTAGGAAGCCATTTTACATTATAAAAAGATCAAATTTGAAGCCTTTTTATAAAAATGTACATCTTTAATGAGAACAAATAATTTGGGGCCGAGTTACAGAAAGGCTCGGGAAGTCCTGGCTACATTAACGTCTTACTGGATTTTGGCAATAGAAATCAGAATGTTGCCAGCCCTGTCCTTTAACAGCTAGTCAGATATTCAGGGATATGTATTTGTGTTTTTTATTGTGCTGTGTTTACTTATAAATTTTAATGTGTCATTATGCAGGTTTCAGTATGTATGACATCAGGCTAGCAGCAATAAGTGGGACGGTGACAATTCTAAAAATACTGTTTGACCAAAGGTTACTCACTAAATATCTAACAAAACTGCCGGGACTTCCATCCAGGCTGGGAAGTCTCAGAGGGAGTAGGGTACCAGCGCATCTAAAGAAACAAACACAGTCATGTACACCAGACCAAAACCAGGCTTCAGTGCTTCAATCTACAATTCTGCAGATTAACAATTAATACTCGGAAACGATACTTTTATAGGCAGGTTTAGGAGGACCGAGTGTCCCTTTAAGCCCTAGTCACTGAAGCCATGGGAATGTGGGTCACGTAGCTGCTCATTCAGGACAAGTCCTGGAGTAATTAACAGGCATGGAAATGTGGAGAGGTGAACTTCTCCGTGTGTTAAACATTTCCACAGGGTAGGAGCTGGTATGTCTGTACCTTTCCTTACCTGTGACTAAACCTTAGAAAATGAGGCCTCCTGTTTCTACAAACTGTTATAGGCCACAACTGCACGGCCAGAATGCTCAACATAGTTCTGCAGTTATCAACACTTGTTTGGAGACATGTCGAGGATTTTTTGGTCGTGTCGTAGATAAAACAAAAAAAGCCAGGCAGTGGAAGAGCATTAGGATCGGCGGCATTTTAGGGGATCTTTCATCAGAATCCAATTAAAAGCTTTCCCTCCTTTATGTTTCTACCCACTCAGCTTCTCTTCCAGCAGGAACATAGACAGTAAGTTGGCACCTCCAGAAAAGGCCATAAGGTCCGACAATTTCTCCAAGCAAATGCCTTACATTCCTGAGCCCTCTGTGTGTGACAAGATGGCCAAAGTAATAGCTGCCTACTTTACAGTCTAGCACTCCCCTGCACTCCTATTGCACGACTGCATTAGCTGACAATGAACTTTAAATGACCCAACACGAGAAATATTTTCCATTGCTATTGTTACTAAAAGCCCTGCCTACTCCCTGGTAGCTGGCTGCACTATTGCTCTAGCAAATAGAGTGCAATTAGCTTACAGTGTAAACACTACCCATTTCTGTACAGATTCCTCATCCTCCATTCATCAGAAATAGAGTTGAGATTTAAAACCAGATTCCTTCCTTCCTCCCCCCCCAAACACCAGACTCCAGCTACAGTCTACTGTAAATACAAACTTGCATCAAACACACACTTTAGCCTCACATGGATGCGTTTAATATTACAGCGTTATTCCATGCTGAAAACCAAATCACAGGTTCTCATTAGTATGTGCATCTTTAACCCCCCAGCAAATACAGAATGCTATAAGTCACGTCCACAAAAATGTATCTCTCGTGATCAAAAACATAAGATTTAAAGCGAGTACTGTATTTAAAGGTTGCACTCAAAATGCACAAATCTCCACTGATGCATAACCATAGATGAGAACCTAAACCTTTAACAATTTAAAAATTGCCCTGTGGGGGATTATCAAATATGATCCTGATCCCAGAATTTCCAATTTGAAAACATCTTTTTATTATAAAAAAAAGATCTTGGCTCACCGTTTGACAGGACTACAAAGTTGCACCGACAACCTCAACTCAGACTCGATACCGTCATCCTTTTAAGCAACGCATGCCGATGCTGTAACTGCATTACCTCAGAGGACCACTAGGTTTGTTTCTAGAAACTGAACCTCTGCTTTCAGCAGCACAGTTCTGGATGCTGAATCTCAAGGTCTTACATTTTTGGATCACATTTAATTTTACAGATTAAATGGACAAACTGAAATTAACACTTGTGCAAGAATCATGAATTTTAGGTTATGATAATCAGCATTGTATCAGAGTGTGGGCATTAATCTAACAGAATTCACAGATGGGGATGTTTAAAAAGAAAAGGAAAGAAAGAAACACACCGGTTGGTCCCTCACCTGGGCGTGGAGAGCTGCGGCTGCAGCGGCGGCCGCTGGGTAAGTGAAGGCTGCGTGAGGGAGGCCTGGAGTCAGCTCAGTGGTATACAGAGGGTAAGGAGTCCACGCATCTGGTGACGCTGGGATCAGTGCTGCCCCAGTCAGATCATCTGAGGAAGCACAAGGTGGAAGGAAACAGAGCTGACTGACCTACCTCTAGTGGCTTTCATCATTGCTATATCTATATATCTCTCTCTCTATCTATCTATATATAAACCCAATCGACCCAATTTTTAACAGTCATTGTTCTTTAAGTAATAAAGTTTTACCTTTTAAAAAACAAAAAACAAACATTTTCTATGTGAATCAGACAAACTACAATTTGATTGCAAATTAGCTCACTTAACTTTAGTATTGGGTCAATTTGCAAAACTAATGGGAGCTCTAGTATAAAAGATCAGCATAAGATCCAGTCTGGATGCTGCAAGTGCAACAATGCAGTGTTACTGTGTAAAATGCTTGATAATGTTTTGTGAACTGATGTTTTTTTTTTTTTTTTAGCCCTGTTGCTTCCCCTTCTTGCCCTTTGTGAAGAAAAAAAAAAATCAGTGGGGAAAATATGATCTGAGAGGATCTATAAAAAAAAAAAAAAAAATTTGTCAAACCCTAAAGAATCACTGAGGTGTTCAGGCAAAGAGCGCAGAGACGACTGCTGACTAAAACCTGAGGGTGGAATTTCCCAGCTGGACAGAAGCAAAGCCGCTGTCAAAAGACTTGAGATGACGCATGCATGCAGAGGTGAGTTAGTCCTTCATTTGTTAGAAGTTTAACCTACAGGTATTTGCCTTAAAAAAAAAAAAAAAATCCCACAATATCCAAAGTTTGTTTAAAGAAAAGGGCAACAAGGACAGCTATGTACTGGAATTGTCAGGGTGAGAGTGGATGAGAGCCTAGAGTGGTGCAGCGGTAAGACTTACATGGGTCCCGTGCAATGAAGTGTGCTCCTAGAGCAGGGTGGATATTTGTGGGGTTCGGTGTGGCCATCAGCTTACTCTTTGCCATCTTCGTGTTGGCTTTAGCAAACTCTAAGCGCAGGGTCTGGGGACTTTCAGGGTCAAAACGGATTCCCTGGGGGGAGAGACGGAGGGAGGGAGGGACACAGTATTGTAAGGGAGGTGGGCTTAGTTCACGGGGCTGTAGCTCCGTCTCACATGGCGCCCTTTCCTTAAGCAGAGCTTAAATAGTCAGAACATATCCTTCAAGCTTCCCTTGAACCAACTACTCTCACTGGGATGCTAACACACCCGCTCCAACGTCACTAAACTAAAACTACTCACAAAAAGAGATGTCAAAATAAGGGCAGATTGAAGGACACTTCTGAAGTATTTCAAACACGCTTGCATCTCTTTCTCCTCATGACAAAAAACGGAGAGCGCAGGCGACCGCAGGTGATCAGTCACGTGAGCTCAGAGGAGACGGGGATGAAGAAAAGGGCCAGTGGTGAGACGTTGAGTGTTTAAGTTTGTGGTTTGACCCTGCTTGTGTTCTTGTGCCCTAAGCGTTGTGCCCACATGCAGGTGAGTAGTATTTTGGTGTATGTGTGTGTTTGTGTGTGTGACTGCTGATGTGTCTAAGAGGTGATGCTCATAAGGAATGCTAGGCTATGAGAGAGAAGTGTTAGATACTGCCAATGTGGGCTACTGAGTGACAAAAATAAGAGTTACACTACAGAAGATGTGTCCATATAAACACTACACATGTGGCTATAGAACAAGTATTACAGTAAAAGCAGTGATATGCAAAATGAGGAAAGCTACACAGGACTAAGAAGGATGTGTATCAAGGTCAAAGTAAACTACCGTAAGGCTACGGGATTCTGGCCTCTTTCCAAAAATGGCCCTGCCATTGAATTATAAAAGACAAAATGGGTTGGCTTCGAGAAATTTTTAAGAAAGGGTCCAAAAGACTTAAGTCCCAATCACTCTCTTAGGTTAAAGCAAAGGTTAGAACAAATCTAATTCCATTTACGATTTGTTTTATTAAATAGAGGGAAAACAGAAGACTGTAAAAACAAGCCGTTGCTTACATTTAGTGCATTTTTTGCAGCTTCAGCTCCAGACCGACTGTCAAAGGTTACAAACCCGACAGGCTGGAAGAGAAGGGAGGAAACAAAGCTACAACTTGACACACACGAGCACCATCATTTTCTTCAAATATCACACTCATTATTTTGCCGTCACAATATAATGATCCTGATGAAGTAGGAATTTCTGTGTCTTGTCGAATTAAAAAGAAAACTAGTGCCAACACAGCCTGCAAGTTTATTTAATATGGCATTAAAGCAATGATGAAGGAATCTCACCTGTTTTGATGTTAACTTAATCAGTGACCCTTCATAACCCTGCGGGGAAGAAAGATAGCCAATTATCCACCCTGGAGTCACATGCAGGAAGTCAAGCATGAATGTCTCACTATATGAAGAGAAGTCTGCTTTTGGGCACCTTCACTTTGAGCTCCGCAGCAGACCATCCCACACTCTGTGACAGTTTCATTTACATTTGTCACAATCAAATTACATGCACATTTCCAACAGGTGAAGCCTTCTGCAGTTTGACTACATGTAGAATACTGAGTCAGATTTGTCTTCAAAGCTAATCAAAGGAAAACGAGGACTGTAATAGGCCAAGCATGTGCTATCAGATATGCAAGATTCTCTTTTGCATTAGTTTAATAACAGCTTGGGCATGACTTCCAAATAAAGCCAATTTAAGTAAAATAAAACAAAAACAGCACAAGGTTTAGGAATTTACTCCTGTTTTAACTAAGAAATGAAGGAATTTTGCCTGACTAAACTATTGATAAATGGGATCTTTCCTAAACCTGATTTACAGCTATGGAAAATTAAACAACTTTTAGTGGCTATGATAAATCTTTAGCACCAGTCCAAACCAGACTCAGTTTCAGTAATTCAGAGCAAGAAAAGAGGCAGAATAGGTGAAGTTACAGCACTTCTCTTTAGAAGCTCCAGTATAAGGACACAAAGTCTTTATTTAAATGTAGTCCTGAATGTAAGAACTGAGATCAGATTAACCCTATCAGTACACAATGAGCAGTGTTTGCCTACAGTAGATGTAAAAGGGGCCAAAACAAAGCAGTGTTACAAGTACAATCGCTATTTCACAATGCACAAATGTTAGAGGAAATAAAAAAATTTCCCTACACAGTGGGCGAACTGGGTCATGGAGAGGATTGGTTGGCCAATCGCGAGAGCTACTCATTTACACATTCCACAAGACCATCCATGTGCGAGGGATACCACTTCCAATTTGGTTAGTTAGGACAAGGGTGGGAGGGGTGTTTATGGAACTTGAGTCCGGTCAGGGAAAAAAACAGCAATGGGTGAACAATATGTGGCCTCATTTCCATATATGTAAATATCTGGACTAGAAAGAAAGGAATTGGGTGGGCTTAGTTACACTAAAAAAGAAGCACGGTACGGTCTGGCTGTTCATAGGCACTTGAAGAGATTCTTCACTTTTTCATGCAGGTAATCTTTATAGAAAGTGTCCACAGGTCTCTTCCAGAGCCTGGCACGCAGGAGCTACCCTTGATTTTTAAGTAGAGGGACAAATCCACATCCAATCAGCTGATATTACCCAAATGCACCAGTGCAGTTTCACGATGGGCAACACAAATTCCATCACATGTACCTAAAACTGCATTAGAAACGATAGAACTTACTTTAAAAGGTCTGAAGAGAAGGTAAAGTTCCCGTGGCTTGATATCGACCGGTAGGCCACTGACAAACAGTGTTCGTACCTGCAGACAAAAAAGAAAGGAGGGGGATCACATTAGCAAATTTTCTGTGTTTTATTAGACCACTTATCACTCAAAAGATTTAAAAAAAAAAAAACCTTGATAATTACCAAATACCAAAAGAAAGCTCAGACCGTGGAAATTTGAACTGACCTTTAAAACAATTATGGGTCTGCTGTTCCAGTAGCAAGAGCTTCACAGACCTTTCCTAAATTACTTCAGTGGCTAAAACGCTGAAATACTGCAGTGTAAAGTTGTACTACAAGAAAAACAACATTTCAGTAGATGTTACTTTAGGCCAATAGCCTCAACTTCCAGTTTATCTGGCCAACAAGAGGCCTCAATTCTTCCCGACACCATTACTTTTAAATGTCACAAAGACCTACAATTATCCACTGATGAATGTGAAAGTCATTTTTGTACTGCAGTTTTCCTCTTTTATGTTAGTCTTAATCATGCTGTGACCTCTGAAAATTAACAAGTGAACCCTTGGCTGGGTCTCGAACCTCAAGTCAGGAACTGCCAGAAACCCAAACAGAGCTCCGCTTTATTTAAGGGATTACAAAATGATGAATCAGGAATAATGAGTCATCGATGAGCGAAAACTGGGAGTACAGCGTTGTTTCAGCCGTACATTTCTCCAACATGTTACACAGAAAATGGTGAACGTGAAGCTGTAGAGGATCTTAAAGGCCATGTGCCCCCCCCAAAAGAAAGAAGCCTTGAACCTGCCTTGATCAGATACTGAAAACTAGTGCTGTGTATAATCCAGTGTGGGCAGGAAAATGAACAGGGCGGTGTGAGGACCCATTAGTTCCCAGCCGGTGGGAAGGCCCACAGTACAATGGGGCTGCCAGAGGAACAGCACTGGACAACAGTGCACAGCGTGACACCATTTCCTTCCTCTGACCCGCGGCCCCAACCCTGTCGGCCCTCCGGCATTTTTCAGGTGCCGCACAGCAGCAATTCTCAGCTCTTTACAAGTCAGCATATACAGCGACTGAAAGCTGGCCCAGCTGGACACAACTCAGTGGAGATGTTTTAATTTATCCTCCAGCTTCTCACCAACAGTGCCTCCAAGATGACAAGCATATAGAGCTGGAGCTGCAAGGAAGCCCGTGCACCCTGTGTGGCTTCTGTAAAATTCACAATAATCAGTTTTACACAGATCGATTTCCAGAAACAAGCAGAATTGTTAATGACTGACAATGAAGCTTTTTCAGGACCAAAAAAAAAAAAAAAAAAAAGAATTAGGAGGAAAAATTTTTAAATGTATTCTTTGCTCCTAATTATGAAGAAAAAAAATGTTAAAGGAAAATGGGCTGCAAACAAAAAAAAGAAAGAAAAAAAAAAGTCAAGTGGCTACTCAAGGCTTTGTTGTAAGACAATGGGAACAAAGAAGGAGGAACAAAAGGCCTGGTGCTCCCCTCAGTGTCTCGCTATAAGGAGTCATTAAAGAGGAAATATAGCTGGCCACACAGACACAAGAGTGGCTGCTGAAAATAATTTAAATTAAAACAAATTAAAGAGGGCTTTGAAAATAAATACCACACTGCAACATTTTGTTTTAGGTTCCAGTTTTATGGTGACAAAAATGACAATGGCAGATTTTTGTAAGGGGGGGTGCAAAAAAGAAAAACGCTACACTATTCACTATGAATATGAATTTTACTGGCATAAATACAAATAAATGAAATGATAACAAGTTAGTTGCGCTTTCAAAGAAAAAAAACGTCTACAGGATATTTCGAAGACAAATTTAATTTCCAAGCCTAATTTTTTAGACAAATTGTTAGATTTGACATGCTTGCATGTCTCACAAATTCACAGAATCTCAAAGGATATGAAGAGAAAAAAACCCAAAACAGACGGGGTCATTTTTAACAGTCTTTGCACGCTGCTGCTAACAATCTGCAAACAGAGGTAATATTAACGTGTAAAAAGTAGGATTAGTGAAAGTTGAAGCTCACAGCAGCACGCGTTTAAGTAACAATTTGGAAAATATTAACGTGTGCGCAACTTTGTGAGGCTCCTCAGGTGGCGCGGCAATGCCCCTTTAATTTTTGTTCATCATAAAGCGCTTCGGGACCGACTGGAAGAACGTAAAAGATAATTTGGGAGAAGTCTGAATGCGCGGCCGGAAACAAAGTTTTCATTAAACGTGAACGTGACCGGGTCACAGCCCTGCGCGCAGAAGAAATACAACTTTGGCTAAACTCACCTCCTCCTCGATGGAAACGTTGTTATTCGGCTCTGCGTCAGCTTTCAGACTCATGTTGACGGTCGCGTCGGCTGCTGCTGCTGCTGCACAGAGTATCAAGTTTTTCCTCGTCGAGTGATATTTCCCCCAAGTGCGTCTGAAGCTGCAGTGAAAGTCCTGGTGGCGTTTGAACTTGAGCAGAGAAGATGTGCCGAGGTGAGTCTGTGCGGACGAGGACGGCGAAGTATCCGAGGATAGTTTAACAGCAACACTGCGAGAGAGAATCATTCATAAAAGGGAGGAGGAAAAGGAAAAAGGAAACACAGACACGCGCTAAACTAAAGGTGAGAAGGTGGATTTGTGCTCCATGTGTGAGGGTGAGAGATGGGGGAAGAAGTGCGCGTAAAAAAACTGAAAGCCTCTGCGCTCACATCAATGCCCTCAACTGTGGGACTGTGCGGAGGAAGAACAAGTAAACTTTTTCCTCATTGGAGCGCGTCTTTCTCTCTCCCTCCTCCTGAGCTCCCCCCTCCACCCCGTCTCTCCTCCTCCTCCTGGTTTTCAATTAGGTCATCAATTATGTTGGAGTCTGCTGTGAGCCGTAATCAGGCTGCAGATCCGCCTCAGCTGTTGCAGGAAGACCCGGCCCCTGCGCCGCTACATCACCGTTTCTATGGGACCCCCTCGCAGCCAATGGTAACGACCGCAAACCCGTTAACTTTATCGAAAATGAAACTACTGTTGGTGTTGCTGGCATTAGCTATATGCTAAACTCATATGTTTGTTCTTTTTTCCTCTTTGGCCTGCAACTTCTACGACCTTTCCCAAAAAGAAAAGAAAAAAATCTCTTCAGCAAATATTAAGCGCCGATTTTTACTGTAATGTTGAATTTGTAGTTATATATTTACTTAACGTGTGTTTCACGATTAAGCGAAATTCTGGTCTTTACATAATTGGATGTATAATTTTGCTGCGCACTAATTTAGGAGATTATTGGCTTTTGCTCTTTTATTCACCGTTTTTTTGGTGAAGAGTAAAATACAGAACATTATACAGTAAAGTGTTTTATAAAGTGAAATTGTAATAAATATAATTCAGTGTGTACCGATGGTAGAGGCCATTTCAGATTTACTGTCAAGTATATCTTTATATGCCCTTTTTTATCTCTTGCTGACACTTTTGCTGAAGGATGAAGGTAAATGTGGTATTTCTGCTTTTCCCATTGAAAAAACATCTGAATACCCATTCCAGCACTGACTGCTGATTTTAGGAATATGACAGAATGAGGACATACAGTGAGATCTAACTCCTCTAATTTAGATCATTTTGAATATTTCTACTATATCAGAGTAAAATAACAAAACTGAACCGATGATTTATGGTTTACCTTAACCTTTAATAGCTGGTACACAAATACTCAGAAATGTAGAACTTAAAATGTCCTCTTAAAATATATCACAAGATGCAAGCATGATGCTGAATAGCCTAAAACATTTTTAAAATGTGCTAAAAAAAGAGAGAGATGTAATTTTGCTGATTTTGTGTGAATTTGGTTAATAAACTGCAAAATAAATGAGAAAACAGGGCCTTTTTAAAATGTGATATAAATGTGCATCATAGAAATGTTGTAACCTCTACTAATCTAAACAGAATCACGTAACGACGAAGAAATAATAACTGAGTGTTAATTGTTTGGGCTCAGGTTGATGTAAGAAGGGCGTGGGTGGAGGGACGGCTTGTGTTGTGTATCGAGGCTCAGCACTGGATGCGAGCCCAGCCTACAGCGTGTTTCCTCACAACAAGTCAGCTCTCAGAGGCCAACTGGTTTCCTGACTTTGTATAGGAACACAATCAAGCCCACGGGGCGAGGAGCAGGGGGGTGGACCGACGTATTCTCACTAAAAATAGTGAAGCTGCTTTTTTAGTGTGTTTCTGCACACACTTAACCCAAGTGCTTAATACATGTACACACATATTGAAGACAAAGAAGAGTCCAGTCGCTCAATGAGAGGTGAGACATTTCAACACAAGCAAGAAGGTATTCGTGCAAACCCTTAAACAACAAAAAACAATCTGTTTATCGCACTGTGATCGGTGTGCGACTGTATTTCAGTGGAGGCCTAATTTTATAGCTTGCAGATTCAGTCTGAACCTTTATCCTGCACTGTACATCAGCAGCAAAGTGATTTTCTGATCAAGACACTGGGAATCGTTTCCTGTTTCTCTTCTCCTAAAATATACACATTTGCTTATTTTTCTTTGTTTTGCATGACTTTAAATGTTTAAATATTTTTGTATTTTTCAAAAAAAAAAATTGAAGACAATTTCAAATTTTGCATATTAGCTGAATATGAGAAAATAATAATTTGTTGCTGCCCTCCATAAATTTGTGCACAAATAGGCAAACTTTAATGCTTATAAAAACTGAGAAACTCTGAATAAAGCAGCCTATGACTGTTATTATTGTAATGGTTCTGACCAGTGAAATTAAGGATTATAATCTGCTCTATAAACTGAGATAAAGATAAGTCGGGTTTTAAGGTTCTGTTCTTAGTAAGTAAATTTATCCTTTAAGATACAACTCATGAGCTGCTTCACATCAATTAAAACCAGAAAAACAAAAAAACATACCATCAGAAGTAAAATGACACCAGGATAAATGTAAAAAATGGAATTACAATAAAATGCTACCCAGTTAATATTCTTATAACTGGACAGGTACTGGACTTACACAATTTAATGGACGTTTACATTTTACTCAAATCTCCTTCCTAAAGGATATGTTTCTCATTTTGAGACGAAGCTCCTTGCCACAGGATGTAGTTCTACAGTTTATGGAAATGGTTTAGGGAGAAACTCCCCCAGTATACATTAGATAAGGGGAAGTGACTCTTCTCTACCAGAAGCTAGCAGCTAAATTATGCTTGAGTTTGGAAGATGTGAAAAAAATGACATGTATTATGTTCTGTTTGTCTCTTTAGTAACACTCGCTGCCTATGAAATGTTAACTGTGTTGCTGAATGATCATTAATTTATTCAGCGTTTTCCATTTAAAAAAATGAAAAACATTTAAAAAAAAGAAGACGTGCATACGTAGATAATAGAACTGATCTGCATCACATTCAGTGATCATTTTCTGATGTTCCCTTTTACAAATATCATTCATTACATCAAATTCATGTATCAATTCCATCAGTTTGCCAAACCATTTTAAAGGAATAAAAATAAATTGCTTATAAATCCGAAGCAGATGAGATAACCATTCAAAAAGAAAAAAAGAAAAAAGTCATTGAGGCTCTAAACCTTTTATATACCTACATGTCACAGCCATCTTCACTGCTAAAGATAACTTTGTGCAGATGTACCAAACAAAATATGTCTTATTTATTATATGTCTCTTCGGCTGATTTTAAAAGAACACTTGATGTTGTTTGGAGGTGCACTCATAGACCTTTGTGCATGGAGGCTTTACATAATTGAGGGCTGAGCCATTTATGGTTGAAAAGAGATGTTTAGTTTTATTCTTTGTGGATTGCTTTCATACATTTGAGTATGTTTTTTCTGAGCTGAAGAAAAATGTGAAAATCAGTCTGCTCTTCTGGACTGGATGAGTGCCGCCTGCTTTTATTGATGAATGTATTTGTCAAAAAATGTTTCCTTTCAACTAAATCAGTAGTTTCAAAGTGGTCTTTTCTGTGTAGCATGATTTGTTTTTTATTATGTCTTTGGTTCCACTCCTTGGGCTACTGTCATTTTTGATAAGCATATAGTACAATATATGAATCCAAAATATTAGATCTTGCAAATGCAACATCCTGTCTAGTGATCTTCTCAGTTTAATCATATCATATCATATCATATCTATTTTATATTTCACATGTTAACAAATGTACCCTTATTTAAGCTATCTCCTGTGATATTTCAACACATTATTTAACCTCACAATCTGTCCTGATGGGGGTCCTGCATTACCATCAATAAAGTGTCTTGTTAAATTACCCTTCATTGTATCCACAAGATAATCCACACAGTTCAGGACCATTAAATCAGATTTTTCCACCCTCTCTTTCAAACCACAAACACCTGACAGAAGCAGAGCCTGTATAGTTCAGAGGCTCTGGATAAGCCTCATGTTTTATTTGCGAAAAGCGGCCCCATTGTCCCATAAGTCACCTCGCACAGCACTCTTCTGCTTCACGCCACACTGAGCCTGTCCTAGTGCGTTAGCGTCACCCGCTGCTAAAGCACTTAGCTTGTGTTCTCCGTGTCCTCTGTGGTACAGCCAAACATCCATTTTGAGGTCCTAGGAAACTTTGAAGCTTTTTCTCCCACTCACTAAGCGAGGGAGGCGCGGGATACATTTGTGACGTTTCATGAATACTTTGTCCAATAAATAACTCCCTTCATGAATACATTAAAACCAATCAAAGGCGTGGATGTTGCTAGGCTTTCATTCTAGATCCCATATAAACTGAATTTGCTTTTATTGAAAGAGCTTTATGCCACTAAAATGTGTAGGATGCTCTTCACCAGTGATAGCACCATTTATCCATTTGGTTGCCACATTTTTCTCCTGCCTTTTTTGCTAACACTTGTCAGACATTGTCACACCTGCTGTGAGAGCCAGAGAGGACAAGAGCGGGGTGACAAAGCAGCTTCTTGTGGTGGAAATCAATCAACCCGCATATACTGGACTGTGCAGATACATGCATCAGACATTCCCACACTTCTACGTAGATTCGTTGGGTATAACGTTTTACTTGTTAATTTCCATTTAAAGAGTAAGCAACATTTGTTGAGTAGTGGAAACAGCGGCCTCTGTGGCTGAAAGTGTTAACAACTGGATTTTGGTTCATTTAAATCTGCTGGTCTCAAGTTAAAGTGTTAAAAGGTCGACAGTCTATCAACAACTCATGGAACCAAAAAGAAATCCTTAATTAGCACAAGTAACAGTTAATGCTTTCATATGTCACATCTTTGTTGTTGCAATATTTATAACAAACAATGTGCAAACAAGGTGAATTATTATTATTATTATTATTGTTATTATTATTATTATTATCATATGTATTAATGGTTGAAAGGATAGAACTAGCTACATTAGTTGTTGAATGATTTTTAGCAAAAAACAAACACACATACCCCCCCCCCCCCCCCAAAAAACAAACAAACAAACAAACAAACAAAACAAAACAAAACCAGGAGTAATGTTTTGAGTTTTCAAGATATTATTTTGTAAGTCAGGGAAATCTCAACCAGCACAGACTTTTAAAGTAGCCTTTTGAGCTACTATGAAGCTGTCACCAAAAATAAGTATTACTCACTTATCCAGATCACACAGACTAGTACTGATGCTCTTTTTGGCTTAATTTTGGTCTTCACGCAAAATAATGCTGTAAAGAGATCCATTTATTCATTAGTTTGCCACTACCTTTGTGAATAGGTTTTTTTTCTTTCTGTTGCTTAATGGTACAGTACTTATAGTTATTCAATTAAAAGTTGATAGGAGCAGATTTGTGATTTGTGGAAGCCAGTTTGTTCCCATACCATATTTAAATACAGTGGCTGGGAAGGACGTCTACACTCTGACTAATGGCATTTTATCTATGTGGCTAGCGACCATCCAAATACATAGTATGCATAAGTCAAATGAGATGAAAAGTCATAGACATTCATGTGCCATGAAGAGACATTTAAATTTATCCCTGCACGTTTAGACCCTAGATATTAGGGAAGAAGGAAAAAGATAATGCTACCGGGATTTTAATAAAATGTCCTCCTCTTCCTCGCCTCATCTCCTGAACTGAAGTCAGGACTCTAAGACACAAAAATGTTCATAGACATGTTTATTCATTCCCAATATTGTTGCAATTACTTATTTTTCGCAGATTAGACATACAACCCTCCTTTCTCCAGGCAGCTGACAATGAGCCAGTTAGACAACAACAACAGCTGGTTACAAGCTAATATTATGCCAGCTAACGTTAGGCTTAAAAGTTGTAAAATCAAACTTTGCCTCTGATAAACAGTTTTTGATTACATTCTCAGATAGTATATGAGAGTTTATTTATTAAGCATTATAGTCCAACAAAGTTACATCCACTTCAAAGAATGTTTCACTAACTGTGGTGAACGCTAACAGCTAACAGTAGCTAACAGCAGCAAAAACAGCAGCGCTTACTGAAAGAAAATCTCAGCAGATCCTCAGCAACTCATTTGTGGTTGTGATTTGATGCTTTATAAATAAATCCGAATTGAATTGAACTGAATTAAAAGGAAAACAAGGGATACAAATCGACTGAAGGGCCAGATGCATTTCTCAACTCCTGTGCCAGATCTTTTGGTAATTCATATTTCTTAAGAACCCGACAGTCAGATCTCCTATAGATATGTTTTCTTTTGGTCTACCATCTCTTCTTTAAAAAGAAAAAAATATTCTAATTGAGAAAAAAGATAATGTTAAAGAATTAAAAGTAGGGATAAAGTTACTGAAATGGACACATATTGTGCGGGTTAGTCTACAGTGAGAGTTTGTAAAGTATTAAAATAATCAATGAAATTTTTGAAAAAATAGGATAATAAGCGTTTTTCCTCTGAGAAATGACATAACACCATCCATCCACCTTCTTCTGCTTTATCCAGGGCCGGGTCACGTCACTACCCACAGCTCGTGACCATAAGTGAGGGTAGAGACGTAGATCGACCAGTAAATTGAGAGCTTCGCTTTTACGCTCAGCTCACCACGATGGACCGGTGCAGCATCCGTATCACTGCGCTGCAGCACCAATCCGTCTGTTAATCTCCGGCTCCCTTCTCCCATCACTCACGAACAAGACCCCGAGATACTTGAACTCCACCCTTTTCCGGCTGAGGACCATGGCCTCAGATTTGGAGGTGCTGATCCTCATTCCCACTGCTTCACACTCTGCTGCGAACTGTTCCAGTTTGTTCCCGTTCCACCCAATTTCACATCATCCATGGAAAGATGAGATTCTGAGCCCACCTATGTGAAAGCCCTCCGCCACTTGGCTGCGCCTAGAAATCCTGTCCATAAAAATTATGAACAGAATCAGTGACAAAGGGCAGCCCTGGCGGAGTCCATCACCCACCGGGAACGAGTCCGACTTATTGCCGGCAATGCGAACCAAGCTCTTGCAACGGTTGTATAGGGTTCCAATGGCCCGTAGCAATGGGCCAGACACCCCATACTCCCGTAGCACCTCCCACAGGACACCCCGAGGGACACGGTTGAATGCCTTCTCCAAGTCCACAAAACACATGTAGGCTGGTTGGGCAAACTCCCATACACCCTCAAGTATCCTTGAGAGGATAAAGAGCTGGTCCAGTGTTCCGCGACCAGGACGAAAACCGCATTGTTCCTCCTGTATCTGAAGTTCAACTAGCGGACGAACTCTCCTTTCCAGCACCCTGGCATAGACTTTCCCAGGGAGGCTGAGGAGTGTGATCCCCCTGTAGTTGGAACACACCCTCCGGTCCCCCTTCTTAAAAATGTGGACCACCACCACAGTCTGCCAGTCCAGGGGTACTGGGGTCTGCCAGGGGTACTGCCCCTGATCGCAACATTGTAGAGGCATGTCAACCAGGACAGCACTACAACGTCCAGAGCCTTCAGGAACTCGGGGCGGACCTCATCCACACCAGGGGCTCTGCCACCAAGGAGTTGTTTAACTGCCTCAGTGACCTCCCCCCCGGAAATTGGCGGGTCATTCCCCTCATCCCCAGACTCTGCTTCCTCCTCGGAAGACATGTCAGTGGGATTAAGGAGGTCCTCGAAGTATTCCTTCCACCGCCTGACAATTTTCTCAGTTGAAGTCAGCAGCGCTCCACCAGCACTATACACAGTGCAGGTAGAGCACCGCTTTCCCCTCTTGAGACGCCTGACGGTTTGCCAGAATCTCTTCGAGGCAGTCTGAAAGTCTTTTTCCATGGCCTCTCTGAACTCCTCCCACACCCGAGTTTTTGCTTCAGCCACTACCCGAGCCGCATTCCACTTGGCCTTTCGGTACCTGTCAGCTTATAAACACATAAGAGTGTCACTTATGGACACTCTTATGTGTTTGTTATGGCCAAACTGTGATTTGCACAGAAGTCCAATAACAAAACACTACTCGGGTTCAGATGAGGGAGGCCATTCCTCCCAATCACGCCCCTCCAGGTCTCGCTGTCGTTACCCACGTGAGCACTGAAGTCTCCCAGCAGGACAACAGAGTCTCCAGGTGGAGCACCTTCCAGCACCCCACCCAGGGACTCTAAGAAGGCTGGGTACTTTGAACTGCCGCTCGGTGCATAAGCACAGATGACAGTCAGGACCCGTTCCCCGACCCTAAGGCGCAGGGAACAAACCCTCTCATCCACCGGGAAGAACCCCAACATACAGGTAGCAAGCCTTCTGCGGGTGGTGGGCCTGCGGGAGGATGAGCACATGTCCCCTTTTCGGGCTGTGACATAACACCCTTAAGACATTATGTCTCAGATGGCAAAGTAAGGCATAACATCAGTCACACTGGTCCACTATGGTGGGTTCAGTTTTTGATAAATGAGACTTTGAGAAGTGAACTCTGTTTAATACCTTAAATTGTATAAGTTACAACCTATTGTGTACCAAAGTGTACTTGAGCATGGCCTTATCCCACCATTAGCAGGAGAAGGTGGAGAAAGATTGAATCTAAAGTCTGCTACATAGTAATTCAGGCGAGTAATTCAGCCAATAAATCAAGTTATGAATATGTGAAAACCTCAGTTGCACAGGGGCAAGACTGCCACTGAATTTAAATTTTTGCAATGAAGATAAAGATTTGTCCTCCATTTATCCAGTTTGCTCACACCATCTTGAGATATACCAAGGGGTAATAGCTCTTTAGCCGTTGCCTTGTTGGTGCAAAAACACTATTTTATGTCTGTCGAACTTTGTCATGTCTGGTATTTTTGTATATTCCAGTAAAAAAATTGTAATAAACTTTCTGTTTTTGTGACAGGCTGCAAAGTGCCTAAAGATACAACTTAAAATTGTCTTTTTGTTAAGTTGTCTGTTATGTGTAGACACAACACTGCTTCATTCCTTGAGTTAGGGCCCATTTTTTCTGATGAATGATTGATGATTGGTCAGTGAAGTGAGCTAAAAAAAGAAATAAAATGTACTGCTCTGCAAATGGTCAGGTACACGGACTCGACTAAAAACTAATGCAAAAGCAGATGTCCAAAAAAAAAAAAAAACCTTTCGGAATGCTTGGTCAGGACCACTTTAAAAAGAAGAAAATAAATCCTGGCTCCTTGTAATCAATATATAAAGACATAGGGGTGGCTCAAGACTGTGGCACAGCTTTGTAGCTATGTGGATACCATGCCATGTTTACTGTTGGGTTTTACAACAGCACCTGTACTCCACACAACTTTTAGTTTACTGATAAGAACGGAGACATTATTGACTGAAAACTCTCCTGGATGACTCATCACTAAAATCAGTTTTATCGATCAACCCACAAATCCCCCGAGAGAAAAGAAGAAGCCCACTTCTGCTGTCGCTTCAACAACATCATATTCAGCTTCTGAGAACTTCAGTTCTTAGAATCTCACTTTGGATGAATTTTAGGTTTCATGACAGAAATCAGTGCATGAAGTTTTTTGTTAGTTTGGGTCTCTAATTCTTCACATTAACACATGATAAAGGGGCACAGTGTCGTGTTAATTTTGTTTAGTAGACTCTTGTTCATGTAATAAAAACATTGTTTACAAGAGTATTTATTTATTTATTTATTTTAGAAAGAGGGGCAATACATATTAATGAACATTTTAACAAATGTAAATATGCCAGATTATAGCCTTGGGCTAATTTCCATCTGCAGACCCTCTGGCAGGTTGGTGTTAAACACAAGTTAGTAAAAACATACAGAGACACTATTTACAGGTCATGTGACAAGGACAAAAACAGTGATTGATTATTGTTTAATTGATAGACCTCACTGTCTCTCCAAGGTGCAGCACGTCTTTGTTACACTGATTGTGGACAGTCACCTTATCATTTTCATGAAGTTTCCTTAAGCATTTCCAAAGTTGAAGGTTCGTTTATGCACACAGCCTTTGAAGATTATGCCTATATATATATATATAAGAAATGACGTACTACTGGCTTCTTGGATGAAATCAAGGTGGAAGAAGTCCCGTCCATCCTCCTGTCTGTCCATCCATCCAATTCAGAGTCGGGGGCCTGGCCCAGCTACCATAGGGTGTGAGGTCGAGTACAGCATGGCGGTGGGTGTTACTAGCCACTGTAGCACTGTGGGGTTAGGTTAATTGATGATTCTAAAGTCCTTTTTAAATTTTTAACCAGTCTTAACGCAATGGTCAACCAGCAAACCACTCAAACAGGAAGTGGGCAGTGATGCTACCAAACAGGAAGTGAGGTCATTTCTCAGCAACCATTTTAATGCATTGACACCAAATTAAATGCAAATTTTTGTTTGTCACAGACACGGTACAAAATGTAGCTTGTGTCAGAGCTCCGGACATAGCCGCGCCATTCCAGGGCTTGGTTTTAGCATGGGTGGTCTAGCCAGGACCCTCAAACGTGTGACTCTCGCTCCAAAAGTGTGTAGTCTTACCACTACAGTATCCAGCTGCCCAAACTTGGTGTATGGACTTCCAAAAGGCCCTACAGCCATGGTTTAAGCATTTTCATATTGAGCTAACATAGCAACCAGGAGCTCTGCTAAGTTGCTTGGTCCCATCATTGCTGTTTGCAGCTATATTTAGTATCTGTTAAAAACATCTATTATAATTCATTGCAGTGGAGGAATGAAAGCAGACAAACACAAGACTTTTTGCATTGCTGGTTTCTTTTTCTTTATTATTTTTAGATGTCAAACCTTTCTTCATCTCTCCAGATGTACAGCACTGACCACTGTGGTAACATCCCTGTGTTCACAGCTTTACTGCAGGGGCCTTTGAATTTGTAAATTACTGAAGAGTCAGCATGAATCACCTTTTAAGAAAAATAAGGTCTCGGTTACATCAGGACTTCGTGGCACAACAAATATGATATTCTATCATTGCTACACACTGTAACCCCAGTTCATTGCCTCCACCACTCTTGGATCTCAGAATTGTTATGTTTTCCAAAACGACAACAAAGTTGGTGCCAGCAGTGACTATGTTTATTGTTTCATACAAAGCAGAAAACAAAACTGTGAGCTAAAAAATGTTCCGAAAGATTTGCCAGATCACGGGACTACTGCGAGACCGTGTGTTACATATTGTTTGCAGCTTTGAAATAAAAAACAAAATTTTTTTTCTTCTTCTGGCAGTCTGTTGGTCTCTGTTTTTCTCACACTCGTTTTTCAGTCTTGCAGAAATGACAGAGCAGAGATGATCATGTTCTTAATCTTATAAGGTATTTCCTATTATGCTGAAACACTCCCACTTTGAGCATTCCTAGCAAGAGGAAGTGCAGAAGAAATAACCCGCCGGGACCATTTAAATAGTAATTTTCTCATGAAGTCAAACTTGCAGATAAAGGGGGGGAAAAGTCCACTGAGATTTTCCTCATCATGGGAAAATGTGAATGAAATTGCTTTTCTGAATCATACTCCAAAATAAAAGTCAGCAAATTGAACACGGCAAACTGCCTGACTACTGCACTTTAGAGGTGGTGCTGTTGTGAAATGCAACGTTACTATGAACTTAGTGAAAAACAAACACTTTCACAACATCCTCCCACAGAATTAAGGCCTTAACTTCCTGTTTGTGTATGGAGTATGGGACATGGAGGGTTATGCTATTTAAACCAAAGGGCAGCAGATTCCCATCTAACAGGGGCTGGTGGAATCTGAAAGTCTGCTGCCAGCTTCTCAAGGGACTGAAAAACGGGTGGGAAAAGTTAAAATAAAGGAACTGAAGTAAAACATATGGAGCCCCCCCCCCCCCCCCCCCCCCCCCCCACCCCAAAGTTCAGCTGGGAAGAGAAGAGCCATGTGGAAATTCATATTTATTTTACTTTTTGGCAAATGTGCAATTAAAAAAAAAAAGAAAACAAAACAAAACAGTTTCTTCACCAAGATGGTTACATTGTTTTTTCTGTGTTGGTCCAGATCTCCACTAAAACTCAAAATCATTTGTCTGCCTGTTACTGAATGAAGCATATTAATTTTATAAATAATCCACTAAAGCTTAATATGTAAATAAAACAATCATGCTGGAAGCAGACAAGTGAATGAAAAGGGTTTCATGAAACAGGCTTCAGGGATGGACCTCCAAGCAGCGGAAAGACACATTAACTAAACTATGTTGTTGCTTCCTTAACCCAATCTCCAATCTGTAAATAAAGTGAATGTGCTCTTATTCAAAGTCTCTCCAGAGACCAAATAAGATGAATGCGTAGCGTGAATGACAGAGAAAATATGACGGAAAAACTGGCTGGGATCTCTTGCTTGATGTTTTATTGTGAGGATTTTCTGTTAAAATCTTTGCTGCATGTAATATTTAACGCTAGTAGGAGGATGGTAGAGGGTAGCTGCAGATAACTATTCCCTCATCACAGGGATTTCCAACACGGGAAGACCTTTAGATAACAATCAGACCCCCACCCTTCACCCTTTTCCTTCACTTGTGGGTACTTTTTGTAGCACCCAAAACAAGCAGACCATCTTGTGCCGCACATTTAGACTGTGTTTGAACTCTTTTTTTTTTTTTTTTTTTTTTCTCAGCTGTGAGACATGATAATGTTCTGTTTTTGGGCAGCGCCTCTGGAATGTAAACGACCCGCTGCCCACTCATAAACAGAAGACTTCATAACAGCTGTGTAGCAGTGTTAGGGGGCCTAATGAAATACGGTTAAATCTCAATTTTCACTTGTAAATCTCATCACATTTGCAGTCATTTATTGAACGATAACATTATTATTAGTGATTTCTCACAGGGAATTTCTTTAATAAACTCATTTCCACTTGTTAGACTAGCGGTGTGTGTGATTGTATGGGTTTGTGTAAACATTCTGTAGACTTTAGCCACTGAACTAAAACCGTTTGTGTTTTCTCAACACCCCTTCCCCTCTGTTTTAGTCACTTTCATATGATCCAGATGTTTTGTGAGTTAGCCAAACTAACCAACCTCAAAACACAAACTGAGTTATAATTCTGACAACTTTAAAGCTGACCTGTTCAAAGATGGAAAATCCAAATATGGTTGAACAAATGTAAACCCCTTGCAGCCCATATACTTTTTTCCCCCCACAATGTTACTTATACAGGCTCTAAGAGGCTTTCAGAGCGCTGTGACGACAGTTAAACGGGCCTCTGTCTACCGCCAGTGCAAGCCGAGAGCTGCGGTGTTCTATTTTTGTGGTGTGATGAATGAGTCAACTGTGGAGATGATATGAAAGTTTCCAGCAAATCACTGAGGCTATAACCTGTGATGTGCTGGTTTGTAACCGGCACAAATGGGTGAAATATGTGACGTTGAGCGTGGCAAGGTGCAGAAGCTCAAGCAAGTTTGTGACTCTAAAAAAAAAGGAGTGAAATTCAAAACCACATTTCAGGTTTCCTGAAAACAGAGAAAATCTAATGCACTTTTTGACTTCATACCAATATACAAATACACATAATATTATCACAGAATGAAAAGCGACTCATTTTGTAAGACTTTATCCAGAGAGCTTGGATCAATGGATTTTATTTAGCCATCTTAAGTCCAACTTAAGTCCAGACTGAAATCTTGCAACACCCTCTGAGTGGATTGCCATTTATGTTTTTTACTTGTGTTTTTACTTATGGTGCCCAGATGTGCTCATGTTGTCAGTGAACTGAGCAAATAGCTCTTGCTACTAAAGAACATTCTAGCGATCAATGCACATGTATTGGACGGTAAAGAGTAATATGACCTGTTGTTGTAGCTACTGCTAAGAGCACTTCAGACAGATAGCACTGAAGACAGTCCAATGAAGGAGTTTTAAGAACAAAATCAGAAGACATCCTGACACAAAAAAGCTAACGTGCATGAGTCAGGATGTCACCCACACTGGCAGCCAGTCTGAAATGTCTCATTGAGTTGAGGCATTTGGCTACTCTTGGGAAATACACTAATGATTAAGTAGTGGACCACCTAAATATTACACCTGTAGGAGCTGCTCAGCCATGGAAACCCAATCCATAAAACTCCTGGTGCACAGTTTTTCTGCTGATGTTTTATGCCAGAGGACCTTTGGATCTCTGCAGTTATTGGGTTTAATGAATTCATTATGTAACTTTATGTGTTCAGACACTTCATGGCTGAGTTGCTGTGGTTCCTAAATCTTCCCACTCATCCAATAAGACCACTTATCTAAGAGCAAGAAATGTAAAAAAAAACCAAACCCTGACATGTTGCAATGGTGACGTCAGATTATGCTCTTTAGAACACCTCATCCTTTCACAAATGTTTGTAAAGGCAGGCTGCATGGCTAGGTGGCTGGCTTTATACACCTGTGGTAATGGGACAGAAAATGCCTGAATATAAAGATGAAGAGGTGTGACCTAATAGTTGTGTTTCTATAGTATAATTGCAAGCAACATGAATGCATGTGCATACTTCTCTTATGAAAGTATTCTGTCTATGATTCTTCAGTAGTTTGAAACAGCTCTTTTAGTTTGGGAATTGTCAGAGTCTGACGTGCGTTCTACTGAAAAGGAAAAACTCAGAGCAGCTCAGTTAAACAAATGCAGAAATAAACCATACTTTTGGTCAACCTAGTTGTAAATTCTAAACTGTGAACTATGAATATGAATTTGTTCCTTTTAAACAATATGAACTAAACTTGTCCTTGCAAAACTTGAACTTGTACAACACTGGCTAAATAGGGATGAAAAATCTTGAAAGCTCTTGGATAGCGTCACATTCATGTCACTTTTATAGATCAATAATAATAATACTAATAATAATAATACGTCTGGCAATCTCTGGAGTCTTCATTTTCTATAAAATTTGTAGGTTAAAAATAATTTTAACCTATCCAACATCCAACTGAAAATTGTTCACCTGTGAGAAACACTGCTAGCAAAGATTGATTTTTTTCTATTCAGCAGGCAGCAGGCAACTCCATTTATTATAAAGCTGTTGCCATTTCTCACCAGTCCGTTTCATAAATAGACTCACTTGGATTGCCTAACCTGATATATTAATGTTCATTCATGTAGATTTGCCATTTTTGTAGCACCAACTGCAACTGATTTACTACTAAGTTCAACTGCTGCTAACGTGCTGGTCATCAGCCCTATCAGCCTCATTTCCTGCCTTTTCCCATGACTAACCTGGTTCTCTCTCTTGTTCCACTGCCTTGGATTACAGCTGGTGATGCTAGTCCTTGTTGTTCTCCATGACTTAGAGGGACAAAACCTGCAGCAGGTGGACAACTGCCGTGGTGAGCTCAGCAAGACTGCAGAGTAGAAACTACGAAGTGCAGTCTGTGGAGTTGGAGTCCATCTGTAGCAGGAAAGACTGCCTGGAGAGGCAGCTGGTTATACTATCAGTGACAGTTTTCACAAAGTGTTTGCAAATGAACTACTTGGAGAGAAAGACCTTATATAAGGTAATTACTCTGTGTGCCTTCTTTGGGATGACAGAACATTTAACCCCCACTAAAACCTCCAGATCTGTGAGAAACACTTTTAGCAAACATTGTACTCTTTCCTAGATGCCAGCAGGGGTGATTGTTTACATGTCTATGAGAAAATTATCCTGATTTATTACATCAGAAAACATTTTCCTAGTTTTAAGTTTTAATTTATTTTAAAAATTGTATTGTGTATGTATGAAGTGTCTTCATTCCTCGGTCAGATCCACTTTCCAGACAGCAAGATGGTGACAGCCAAAAAGCCCAGTGAAGGCTACATGTAGCCACTGGCGGTTAGTTAATTTCAGTTTTCCATCTGTTATAAAGTGTGTGATTTCTACCAATGTTTAATTTGCAAATGTCAGCATGCTATCAATCTATACGTAGACATTATATATGCAAAAGTACTCGTCACTGTTAACATGCTAGCAAGATGCTGCTGCCAAGATGATCTCACAGTGTCTTAGCTGTTCAGTCAGATCTACTCCTCAATGCATTTTGAGATAAGTGGGGCCAAGCATAGATATGCCTGAGAGTTGTATTTCAGAGGTTTTCAGAATCAGACGCTCAGCAGTTAGAAAGTTAAAAAGGAAGTATCTCAAAAAACCCCAACATCATATGTTCTTTAACCATGTTTGCACATACTTCTTACTTCTTCTTTGTTGCCACATTTACTGTGTCCTCAGCCCAGGCTTGAGTACGGTGCAAGTCCTTTGGTAGCGATGGTGGGTAAATCTCAAAGAGCATCAATCACTGGACTCCAGTCCAAACACATGTTCAACGCACATTCTCCTGTTCCTTCTCCGTGCCACAGATCTCAGGCATGGCTCTCATCTAATGGACAATAACAAGGCAGTTAAGAGCAGCAGGACCGAGTTCAGTCCCACTCAGAGACACTAAATCAATCTGTCCCAAATAAACACCAGGCTTTTACGCCATTTGCTCATCCTGAAGCCTGAGCTTGGAAAGTAACATCTCTAATTTATTACAATCCAGCTACAAACGGATGAAGACTTTATGTTACCTAGAAGTAAGACTGTGCTGTCAGTGCACTCGTGAGTTGAAATATCTTTGCTCTTCCCCACATTTCTCCTGGTTATCATTTTTCTTTTCCGTGAAATCTAAACATGCCTTCCTGGAATTAGGAGAAGCTATTTTTAGGGATTCAGCATATTTCAGACAAAAAGGGAAATGTTTAAATTCAGACTTTTAAAAAAATCGTTTTTTGCACAAATTTTTGCACTTCTTAAAAACCGACTAATTTTGTAATTTTCTGATTAAGTTCAAACGTCTTCCAAGGTTCAGACACATTACAGGATAAAATGAACCCCTTTTCTTTTAAATGTGCTAGCTCATTTATTATATTAAGCTTAATTAATTACAGTTTAGCTGATATAGGTTTAGTGCAAAGAGAGTGAGAGCTGACAGTTTGGGGAGACTGAGTAGCAGGGCAATCGAGCCTATGTTATGAATTATAAAGATGTGGTATTAAAAAAAAATCATTTCACATTAGTGTACACTGTGGTTCAGTACTAGCAGTGAACTAAACGTGTTCACTCTGGACAAGAAAACAAGGAAATGACTTTTTAATGGCATTTAATTAGTCTTATGCACAAAAAAGGCACGCGCCAGTCAAAAAATCCTTGTGAGGAAACATCTGCTTTATGTGCACAAATGTGTTCCGGCAAGCACGGGGATATGTGGCCGTGCACAAATACTTTGGTTTCTAGGTTTAATGGGACAGACGTGGCAAGCACTTCTTGACTTTTTTATATTTCCTTTTGGAAAATTTGACAAGAAAAATCTATGTTAATAATTTTGTTAAAATTTCCATTCATAGTATCTATAAAATGAAAAAGTTTTTTTATAGGCAGTAACGGTGAGGCACATGTGTACACAGATTTATGACAAGTGTAATCACACAGAGACCTTTCAGAGGAGGAAACGTCCCCAAATTTCATCAGACAGAGTTTGAGTTTTGTTGAAGACGGTTACTGTAAGAACTATGCTTTTAACATATGACAGTCCCTTTTTCAGAATTTTCCATCTCTTCCGTGTTAGAGATGATGTAAACATAGACATCTACTATGCTCTAAAACATAATTTGTCACATGCAGTATATGTTTACAGTCTAGAGACTGGTTGTCACACATAAAGGTTAAGTTCTTGCTTAGTTGGTTTCTTCTAAATGGAGCTTTTTCTTTTCAAATAGCTTTAAATTGTCTCACATTAGGTGTGAAACGTCACAAACAATCAAAACCAAAAAGGAAAAATCAGGTTGCAGTTTGGGGCTGGAGTCACTCAGCAGAAGTAAGAGTGCAGAATCAGTGAGCAGAACTAATTTCATCAAATATTAAACTTGGTTTAGCGACTCGGCTGAGCATTGCAGAATTCCAGAGAGAGTTCTCCCCCAAGGCTGACTGCATGAGGAAAGCTGAAGGATCATGGGACATTTCATACAGGAAGGACTGAGGGTTGCCATTTTGAGAAGTAATTAATACAAAACATACATATATATATATATATAAATTCTGTTTGGTATATTTATTGGCAATATTTAGTGACGAGGCAATAAAAAATAACAAGAAAAATGCTGAAAATTCTTGAATCAAATCCAGCTAAAAACATTTGAGTAAAAACATCATATCGTGGACATTATTTCATTTTTTGGCTTTGATTGATTGATAGAAATATTTTATGTCTTACTTTATTCATTTTTGGTCAACATTCTGGATCAGTTCCAAGAACACCTAAAATATATATGGATATATGATGAACTTTTAAGCACTAAGGTAGTTTGGCTTCGTTGATGCAAAGTTGTTAAAGTTATCTAAAAAACAGCTGTCTGAACATCCAACTCAATCCTAGAAAGTGCCGTTTGTTACAAGCTATTAGTCATCTTCCTGGCTGTTCTTGCACTAAGCAACTGCATGAATTTTATTTGGAGAAAGTGGCGATTCTGTTCTTCCGGTGAACATTTTAGGCTCAGAGCAGGTGATGTGTAGAAAAGTGGGCGGGTGGGTGGGTGGGGGGCTTTAATGGCTGAACAGAATCAGAGAAAATGTTTTTGGAGGTAAGATAAAGTGCATTACCCACGGGCAACCAATAGGTTGGCACTATCCCATCGCTTTCCATCACCCCCACTCAGCTCCGCCAGCTGAGGCATACTTAGCACCATTCATAATGCATACTCACCCTCCTCCCCACAACCCGGCCTGTCATGGCTCGTTCCCTTCGACAACTCAGCCCAGCTCTACTTTTGCCCCTAAGAGGATGCAAACAGTTGCATAATTTAGATGCTACCCGCTGTTTTCAGGGCTCATCTCTTATCAAAAATGTAACACACAGAGTTTCTGGGGGACTTTTATCTAAAGGGGGCAATGGAAGATGCTCTAGTTGAGACAATGGCCTGAGACATCAGCTAAAACTTCCCAAACTTTTTTTGTGCAACTTTTCCGAACTGTGATGATGTCATGTTTTGCTGCCTACATGTGTGCAGCTCATAAAGCCTGAAGGACGAGGAACAGAGACATACGCTGTACCTTGAAAACAAAAGCAGTGTAGATTAATTTGAATGACCAACAACAGAATTATATTTAAGACTAAGCTTGCACAGACTTATCTGTTGTACTTTATTAAAAAGCGAAGGTTTTTTGCTGCATTTGTGGTTTTCTGTACAATCTGAAATCATTACTTGACATAGTGAGTGCCATAAATTGTTGGAAAATACAATACCTCAGTTGATTTTTAAACAAACAATCAATATAAAAGCCATGGCAAGAACTTTACTGGTGTCCAAATCCACAATCTGGTTCATTCATATAAAGCATAAATGCACCAGCCAGCGCAGCAAAACTAAAAGGCTACAAAGACCACAGAAGACAACTGAAGTGTATGATGACAGAATTGCCAGTGGAGCCGAGTCACTAGTGTTTATTGATGATGTGACCTCTGATACAAGCACCAGGATGAATTGTGAAGTGTAAAGGGTTACACTCTCTGCTCAGATTCAGCCAGATCCTTCAAAACTGATCTAACAGAGCTTCACAGAGCAAACGGATAGTGACCCAAAGCAAACTGCAAAAGCAAACCAAGAGTTTCACAAAGCCAAAAATTAGGACATTTTTCAATGGCCAAGTCAGGGACCTGATCTCATCACAACAGAGCTTGCTTTTCAGGCACTGAGGACAAAACTGGAAGCAGAGAGACCCACAAACAAGCAACAACTGAAGGTGGCAGCAACACCAAGCAGAGCATCTCAAGGCAGGCAATGCAGGATGTGGTGATGTCCATGCCATTTTATATTAATAGTCACTATGGTGGGGGACAGTGGATGAAGCAAAACTACAAAAAAAATCATCTTTGTCCAATAAATTGTGGACCTATGTAGAGTAATATTGTACACATGACATATTTTTAAATGACTAAGCATGAAACACTGTCTCATCATGAACGGGGGAATCAAAGTATACCACATTAAATAAATGAGAGTATTGTTTCAATGTATTTGATAAAGAGAAACAAAAGGGCCCATTGAGGAAACTCACACAGCCGGTGTGGCCATCTGCAGCCAGGGAAGGTCAAGGTGAGTGAGGCCACAAGGAGAGAAAGACAGAGGAATATTTAAGACAGGAGGAGAACACCTGCTGAATTTATCTGTCTTCATTCTGTTAAAGAAAAGATATGCTTGTGTGGGATGTGTAGATGGAAGTTTTCTTTGGTTTCACTTCATCGTCACTGTGGAATTCTAATAAAGGTTAAAATACAAAAAGCCATTTTATTCCATAAAAATCTTTTTATTTATCTATTAAATCAGAAACAGTGTTAATGCCACTAATATACGAGTGCCCTTCATTTACAAATGATTTTAAATCCAAGGACCCTCAGTAACGACCTCAGTAACTAGCTGGTGGCTGTAGCAGCTTTCATAAACAGATTGAGGATAGCAGAGTTGGTCTGATCCATGATCGGAACAACTGCGAATCACAAGCTTGACATTGTTACAAAGAACAAACTTGAAGCATTTAATGCACAAATTTTAAAGGTCTGATGTGAGGGGGGAAATAGCTTTAATGGGCAATGTGAACAATCAGGCAGATGGAAGTAAATACACATTTTCTCATGTACCTGGGTCTACTTTCTATAGGGAGAAGAGGACAGAAAGCAGGATGAGTTATACATCATGTTGGGCTTGTGATATGAAGTGAACCAGGAGTGATCATGGTGCTTTTATTCTCTCTCAGCACACATGCATTGCTGTAGATTTGCACGCAAGTGTAGCATGTAAGCTACGTTGTTTTAGTGGTTAATCAGAATCTAACCAAGAAGAAACACAATGGAAGACCCCTCCGCTGCCCAGCGCTCGGAGCTACTCACATTCTTTTGAGGTTTAGCTTAGTTTGGGTCTGTCAGTTTCTAAAAGCTGAAAAGCAGCCAGGCAATGCATCAAGTAGAGTTTACATAAAATCCGGTGAAAGTGTATCCTGGTCTTGATCATACTCAGGATATACTCTTTACATGAGAAAGCAGGTTTCAGATCATCTGAGTGCAGGTGTGTCTGCTTTAACTCCATATTCAGCCTGCGTTTGACATTTCCCCACTGAATGAGTTACTTCTGCGGTTAATAATGAACCCAGATTGGTGTCTGGGTTTTTGAACAGTGTTGTGGAAGAAAATGGCAACTAAAATGTACTGTTTAGTGGAGTTTCCTTTTTGCTTTTTTCATGGTTTGCTGATCATTGTTGTTGCTTCCAGTCAATTTTAATGTCACGTTTACGCAGATGATATTGTCATATATTGTGCAGCGCCCATTCCTGCTGAGGCCTTTGAGTATTTACAACTTTCATTTGATAGAATACAAGTATAACTTTGTCATCTACAAGTTGTCTTAAATGTAGACAAAGCAAAATGTAATTTGTTTACAGCTTCAAATCGGTATTGCCTGAGTTCAACAAAATTGAGCTTGTGTCTGTTTGCAATTATCTTGGATTTAAAAAGGATGATCTTTTGTCTTTAAAGGAGAATATTCAAGATGCTGTAAAACAAAACAAAAAAAGAAACTTTAATTAAGATTTTATCGGTGGAGACAACGTTTTTTTGCCCGTCGTTGATTATGGAGATGTGTTGTTTCTGAATGCTTCTGTTCATTGTCTTCACATGCTGGACTGAGTGTATCACAAGGCCTGCGATTCATCACCAACTGCAGTCCCCTTACTCACCAATGTGTACTTTATTCTAAAGTCAATTGGACATCTTCATGCATTAGAAGCCTCAGTCACTGGTATGAGGTTATTTCTAAAACTATTTTGGTTATTGTTCCGTCTTATTTCTCATTCTTGTTAACAAGGAAACATGGAAGTCATGATATCAGATCTACGGATGTTCTGCATTTTATAATCCACAGAATAAAAACTGAACTGGGGGAGAAAGCATTTTGAGTTTTGGCACCAAGTGCTGGGAGTAAATTACAATCTGAACTTAATTTTAAGACGTTGTTCTGATGAACAAAGTTCTGGTGGGATCATTAAAGTTAACCTTGTCTGTGTGCAAGTGTTCTAGTTGTTAAATTCATTTGATGTGTGTTCTGTGTATCTATGTTGCTGCCCTCTTGGCGTGGTCTCCCTGCTAAAAGAGATCTTGGTGGGACTGACCTGGTTATATAAGATTTCATTTGCTTTAGATTTTCTCTATATTTACTATAAACTTTAAAGTTTACATTTGTTGTATTTTTAATGAAGGCTGTGGCACAGAAATAGAGGGCAAATAATGAAAACTACATTCGTGCTTATTCTTGCTAAAACTTACAACCTTGACTACAGACTGAATATCTAAGGATTGTTTTCTCCAGGTGTGAATAAGGTGTAAAGTTTTCTTCTGTGTTGAAATAAGCACGTGACACGTTTGACAAAAGCAGAAATTGTTTTTTGCAGTAATAAAAACAGACGTCTCAGGAGCCTACCTTTGTAACTGGATCGCCTCGCTGAACAATAGGAGCTCATTCTCAGGACCTTATTAGGCAAACAGAGAAAAGTGGCTGGTGTTGGAAGCAGAAACAGAGGGGCACATGTGAATAATATCTAACTGTGGTGAAAAACAAGTGAAAATGAAAACAAGAGACCACCTAAACGCTTTAAAATAAATAAACTACTGTGGTGTTTGTCTGAGTGTAAACTGTGTGACATTGATATTTTTTTCAAAGATCACAAATTTATATAAGCTTGATTAGAATCGGCACATATTTTACAGACTTGACAATTGACTTGAAAGCCTCACTGAGGAGTCCTGAGTCTAGTCACTGAAATTAAAATAGAAAAATTACTAAAGTTTTGGTTTTTTAACCTTTTTTTTTCTTTTTTTTTTTTTTACATTAACCATGTATTATTATTTCAAGGCCATGTAAATGTTTTCCCCAAAATATCTGCCTATGCCAATATAGTATAATGCCCCACAAAGCCTGCTATTATGTGCCAGCAGCAACATAGCTTCATTTGCCTCTCCATAATAGGTCATATCAGGAGCTCGGCTTGTAATTATTGTTTACTGCTCCTCAACTCCATTTATGGTGAACTGTCTTGATCTGGTGGTGAGCGGCGAGCCTGTAATCTCCTGGATTTGCGGGCTGCTCGCAAAATTACTGTCACGGATGAGAAGATTATTTAATTCCTGAATCCCAGTGAGGTCAGAATTTCACACATCGCTGAGTGGCCTTGGCTTTAAATTGGAGCCTGCTGGTAAATGTCAGTAAAAGAGGTAATGTTGATTAAAGACATAGTTTCATAGTTTAAAGATGACGACTACCTGGTGTAAGCGCAGGTTTGTGATTACAGGAGTTACCTACAATACCTCAAATTGGATGCTGTGCTGAAGTTATTAACTTAAAGATGACAAAGCTATATGACACAGCCAGTGAGTCTTTTATAGCCACATGTTTCATCTTATCCAGAAAGAAGCAGCAGATCCAGTTCAGTAGCTGAATGAGTTTAATTTGCTGTGAAATGCTGAACTTTGAGCTTTACTTCATGCACCTGAAGCCAACCTCCTTCAGTTTCTAGATTAAGACTTAGGGCTGTAATAAAAATGGCTGTTAGAGATTTAACCCAACACTACAGAATAAATGATCCTTGGGTTCACACTGTGCTTATGTACTTGTGCTAAAAGTCTTGATCCTTCTTAGGTAAAAGTCAGACCTGGAACATCCTGGTGGTTTAGGGGTTAAGATGCTGGTGCCTTCCTCTGTTTGTCTTTGGCCTCTGACCTTTGTTGTGTGCTCCTCATTTCCCGTCATCTTGTTATTTCCTCCTATCTAAAAAAAAAAAGGAAGAAAAAGAACAAAAAGCTTACACTAAAAATAAAAGCACAAACCGCTTTGACTCAATTAAGGCAATAGTAACATAAATGTGTCCTTATTTGTTTTGAATCTAGCCATCTAAGAAGAGCTGATCTTTGCATGGCTCAGGTTCAGAGATGAGCTGCATGGCATGACTGCAAACCATGCCTACCCCGTTCTGAGCCAGATCCAGGGGGGCCTAGAAGAAGCACTGAACTGATTTCGTCAGTCGTCAAACACGTGGTCCCAGCCCTGCACCAGTGCAAGTCCAAAGTCTGGATGGCTGGGGGTCTCCTGTGCTGTAAACCATCTTGGACTTTATGCCAGTGATAGGTGGCTTAGACTCTCAGGATCAGCGATGGGATCAAAGGCTTCAAAAAGGCAGCAAGTTTCATGTTATGTTTAGCCTTTTATGCTAACTGGTGTGGCCTCTCCTCTGGGACTGGGGGAGAGATGAGAAGACGATTATAGGGTCACTCCCCCTTGTTCTCATTCTCCTTCACCCCCCCTCCCCCCCCTCTTTGACTCTTCCTTCCTTCTCTATCATCTCCTCCTCCTGCTCCTGCCGCTCCTCCTCCAGCGCTAGCAGGATAACATACCGCCTGCCTCTTGTTTGGATAACTTAATGCTGAGATGTCAGCCTCGATTCTGATATATACCACCTGCCTTGGCCTCTGGCTGACCTCCTACTCCAGCTCCCACTGCAGAGACATTCCAGTGCTTTTCTGGTGCTTTGTTTACACTGCAGCAGATTGCCATGGTCTCCCTATCTGTGTCATCACAGTGGTTGGCTTCCACGAGAGTCATCCCAACATGCTTGGGTTGTTTTGGAGGATATGCAAGTTCAACGAAGCTTCGGTGACCCTTAAGATGAATTGCTCTCCGTAAAAGTGAAATTTTAAACTGAGAAGTTAAAATTCCTTTTTTCAAAACTTTAGATTTACAGAATTAGAAAAGGGGGAGGTCACTGGACATGTTTGCTACACAATTTCTTTTGGCCTGGGCCCAGGAGGGGAAGTCCCCAAGCGGCCAACAGTCATTCAGATGCCAAGAACCCTCCCACTCAACACTGTGGCCACACCACGCCTGGCCTTTAAATGAATTAGTGCTGTTGACTTACATTTTAAGTCCATGTTAGATCCAACCTGAAAGACTGACGTCAAGCAAAAACAAGTTTTCAATTCAGTAGCCTTTATCGTGGATTTAGCTCAAGTGCATCAGTTTTAATGGGACACGCACAAACTCTGCTGTTAGAAAGCTGTCTTGAAGAAGAAGAAACATTGCGTTTTTGTGTGAGTGTGTTTTTCCATTCTTAGTTTACCTGAAGTTACCTTCTTAGTTATGTTCTGCCAGCAGCTGGCACTTGTGACCAGGCAGATATTTTCATCTACTCTCAGTTTATCTTCTGCATAATATTCACTTTGACATCTGGTTTAACAATCAAGATTAGCATAAACAAAGCAATGCAATTTTACTTATTTATTTATTTATTCATTCATTTATTTAATTATCTATTTTGCAAGACATTTAACCAGGCATCTAAAGTGTTTGGTTTACTCCTGCTTCTTTTCAGCTGAGGAACACAGCTGCGAGGAGACCCATTTGTGTCTCAGGGGCTGAGATGGAGACGAGTGCTGACAACCTTTGTAATTCACTACTCCCTCTGTCTTTGCAAATAATCTCTGAATCATTTACTGACAAGCCTTTCAAGGAGCTCTCAGGTATCCGCACTGCTGATCCATCCACTGAGGCTCCCCGTCAAATCCATAATTCATTCCAAGGGGTTAGAACCCTCCATCGTATCTATCTATCTATCTATCTATCTATCTATCTATCTATCTATCTATCTATCTATCTATCTATCTATCTATCTATCTATCTATCTATCTATCTATCTATCTATCTATCTATCTATCCCAAAGAAATTTAGAGTCCCAGCAAAAATGTATTATATCATTTTTCAAAGAAAATCCTTGTTGCCAGGCATCCTCTGCCGCCTTCAGTTTTGTCTACAGTCTTGACTGACTCATTCATTTCTGATCCTTTACTTTAATAAACTCATCATGATATGATTTGGGTCGTTATCCAACTGCACTACAAAGGGCCATCTGATCAGTTTTAGCAACAGGATGAATCTGAGCAAGGAGTACAACCCTGCACACTGACCATCCTGCTGCTTCTATTAACAGTCACATCATCGATAAACTCTAGTGACTCAGTTCCACTGGCAGCTGCCCATACCATAACATTGCCTCCACCATGTTTGACAGATGTTTGTAAGAAAGCTGTTCCTTTCACTTTCCATACTTCTCTATTTTCCCCATTCTGGTTAATCTGTCCTGAGAGTCCAGATTTGAACAGGCTTTTTTACATACCCTAATCTAACTTGACACTTCTTTTTCTGAGGGCCACCAGTGTGACACTAACCTTGCAGCCTGTTTTTTTTTTTTATTCCTTTGTATTTACATCCATGGAAGTGTCTCTTGTTTGGAGATGCTGACCATGATAACCCTGTCTGCTCAAGTGTTCTCGCTTTGGCCTAGGGAGGCCAAGGAAAGAGTTTCACCATTGTCTGCTTTAGTTTACTTTCATAGTCTTAAAGGCGTTTTTGTGTTGCTGAGCTGGCCCAGTGCATTACTTATTTATTTATTTATTTAGAAAATAGACCAAATTGTTGAGTGGTCACTCCAAATGTTTCTCATTTCAAATCAGTTCAATGTTATCTATATATTGCCTCAATGCACTTATTATTGTAAGGTAAAGACTGTACAATGATACAGAGAAAACCCAGCAATCAGATGACCCCCTATGAACAAGCACTTTGGCGACAGAGGGAAGGAAAAACTCCCTTTTAACACAAAGAAACCTCTGGCAGAACCAAGCTCAGGGAGGGACAGCCATCTGTCACAACTGGTTGGAGGTAAAGGGAGGAAGACAGGACAAAAGACATGCTCTGGAATATGATAAATAACTAATGATAAATGCAGAGTGGTGTATAAACACGTGAGTAAAAAAAGGTGATAGAAGGAGGAACATTTAATGCATCATGGGAAGGCTCCCAGTAGCCTAGGCCTATTGCAGCATAACTAAAGGAGGATTCCGGGTCACATGATCCAGCCCTGACTATATGCTTTATCAAAAAGTAACGCTTTAAGGCAAATCTGTAACATTACAGATTCATCAGAGCAAATAGGGGATAAAGATGATAATTATTAATGTTATTAATTTTAATATTAACATTTATTTAATCCTATCTTTTATTTGATCAGTGACGGGAATATAGTTAAACTTACTTGCACGGCAGTTATTTGTGCATTACACCGTCCCTTGTATTAAAATGATTGTTTTCTAGTTTCTGTTGTTCTTGCAAGTCCTCCATGTCCTTGTCATGGATATGTCTCATTTAATTGCTATCCTGTGTTGTTATCAAGAATAAAAAGATAGAAAAGAAAAAAGACAAAAAAACAAAAATAAAAAACCAACAGAAACCACGACAAACTTGAGAGACCCTCAGTAGCTCCGAGAGCTCTCCATGCAAGAAAAGGCAGAGCAATATCGACTTTGTTCTTGTCATTCCTCTTTGTCTGAGACCTTTATAACCAAAACATGAAAATCTGAAAGCCCTGGACAGCACTCTGCCATCTTGCTTTAACAATGCAGTTCAGGAGGCCATACTCGAGTCTCATTATGAACAAAGAGAAAGCCGACAGATTCAACGGGAGGGCAAATTTATGGGACAACCCCATTCTCTGTGAAGGATGCCGTCACTCCACTGTTTCTCTATTTATAGAAATCTTGCAGTATTTTTAAACCCAGTAAAATAAAGCTGCAAATCTGAACTAAACAGTGTTGATTGCTTCATTGCGCTGGTATGCAGACGCAAGGTTTCCTAAACTGTGCCACTGTCCAAACACTTGTGAATTTGAGCCTATATTATAAATAAAAATGTGCAAAAGCACTCGTGAACGAATTCTGTTGTGTACTGCTGACAGCACAATGCAATATACACAACCTTGCTTTAGCAAATATGATGGAAGAAACTGGCAATCAACAGCTGTATTAAAAACTAGGTTAGTGCAACATAATCTTTCCAGGTGATGTGAAAAGACTAAAAAGATACATATAAAATCTATCCATCTATCTATCTATCTATCTATCTATATATATATATATATATATATATATATATATATATAAAGTTCTATAGCAAAGAATGTAAAGAAAAATAGAAATGAACAGTCCAAAACACAAACACTGACCAGAAGATTTGCTTTATTGATTGGAGCTCTGCTGAGATATTTTCGGTCTATACAGGAAGTGATGGTGTCGGTCAGCTCAACCTTCTAGTGGATATGTTCTATAGTGTTAACAACAGCTGGTTTTAGTGATCACCTACATCGTTTGTAACAAAGTTCCCTTTACTGATCACACACCAGTGATACAGGCACGGAGTTGTGTTCATATTAACCACCTGCTCTTTATACCATGCTATCCAACATATCTGAGTGTTTGTGTACACAAAATTGATGGCATAATGACAACTATTGCCCGATCACTTAGGATTATGTGTGATTTATTTTAAACTTTTACATCTGTGAGTCTGGCTCCACTGCTCTGTATTCAGCACGTCTTGTTCGCTGACTGATGACTGTTAACCAAATTGTGGTGGTTATTTTTCATAGTTTATGGTGCAAACTGAGCAGTGTTTTGAGATAAAAATGATAGAGCCATGCTACGACTCTATGAGAAGAATTAAGTGCACATGTGTTCCCTAACACAGACCAGGACATTGGCTGGAGTATATTTGAAAGGTGAACACATTCGCCATCAAGTGGTAAGCAGATCACATTACAGAGGAAGTGAGATGGAGCTGGCTGAAGGATGCGAGGCTCAATGGGCCAACAGTAAACAGAGGAAACTTTATTTTTAACGCTCAGTGTCATGGAAGAGTAGGTTATGCAAGACATGTGGTAAATATTTATCTGCCTCTCTGGGAAAACAGAGCACATAACAACTTCTATTTCTTTGAATTAATAGTCAAACTGTGATCTCGATTTTGGTGACTAGATGCGTGCTTCAACATGCTGGATTTTTTTATTTTTGAAGTGACAGTTTCACAATTAATTGCGATACTACCAAAAGTAGTAGTGTTTTCTTAGCTTCTCTTATGTTGAATAAAAAGTGTTCATCCACAAGACCGATGGCTCCATCAAGTGGCAAAAAACAAAGGGAGCTTATGACAACACAGCCATACAGATGGCCTTTAATTAACTTCAAAATTCAGCATACTGCTTATTACATTGATATTGCTCTAAAGCGTGTTTTATTGTGTAAATAAAACACGGATCACGTGTATGACATGTACAAATAAACCAACATTTCTATCAGTTTCCAAATGTTTAATGTAAAAGACAAAACAAAACAGGTTTTGGTGACACGGGTGAAAAGAAAGTTATTATTTTGCTCATTTGTCCTTTTCCTTCTGCTCCTTCTCCTTTTTGTCTTTCTCAGCCTTCGCCTCTTCGGCCTCGTGGCGCTTGATGAGTTCCTCCACTTCTTTCTGTTTCAGCACTTTTATTTTCGTCTTCCCATCTTCCCGTGTCAGGGTGGCAATCTCCACTGAAACAGTCGGTGCGAAACAGGGTTTTATTATCGTATACTATTGGCAACAAGGCAGGACCCAATTTTGGTCTACTGATAGTAAATGGAAATAACAGTAAGAAAGTCCTTTTGCGCCTCACCTTTCTCTGCCGACAGCTTGCTGACATCCATTGTTTTGTTGAGGACTTTGACAGCCAAAGCCAGAGCAGAGGACAGAGTCATCTCTCCCTCTTTGTAGTCCTGCTTCAGCATGGATACGGCAGCCTGAAGCAAAAGAAGTGAACGTGTCAAACGCCACAAGAACAGTGTATTAAAAAAAATATGTGTATACATGTGTCACTTAGGCCTCTAGAATTTCACTAGAAAAAACAAAAACATTTAGAATATCCATTACTATATGGGTTTAACCAAACCCAAGACAAAAAAAATAAAGAAATAAAATAAAAATCAAAGAAACTAAGGTAAATAAAGGATTATCACGAGCTTCTGAGATTTAAGACTACAATCTGGTTTGCTTCCCACTACCTGGTGTATGTAATGAGATCATTTCACAGATTTTAATTATCAGAGTATTTTCAGGCTTACAGCGCTGTTGTTTCCAATGCAGGTTGCCTTCCAGCCTCCATAGTTGCCACTGGGGTCGCTTTGGTACAACTGGAAGCCGTAATGCTTATCCCAGCCCATGTAGAGGAGAGAAACACCAAATGGCCTCTTACCTGTCAAGACAAACCACACAGCTATTAGAAAATGCTAAAATACATCTTTTGTGTTTTAAGCAGAGAGGAGAGCTTCACAGATATCAGGTTTGACAAAAAAAGTATAAAAGTCAGTGTTATGAAGAGACATTTAAAGCTACAGATGTTCCTGGCAACAAATTTACTAGTCACTTAAATGACAGAAAAAAAAATCTCACTAGTTGATGACTAGTCTCGAATACAAAACACACTGAGAAAACACTGAAAACTGCATGCACGTTAATGGACGTAGATAAATATTTGGTGTATTTTAGTAGCTAGAAGAAACTGTTAATCACGTTTCTTGTTAATCAAATCATGTTTTAAATGTTGCTGTTATGTGTCTCACTTTGTATCATGGATGTATAACACTGCAAAAACACAAAGTGTCAGATTAGTTTGAAGAATCTTGCTAAGCTTAGCAGTGCTAGCAGCAACAGCAACATGCTAGCCTCCACACCTTGCTGTGGATTGTGGTTACACCTGGCTTTGGTTGCTGTTTCCATACACAGCTGACATACACCTGCTAATTATTTCTAAAATCAAAGTACTGCAGCATTACACGGGTTAGCATGGCTGTCCTCTTTTTACTCCCACCTCTTTCCCATTCAAAACTTCCCTTCATAGACAGACAGAGCGAGGGTGGTGCAGCTGTCTTTCAGGGGCTATAGCCATGGTTAGCAGTTGCTGGCACAGTAATGACTTTGAACCGGGAACTACAGTTGTACAATAATAAAATAAGAATATTATGTTTAACCGGTGGCATGGTGGTTAGCACTGCTGCCGCACAGCAAGAAGGTCCTGAGTTCAACTCCACCATTAAACTGGGGTCTTTCTGTATGGAGTTTGCATGTTCTCCCCATGTTTGCGTGGGTTCCCTCCAGGTACTCCGGCTTCCTCCCACAATCCAAAGACATGCACTTATTGGGGATAGGTTAACTGATTAATCTAAATTGCCCATAGTTGTGAATGTGAGTGCGAATGATTTTCTGTTTCTGTGTGTTAGCCCGCCTCTCGCCCTATGACAGCTGGGATAGGCTCCAGCACCCCCCGCAACCCTGAAAAGGATAAGCGGATGAATGGATGTTTAACTAACTAGTGTTTCTGGTGTTAAAGAGCAAGGGCAGCAGTGTTTAAATGTCTAGTTGACCAGTCAAGCACATCCCCATTTAAAACACTTTAAAAGTAAGGACTGACAATAAGTTGAGGAGATTTGCCATGGTGAGCAATGTAAAAGGCTGTGAGCATTAAAACAGACAGTGCATCTTACCTCCGAACTGTGTGTAAGCTTGCTTAATGTCACACAGAGCTGTGACCAGCTGCTCACAGGGTATTGGCTCCTGGTACTGCAATAAATACCTACGAAGAATTCAAACTGGTTAGTGGTTGGTGTAAATGAGAGAAATGGTTAGAAACTACAGACACATGTTTAAGGCTGTAATCTCAAACTTCAGATCACCAACTATTTAACACATTTTGTGATAAAATAACTCAAGTAATAAGATTCATTTTGAAAGTGCACCAGTCTACACATATTTAGGCTTTTCTTTATTTATGGCTATGAAAACAACTGCTGGTGGTGGTTATATCAGCCTGCATTCACCATCATCCCTTTGTTTCTAATTACAGCCATAAATGTGTCTCCTTCTGAAACTCACCTCTGTGCAATTAGCCGCAGCTCATTTGTCAGTACATTAGCATCTGATGTGATCCCAGCAACGCTGCAGGCCATGTCTCTGAAAATGTGACCACAAACGCAATGTTAACCAAAAAACAAAATGAATGACTACATTTTGAAGGTAAGAATCTAGTGAAGCTCACTTACTCATTGAGTTTGTAGATCTTCTCAGAGAAGAAAACCTCATCAAGCAGTTTGTGGATGTTGCGTCTCTCTGCTGCCAACAGCACCCCGTCATTTGCTAGGATACCCAGACACGTTCCAGCGTGACCAATTGCTTCCATTGCGTACTCCACCTGATACAGGCGTCCTGTAAATTACAGTCGGGTTTTTAGGTGAACAATACTGAAAAAACAAACCCCTTTAAGACCAGTTTTTGGAAAACAGTGGCTATATAAAATACTAAAGACAAATACTTTTACAACAGTTTCACCATGGATACGAGCTCACAGGTAGCCCCTGAAGTAAAATACTAAACTCAAATTATTCATGCGTTGACCCAGAGTGTTTATTTCTTGGGGGTTGTACTAGGCTCATTAAACCACATGTTCCTGCTTTAAGTACTAGTCATGAGTTGGTGTATTTGGATAGTTTGTATTTGTTTTGAAGTTCATAGAGGGATAAAAATAACAAAAACTCAGAAGATTGTAATATTGTAATAATGTAATAATAGAATGATAGTATTGGGCCTCTTGTGTTGGATTATTTTGACCAGTATTTGGTTACAAAGTCTTAGATAAGAAATAAAACATACCCTCTGGAGAAAATATGGTTGTCCGGGAATCATATCTGCGAGACTAAAAAATAACAACAACACAAAATGAATGCCTATACTAGTTAAAAAAAAAATAAACAAACAACATTTTGAGATTTTTAAAAAGTATAACAGCTACGTACCATTTTCTCAAGTCGCTGGCAATATCCTGGAAAAGGTAAAAAGAGCAGGAGTTACAGACAGGCGTAAGCTGCAGAAGACAAGACCCACACAACGATGCCTTTTTAAAATTGACACAAGACGTATCTGAATTCAGGGATAAAGAAAGTGAACATATATTTAGCTAAAGTCAGAAACCAAAATAGGTGCTAAAAGTTTCTGAGGCTGGTTTACAAAAACAACGCGTGCTTTAATAAGCCCATGGCAGCTAGTCGGCTAACTGGTGCAGCAGAATGAATCTGCAATATCTCAGCATGCTAGCTAGCATGCTAACGAGCTAGTTCATAACAAACGAAGTCGCCAAGCTGCTCCACGACAAAAGGAAGTAAAGATGTAAAATTATGCTAGAATAACAAGTACTGTAGTGACTATATAGTAATTGTGTATTATTTACCTCGGATGAACGAGTCTAAGTTGGCGTACTTCTGCCCAGGATGAGAGGTCCACTACTTTCAGTTTGGCGTTTCCTCACAAACACCGGCGTACCGCGTCAGTGAAGTAGCCGCTCAGCAGCGCCACCTCTCAGTGGGAGGACCGATCAGTCTGTAACACAGTGCACAGCTCACTGACTGCTGGTTAGTGATGTACTTGAACACTCCCTAATGGCACTTTTAAAAATGACAACTTTACTGAAGCAAAAGTACATCCTCCTCCTTCTTTCATCTGCTCCCTCTAGGGGTAGACACAGCGGATAAACTGCCTCCTCTGTCACACCAACCCTTTGCATATGGGTTGTATGTCCTCCTGTGAGGAATTTCTCTGTTTTTCCTGCCTGGCAGCTCTATTTTTAACATTCCTAGTCCAATACACCCACTGTCACTCCTCTGCACATATCCAGGCCATCTCAGCCTTGCCTCTCTAACTTTGTCCTCAACCTGAGCTGACCGTCTAGTGTACTCATTTCTAATCCTGTCCATTCTGGTCACTCCCAGTGAAAAACGTAAACTTTGCCACCTCCATCTCTTTATTGTCAGCAACACTGTTTTGCAGCAATCTTGTAAACATACCCTTTCACTTTTGCTGCCATGTTTTTCTCACAAATAGTCACTGTCTTGTGCAGAAGCAAAAATACTAAATGACGTCTGAGCCATGGCACATGACACAGTTTAGAGTCATAAGGTCATTAGGTATGTTTTTACATGTTGTGGGTCATTGTTGTCATTGAGTTGAACTATTCTTCTGTTTTCAGTTATACTTTTTTCCCCTTTTCTTTCTTTCTTTCCTTCTTTCTTTCTTTAGATTGTAAATATTTGCTTTTATTAATTTGGTAAAAATCAATGGAACACCAAGATTATAATATCCTTAGGAACATATTTTATACCATGGATGGTCAATAAATTAAACCAAGTCGCGTTCACTATAATAAACGCTACTTAAACTAATATCAGAAACTGGGCCCTGATAAAGTATATATTCAAAACAAAATTCGGGTAAGTTGCCCTTTCTTGCCTCTTGAACTTGCTGAAATACATTTACTACTCCAGCCCTGGTGGTGCGCGACAGTAACGAGACAGCTGAAATATCCGGAAGCGTAAAGTAAAAGAAAGCGAAGAAGACACTTTGCATGTGATTGGCTGTTTGAACAGCATGGCGTTTGAATGGGAGCAGGAAGATCTCGGAGAGTTAGCCGACTAGCTTGGAAGTTAGCCAACTCCGTGTTTTCTTGTCTTTCACCCACGCTAGCTTTAGTTACACATTCCCAGTCGTTTGTTGACGCGATGTTTCATGCTCGACTTACACTAAGCAGATGACTCTGAAATAAACACATGTCCGAATAGGTAAGTAGTCACGAAGCTAGTTAACGTTCAACCAATGCTAACATCGTTTACCCCGGGGCTAGCGCGGCTTAAGCTAAAATATGTTAGCTAACAACGCTAAACCAGTAGGTGGCAACTGGCACGTTTTGTGAAGCTCTTGGCTTGCTCAGTGTGTTAGTTGCTATATTAGGTTTACGTGTTGTTTTCAGCTGAAACACTGGCGCTTCAGTTGACTCCACGTTTACTCAGAAACGCGGTGTCCTCTGATACCGGGGTCAGCTACATTCTCCTATAATGTGTACATATATAATCAGACATTTGTAAGAGCATGATAGTACAGTTTTTACTTAAGACACTTATTTCTTTAGAAACAGCCTTTTAGCTTTGATTTGCTAGTGTCAGCATGACCCTTGAACTCATTCGTAGATAACTGGATGTAAGTTAAACATTACTGCTCAAGGAGAAGTAACAACCAGTTTTGTATTAAAGGCATTTCGTAATATATTTAGGTAATATTAGGAATGACAAAATGGTACAAGATCGCCTAAATTGGAGAGGTTATTATTGCATCCAGGAGGATTTTCATGAAGTTTCTGCACTTGCCCTTCATCTCCAGAATACAGTGTCTAAAAGAGTTTCAGAACACAAAATGTTTGCCAGTTTTTCATTTTGAATATAAAAAAACCCCCCACACAGTTTCTTTTAGCTGCCACTTTAAAGACAGTTCTGTTTTCTTTCCTTTTTTTTCCCCTCCGTGTGTTAGACAAGAATCCGTCTGATGAGGGGGCACCTACAGCTGTCAGGATGCAGCAGAAAAGGAACATCCAGATCATCGAATGGGAGGACCTCGACAAAAAGAAGTTCTACTCCTTCGGGTTGTTCATGACTATGACAATCCGGGCCACAGTCTACCCGGCCACTCTGATCCGGACTCGACTACAAGTGCAGAAGGGCAAGTCACTCTATGGCGGCACCTTCGATGCCTTCTTCAAGATCCTGCGGGTGGAGGGCGTACGAGGCCTGTATCGTGGCTTCATGGTCAACACCTTCACCCTCATCTCAGGCCAAGCGTACATAACCACCTATGAGCTGGTGAGGAAGTACGTTTCGCAGTATTCAGAGGACAACACCGTCAAGTCACTGGTGGCGGGGGGCTCGGCCTCCCTGGTCGCTCAGAGCATCACTGTTCCCATTGACGTCATATCTCAGCAGCTGATGATGCAGGGCCAAGGGCAGCACCTCACACGCTTTCGGCTTGACTCAAACACTGAGACTGGAAAGCCAAAGAAAGTGTTTGGCCAAACCAGGAACATTATTGCCCAGATTTTTGCTGCTGATGGGTTTAGGGGTTTCTACAGGGGATATGTGGCTTCTTTACTCACCTATATACCGAACAGTGCTGTGTGGTGGCCTTTCTATCACTTTTATGCTGGTAAGTGGAAGCTATAGTGCAGTTTCTTGACTTTGAGGCTGTAAGTCTGTCTTATCTTTTGTGTCTTCATTATTTTAGTAAATTTGTAGTGTGAATGAATGCTTCATGGCCTCAACATGTGATTAATACCATATCTGCATGTGTAATGTTCTGCAGAGCAACTCTCTAAACTGGCTCCCAGCGACTGTCCTCATCTGATCTTACAAGCCATGGCTGGACCACTAGCTGCTGCTACTGCCTCTACTGTCACCAATCCAATGGATGTGGTCAGAGCCCGAGTCCAGGTAGGGCTGCTCAATTAATCGAATTTTAATCACGATTACAATCTGGGCTTTCAACGATCATTAAAAATGACTGAGCCGATTATTAGCCCCTCCCTCGTGCTTTACTCTCGCGCTGCTCCGTGTGGCAAATCGAGCGCACCTCTCTGCATTTTGAACACGCGTCACAACAATTAAGAGGACCCAAGGGAAGCTCGGAAAGCTAAGCAGAAGTTATTCGGAGAGGAGAGTGACTGCCGGTGGTTGAAAAGAGAGGTAAAAAAAAACTTCAGTGGTGTGGAAACATTGTGGGTTCGCGGAGTCAGACGTGGATCAAGTAGACATAGTGTGTAAACTTTGCTACAGTGTCGTAGCTGCACCACAGAGCAACACTGCAAAGTTCACTAAACATAGAGGTTTACATTTTTCATTTATTTTTTATATTGCAAACATTTGCACTGTTATCAGTATTTGCACACTATTTTATATTATTTTTTAAAGTCATTATTCAATACATTATTGTTAACCCTTTAAATCCCTGTAGAACCAGAACCGCGTAAGCTAGCGCAATAATTTGTTTTGCATATGCGCGAAGCAGCGGTATTTGAAAAAAATAGAGTGCATCGCAAATCTGGACCCATATGAAATACGGCAGTGGAGTAAAGACCCAGACGACTTGCCGCCACTGTCCTACCCCGATATCTTCACCTATCTTGTTTGTGGAGTAAGCGCTTACACTGCGAACCAGTTTCGTAATTACAAGTCACTGGAGGCGCATATCCAATTTACAAATGGCTGGGTGCAAGATTTGGCTATTTTCAAGCCGCCAAACTCTGAGTACGTCATCATTCATACCAAGGTAAGTCAGCTGGAGTGCATCGAGTGAAATAGCCATTTTCCACCCCCCACCATAATTAATGTTATACATTTATCATTAAACTGCTAAAATATCGTTATCATATTATGTGCCCATAATTGTAAAGTAGATGCAAATTAACACATTGATAATTGGGCAAATTATTAACGCCAATTTGTGTCCTCCCTGTCTCCTCCTGCGAATCTTTACATAGCACATATGTCTGCAAAGTCACTCCATTCGATGTTTGATCGCAATTTCTATAACTTCCGAGACCACCAACGATAATATTATTCAGCTATAAAGTGTGATGTGAACATATTTAGAACTTACCGGAATGAAAATGTCTTGAGCACACCAGCTGATATCTGGAGACGTAACAGAACTTGATATCAGCTCGTCTCACGGCTGCTATCGAGGCTAGACGCCTTCGTTTGGTAATATCCGATACATGAGCTCCTTCATGTTGCTTCCAGGTTGGGAAAGCATAAAAAGACAATCCAAACTTATTCCCGTGCCGGTCGTAAGATCGAACATTGCAGCCGAGCACACAGCAAGTACGAACCATGGCTATGCTTTCGCTCCTTACTTAGACCCCCAAAATGGCGGATCGGGCCAAAATCCTTTCCACGCCCACCCCCGTGACATCACGCTCCAAAGCCCTATTCCAGAAACAGGCTTTGCCGATCTGATCAGCTGTTCATAACACTTCCCACATTGAAACAGACGTCAGAGCGAACTATCGCATGTCTGCCAGTTCCTGTCCGAAACCGGAAGTGACGTCATTTTCGCAGGAAATGTAGTTTTTTACTTGTAGGCCTTAAAAGCATATACTGGTGTTTTTATAGGTCATGTTTGACTCTATACTTTTCTGAATAGTTTCTGGGATGCTTAGAACTCGAATTGCACTGCTGGAAATTTTTAAAATTTTGATGGATATGCTGTTTTCTTTGCAAATTTTCATCATATGTTTGTTTTTCCTGCAGTATATAGAAATTGCTGTATCTCCAAAATAAAACTATGAAGACACTCAAAATAAATTTCCTGTGGTGGGAAACTATTTTTTGCAACTTTTTTGTATTTAAAGTTTTGAGGGATAAGCCTCTTAAATTTCCCCAAGTAGAAATATATGTAAAAAAAAAACCAAACAAAAGCGATTTTCAATTTTTTTGTAGTTTATTGCACTTTTTTGCAATTAATGTAATTACTATGGACTTAATGCATACATATTATTAAAATATGGGCTATAACAGTTGTATTGATGTATAGCAACTTGAAATGCTCACTTGAAATGGCACTACAGCATGTAAAAAAAAAAAAATATAAGCTCTGGTGGACTTGGTTCTATAGTAGGTCTTAAAGGGTTAAATAAATATCGTCAAATAATCGAGATCTCAATTTCAGTGAAAATAATCGTGATTATAATTTTTGCCATAATCGAGCAGCCCCAAGTCCAGGTAAGCTATTATATTTCTCACCAAATACAAATGTTGGAAGTATAGACTGTATATAAGGGAAAACTCCTTCCTGTCGAATGGCATACAGGTGGTGGCACCTTTGGTTGCAAAAAGAAGTCTGTGTGAAAATGACCCTTCCTATTCTTTATCACCAGCAGGATTGCCTGTGCTTCCAGCTTTGCATATCCATTTTTAAATGCTGGTAGAAATGCAACCAAATAAGTTAGAGCATTATTTTTTTTGCATATAAAACTCCAGGAGTTGTGCTTATATCGTGCCTTCAGCGTGTCCCAGACCGCTGTTTCCTTCTGCTAATGTCAATCACGTGAAAAGCATGTGCAACAACAAAAACATTATAATGCTGATGCAGGTGTTTTATCAATATGATCAGCTGTTCACAGCGCTTCCTGTGTCGCAATATATATCACCACGTTTTCATCATAAACTGTTAAATGTTTTCATGAGTGCCAATAACTGCGAAAACAAAAAGATGTAATTCCTCCCCCCCTTTTTTCCCTCTCCAAGGCTTATCACAGCTTCACTTGTGTTATTAAAAAGTCATGTTTGACTTTTGTGCCTTAGAAGTTTGAATGCACTTTTGGAAATGGTCTGTGTTGATGTGCATGCATACGTTTTGCATATTGGCCACAATATACATTTATTTTCATTTTTGCTGCAGGTTATAGCAAGAGTACCTCAAAATGAAGTTATGAATAATGTGTTTTAAAAAACATTTTAAGCTTTTTGGTGGTCTGTTGCACTTTTAAGCAATTTATTTAGTCTCTCTGGACTTATTGCAAACATATGATTAAAATTTAGGATATAGAAGTTATATTTATGTATAGCAAGTTGAATGTGTTGCAAAAAATGGCACTAAAGTCAAAGTTAGCTTTATCTTCAAAAACCATATGTACAGATTATACACAGGAATTTTAAATTGCAGCGCTCCCACGGCCCTCAGTGTTACACTAAACAAACATAAACATTTTATATACACAACAGAGTCCAACACAATCCACTTGTTTGAAGTCAAGAGTTCATGTGCATAAGTCAACTGCACATTTCTATGTGAAGCTTGCATGTTCCCTCTGTGCTTATGTGGCCTTCTTGCCCACATGGCTGCCTTGCCACAGTCCAAAAACACCCATGCTAGCATAAATAGTAGTTATAAATTGGCTGTAAGTGTAAATGTGAAGAGTTGTCTGGGTGTGTGTGTTACAGTTGAATCCTTGTAGAGTCTGTGATGTAACGTACACATGTGGCCGAGGCTGTTACCAGCATTCATACTTGCGGGTGTTAACCACCTTGTAATTATGTCCAGGTGTCTTATATGCGATGGCAGCCTTGATAGAAACAAATCTATAAAGTCATTATAAATAATGCTGTGATTATTAGGTGAGGTGGTGATGGTTCTGTCACTGATAAACTGAAGAACTGCAGAGAAAATGTAGCCAGAAATGCACAGGAGGGATCGAAAGTACAGAAAAGGCCGATTACACTGGTTGCTCCATTGATGTGACGTGTAGTTACATTTCCAGAGAGGTGCATGTCATGTCGGGTTATGCCATGGGTGATAGTGTAGAGTTTCAGAGGTGTTTGTGGTTATGACATACCTACAGTGATGTTTCAATGCAGAAGTCAAAATCAGCTATTAGCCCAGTGACAAATTGGCAACCTGTCCGAGGCGTCGTCCCCCTCCACCACCCTTTAATGGATGGTCTCATTTGAGTCAAACATGATCAGGAAATGTCATTTATTTATTTATTTATTTTGGATCGGTGCTATTCTTCTTTAAGTTCTCTCTAAACCATAGATGATCTGGTAGCCCTTACTTCAAGACCAGGGCCCTATTTCAGGAAGCCGGTTTAGTGCAAACTCTGAGTAAGTATACCCTGAGTTAACGAAAACTCTGGGTTTTCGGTTTCACAAAGCGAGTTTAGATTAATTCTGAGTGAGTTACTATGACGACACACTCCGTGAAGCTAACCTGCCCCCTAGCAGGTTTACTTCAACTAACCCTGACCTTCTCCGCCTCTTTGTCAGAAACCTGACTGTAGGAAGTGTCAGACATGGCGTGCTCCTTCCTTGAAGAGCCAGCAGATGTTGAAGCCCAAATTCTCCGCAGAGCTCTCCGCCGGGAGAGAGTGATTAGAGCGCGTTTGGACATTTTATCATTTCCTGATGATTTTCTGTGTGAACGTTACCGTTTTTCAGCACAATCTATAATTTATTTGAATAACATCCTCAGGCCTAATATTGCTCATGTGACACATCGCGGACATCCTCTCAGTTCTGTACATATTATTTGTATTGCACTTCGGTTTTTTGCAAACGGGAGCTTTCTGTATAATATTGGTGACGCTGAGCACGTTTCCAAGGCTACCGTCTGTCGGGCAGTCAGGAATGTTACAGTTGCACTGAAACGTCTCGTGTACTCGTTTGTGGTGTTCCCCGGTCATAGACCCACAAGATTCATCAAAGAGGGATGCCACAAAATTGCAGGTATCAGGATGAACAAAACTTAATTCATGATGTGGTGATACTTGAACTACTACTTAAATTTTACATTTATTCTCACGGTTCCCAGGCGTGATTGGCTGTATAGATGGCACTCACATTCCAATCATTGCTCCTTCAGTAAATGAAGGAGACTATGTGAACAGGAAGTCTTTCCACAGCATTAATGTGCAGGTACATAGTTCCCTGTAGCATTTCAAACTAACAAATTATTTCATTATTAGTAATGGATGCTAATTTGTGTTCTCTGCACTGTGAAGATCATATGTGATGCTGCCAACATTATCACAAATGTGGAAGCCAAGTGGCCAGGCTCTGTGAGTGGTGGTGGTGGAGGACCCCCACCTGTTTTTCGGGCCTCCGCTTTTTTTTCTGTTGGCTATAACGGGTCACATTTGAGCATACAGAGTAAGCAAATATGTACTTGTAATGTGCTCAGATAATTTCAATAAGTGCTTACAGAGGGGAAATTAATGTAGCCTCTAACTGCAATTGATTTACATCGGACAAACAGACCAAGCACTATGGCTCATAATACAATTACACCTTACCTGTTTGGACTATATTTTTATATTTCATTTTTACTTGCTGCCAGGAACGTTTGGGGCCTGTTGGGTTGCACCTGCGCTCACATCACATCACAAAATCAAATGTATGAAATACAAAATAAAATAAAATAAAATAAAGTGTTAAATGGGTGGAAATCCCTAGATCAATGTTTAAATTAACACTCACGCATCGACTCTGTCGGCTTTGTTTTGCCATGCATGCTCTCTTTCTTTTGCAGCTGAGGCTGTGTTACTTTTTTTCCGCAAAATTTGCATGTTATCGGCATATGCTGCCATCAGAATTTCGGCCTCAAGCGCTGTGAAATACATTGACCGCGCCTTCTTTCCCTCCGTCTCCATGGTGACTCGCTCAATCTGTGCTCCACTAATCAGGGCTTTATGTATCCTCGTGCGTGCGCTTAACTTGGGGTTAAAGCAACTCCGCGTTGACTGAACTAATTGTTATCAGCCTTTCTGAAACCGAATATTCCGAGTTGGACAGTTCGGGGTTACTCAACCCTGAGTATCGTTTTTCACTCTGAGTTTTCTAAATTGGCTTCCTGAAATAGGGCCCAGGTCCAGCTTGTAAAACAAACAAACAAACAAAAAAAAAAAACATGACCAAAGAGTAAAACTTTATTTTGACAATGACTCACAATTTTTTTTATTTTTTTTTTTTTTGAACTAACTCGCAGTTTCTCCCTTAAAGCGTAAATATTACATTACTAAACGAAAATAAGGAAATGTTTGCCTTGACTGACTAGATTAAACACATTACCCAGCCCTACTCTTAGCTGTGATGTTTGTGTGGTTCTAAATGGTAATGGGATTTGTATGTGTTTAGGTTGAAGGGAGGAACTCCATCATTGAGACGTTCAGGGAGCTGATCAAAGAGGAGGGCTTCTGGGGATTGACCAAAGGACTGTCTGCACGCATCATTTCATCCACACCCACCGCCATCGTCATGGTGGTTGGCTATGAGACACTAAAGAAACTGAGTTTGCGACCAGAGCTGGTGGATTCAAGACACTGGTAGAAGATATCTGGAGAGACAATATAAGGACCAGTTTGTTGTGCCACTTGTAGCCCTCAACCCTAATTTAGACTTTGTGTGTAAGTACTGAGTGAAAAAGGATTTGCTTTAATTGCATTTAACAGCCCTGGGGTCAAAATGGAGTAATTTAAATACACACTATGAATTCTAATCTTCAAACTTCAAACCAACTTCAAACAAACAAACCAGTAACCTTAACATGAATTACCTGGTTATTAAGAATATTAACCAGGTTTACAGTTTTTATGTGTTGCCGATTAACAGAACCTGCTGCTGTTTGGTACGAATTAAAGGGGTGATGCCATTTTGTTTCAGTAATGGCGAGGGCATGGAAGATAATGCAGCCTAATGGGACTTACTTTATATATTTACTTTATATATTTGATCCTCATGTGTTGGCATTTTGATGATTGAAAGTCTTGTTTGAGGACCTTTGCTGTGGAGAGTTGATTGCTGACAGTTATTATGTTTGATCATTTGTGTGAATAACCAGATGGTTACTGTAGTAACCTGTGTTTGTGCTCTTCTAAAAAAAGCCAAGATGTGTTTTGATGATGGTTTGGATGAAGTTCATTTAACTGGCGATGATGCATTCACATCAGCAGTAAATAAATCTTTCCCAAGTGTTTGTGTCCTTATGTTCACCAGACTGGCTTTTATCTCCGTTTGAAGTTCCTTTTTCTTGGCCTTTTTTTGTTGTTGTTTTTTTTAAAACCTGCCTTTTTAATGCGAATGCTTTTTAAAGCTGTGTGCATCAGCCAGGTTGCATTCAAACATTTCACTTTAGAATCTACAATGTGACAGATTTTTATTTTGATTCAAAGTCCTCATGCACTTGACACGATCCAAAACATGGTACATATACCGTATAATGTTTTATTTACACTTTTTACTGACTTTACTGAGGGGTTTTATTAGCAGTGTTGAAAATATCACTGTGATCAAGCTGGTTAGTAAAAGGCTCATTTAGTGTTTTGTTATCTAACAGGAAGGCGACTACAAGTGAAATCTTTCCATTATGCTCGGGCTGTGACTCTAACCTGGTTGTGAACTAACTGCTGTTTCGCTATTGTGACAGTATATGTGCAATAATGTGAATGCTTTGTCCATTTCAGCACAATGTATTTGTATGTTTCCTCTAAGCTGTGTGAATTTTAAAAAGACCTAAATTATTATTTTTTCAGGTTTATTTTCTTTTGGGGAATATGGTGACTAACATTTGCGTAACTTTGGGCTCACAGAGGTGTTTTTAGTTGCACTTTGTAGAAGGTAGTCAATTACAAAACAAAACATTTATTTTAAATAATCTGAAATGGTCAGATTGTAGAAAGGATTCTAAGACAGGAGAAGGTAACGTGTCTAAACGTTTAGGTGGAGCCATAACTGTCCATGTGTTAAGTTACGCGTACGTCTGCTGTGTTGGAATAACTCACGGGATCCCAGTTGGACTTTGGAATGAACCAAAACTAAGACTCCATATGGATGAGCTGGGAATTCATGCAAAATGGTTTTTTAAGATTAATACTTTTTTCCCCATTTTCATTTATGCAGCCTCGAGTGACTAATGAAAGTGATATATTTTTGTCTTTTACTGTAAATCTAAACCTGATTATGTCACGCAGAATACACCTGGGTTCATATCATGTGTCAGTGTGTCTTCAGGTATTTGTTCAATAAAACATAAGAGCTATAAAAAGGAGTCTGTCAGTTATTATAGTTTTTTCTTTTGGGGGGGTGTTTCTACTTGAATCTTTGACTTTGCTTTTAATCCAGTAGTTTCCATATTGGGTTTTCTTGTTTCTGTTCAGTTTTTATTTATTTCCAGTTTAATTTTTGATTAGTTTCAGTGTTGGCTTTAGTGTTGTTATTGTTTTTTATCTTAGTTATTCAAGGAAATAATCTCACTGAGATTAAAATCTTTTTAATTATTATTGTAATGAGGGTGCATGTCAATATTGTGCATTCCTGTGTACGGTCCTTGGGGAGTTCAACGTGCAGATAAGAGGGTCTGATGGGACAATGTGTTTCCTTGATGTTCACCTAACCGTAAGGCATCCATAGATCTTATCCAAGGTGACGCTCTGGCACCAAAGGTCATATCTCATTATGTTAGTTAGATAATGAGATGAAAGGATCTACTTTGCAAAGTCCACTGGGTTTAAATGGTGTTATTCCCAATAGAATAGCTTTGCAAATATTTTAGTGTGAAGACTGGAATCCTTGTTATCATAATAATAAAAGTGCTAGTGTACAGTCACACGTTCTCAGTTCTTCAGAAAGGTCACTGGAGACCTACACGAGTGAAAAACCCTGACTCTTTAAGATCAGATTAAACAGATTGCAGCACCAACGCAACTGACACGTACGTTAAAAAGCTCAATTTGCATGAGCTGGACAACAGATGGCAAAAGGCAATGCTCTTACAGCATACACTCTTCCCTCTGAGCCTGTCACACATCCTCCAACTGTCTCTCTATGCCAAACAAAACGTTCACTTTCCCTTTGAAAATAAAGCCACCCAGAGACCAACGGACAAATCTACTGATGAATGAAACAAACAAGGAGGCCGAGTGAAGACGGCAGAGGCCTCCTTTGAGCTGACACTTCCTGGTGGGATGACAGAGTGCTCCCTGTTCTGAGCTATACATTAATTATCAAGCCATGTCTGGGAGGCATTTTGTCAAAAAGATTGATGAGGGGCCGTCAGACGGAGAACAAATCTGACTTGGCCAGGGTTAAAGGGAGGGCCCCTCATTCTCATGGGATGTATTGGTGGAAGCTGTGTAGGGTGTGTGGTGCACTGAAAGCATCCACATGAGCGTGGTATTGAAAAGACGATTACACAAGAATGTTGTTTGATATGTGAAGAGAGGGCAAATAGTGACCACAAAGGAGTTTTATTACATAAGTCTATGTCTCATCTTCAGCGAAAGTGATGAGATGATGTGTTCATTGTGTGGATGAAAATTTCATCTTTAGAAGACCGCTGTAATCTTTTCTCCTCTCTACCTTATACTGTAAAGTGATTCCTTTGCAGCCTAACAAACAGAAGGGAGACATAAGATGGGGGTCCTAATTCAATCAGTCCTCATTTCAAGCAAAAATAAAGGTCATGCAACAGATTGTGACACTGCTTCTGCAAGGGAACTCCACATAGGTGTTAAAATTTGGGAAACAGTGTCTTCATATGGACAGCTTTTATTGTCTTGTAACAAATCCAGAAAACAACTTATAACGCACCACGTTCACCTCTGTAGAGGTGGAAACCCCTCCAACTACTCAAAAACTAAGCAAAAACACGATTTCTGCTACTTCAAACACATCCTTTAAAATCGGATTTGCTATTCAGTACATGATAGCGCTCTTTGTTTAATCAGAATTTATTTCCACTGCAGATGAGATGAGACCTGAAAACCTTGAAACTAAACAGCAGTTTGAGGTCATGAAAAGAATTCTCTAATCAGAACAAACCATCAGAGATATGTGTGTGTGTGTGTGTGTGTGTGTGTAGGTGTATAAATGTGTCTGTTGAGGGGGAGAGGAGGCAGAGGTCGAGGGGGTTTGGTCTGCCATGAGGGATCATTACACATAGAGAGGAGAAAGGGAGGGAGCACAGGGACAGACGGAGAGAAGCGGAGAGAGAAAGCCTGAAGAAAGGCAGCAGAGGAGACAGAAGAAAGGAGGCGTTCGGCTGACACACAATCAAAACCGCACAAAATGCAGAATTTCACAGGCACCTGGAAAATGAAAAGCAGCGAGAACTTCGACGAGCTTCTCAAAGCTTTGGGTGAGGACAAATGACTCTTTCTTACCTTAAGGTGTGAGTTTATTCAAAGGTTTATTTCAAACATAACTGAAAATTCAGTATTCTAGTTAGTGGGTTATTATCTTTTATTACCCCAATTAAATTGAAATGCATTACTTTGAAATAAAGGCAAGTTCAGTGAAATTGTGGTTTATAAATGTAAAAAAACAAAAGGCTGTTTAAATTGATACAAATAGAAGTCATTTGCTAATCCACATATGCCTAATTTTAGTCTGGTACTTGCTGTTTATTTTTTTTAATTGGAAAATATAGTGACAGGAGACAAATTTAACACTGGAACAAACACCGCACTTAAGCTCTAGAGGTGCACTTGAGTGGAAACAGGCTGAAGAATTCTGTCATCTGACTGTTTGCACTTCAACAGATCTGGTTAATGGTTTTTCCACTAATTTGAAAGACAGAATCTATCACGTATTGCAGGACAGCTAAACAAATCAAATAAGCATTCCTCCATGTCATCACATTGGCACTGCACTCTCAAAATTGACAACATCTGGTGATAAAAATCTCAGTTGTACACGCTGAACGCTCCGATTATTAAATAATTAAACCATCAAGTTTAGACTCTAACATCTTCTCCCGACAGCTAAAAGGTGATGACTTTTCGTTTGACTGAGATAGATGGGACAGGCATCTTCTACCTTTACTTAGAAACATGAGCTCAGATATTTTTCTTACCATCTTTTTGGCCCTAGAGGGGAGCAGAAAAAATGTAAGGTGACAAGTCAACACCAGACAATAGAATATAGAGAAAGCAGTAAGAAGTAGATATCCGAAATGTATTCATTTAGTCCTCTACAGGCTCATTGACACACTTTAATGTATGTATATATCAGTGGCATGGGGTGACTTCTAAACAAAGGCAAGCAGGGACAATAAAGCAGATATGCAAGGACAGAGATCACTTTGCTTTAATAGATGCTCTCCTTATGGAACACCACTGTTATGTGCTGTAGTTGTGCAGAGAGTGTAACCATGTTTTTATAGGTACAATCATACTAAAGTTATGTTTTCTTTTTCGAAAAGAGGACAGCTGCGAACAAAACAATAAAATAAATAAAACCACTTGGTACCAAATAGAGTTTTAGACCATCAGTGTCATGAGGGATTCTGTCAAAGATGGACCTTTCTGCCTGGTTCTCTTTCTTAAGGCCTGTTTTAGAGTTAAAACCTAGTTTTTCAGGTTAAAAAGAACACTAGGTTAGAACTATGTAGGGGTGTGGCATTTAGATTTAATAGTTAAATGTAGAGGATAGAAGAGCTGAAAAAGTTATATTGAAAACCAGGTTTTACAAATTACTGGACAACAAAAGCATAAAAAACAAAAACAAATTGGCAAATAAGATGAATCTCAAACACAGAGAGAAAACAGAGCACGCAACGAAAACCTGACAGAGGCTACAGCAAAAACACACTAAAGTAAACACACAAAATGAGGGAAAAGTAATAAGAGATGGTGAACTTAGACACGAACAATGGTGGGAAAAGAGCAAAGGAGGAAAATAAGAAACACAGAAAACCACAGGAGGATCTAAACTACAAAATAAAAAGAAAGAAAAGACCTGGACCAAACTCACACAGGCAATGATAACCAGACATAAGGCAGCACAGAAGGTACTTAAAAAATAAACGATTGAGAATTACAACTAAAGATTAAAATAAAAAAATAATTAAAGAAGCAACATTCAAAAACACAAACGAATAAATAACAGAACCATGAATTATACAAAGACTATGGCACTGATTGGCAGTTTCTTCACTGACACTGATTTCAGTGAAGGTCATCACAAAGATAGCCAACCAAAAAGCCTGTGTGTGCCCCTCCCCCTACACACAGAGTGGAGCAGGCAGAGGAGGACTTCCTTGGAGGACTTGTATGACTGGCTGTGGAGATAGGTGAGCCACAAAGTGCCTCATTGGGAAATTGGTGCATGCTTTCAGGTGTAAATGCCATGCTGAGGAAGGTAGCCGTGGCAGCCGCATCCAAGCCCCATGTGGAGATAAGACAGAACGGAGAGCACTTCTACATCAAGACTTCAACCACAGTGCGCACCACGGAGATCAACTTCTGTATTGGCGAAGAGTTTAATGAGGAGACAGTGGATGGCAGAAAGTGTAAGGTAAGTGAATTGACCTGTCAAAATTTGAACTCTGAAATGTACCTATGCTGAAGCTATGGATGCTGGGGGGAAAACAAACAAACTGCAAAGCCTTAAAAGTGACAGGAAGTAGTAAAAAAAACCAAGACATTAGTGTGACAGACATAGATAAACAACCCTCACATCTGTGCTAACAGCCAGGTGAAGCCAAAGTGATGAAATACAGGAAACTCAATAAAATTATGCTTTTCGACAGAGTTTGGCCACTTGGGAAACGGAAAACAAGATTTACAGCAAACAGACTCTTCTGAGCGGGAACGGCCCAAAGACCTTCTGGAGCCGAGAACTCAAAGGGGATGAACTGATATTGGTGAGTAATTTTTAAGTTTATACTCTAACTTGAAATGTGGCGACAGTGTGTGCAGCTGTGGAGTATAGGGAATGCATTATACTATGGGCATTTGTCTTTTTTGAGATGATCACATTTGTTTTTCATTGTAGAAGAAAATTCAAATTTGTCAAATTTGGAGGTCTTTATTCACATGGGTGCTTTAAAAATCAAAACCACAGTTCAAATAGTTCAGCAAAACATTTTTCTTAAAGGAATAGTTTACCATTTTGAGAGTTTTTTCACAAGAGTTAGAAGGTTAATATTTACCTCTATCACAGACTGTATATGAAAATGCAGTTGTAAAAAACTAAGTACACTCTTGCTGCTTTCATAGGATTTCAGAGGGAAAGTAGCAGTCAGATTCTGCCGATCAAATGAGCATGACTGGCTAAATATTAGCAAGTGTGAGCACTTCTATGAAAGCAGAAATTTGGCATTATGGTTTTTGTATTGCTTTTGCATGAAAGGGTTGCCAGGTGAAAGCCTCTTCTCTCTTCTGGAACAATGTCCATTGGACAAATAAAAGAAGTGGAGTTGTTTGGCCATGATCCACAGCGCCACATTTGGTAAAACTCAAACCATCAAAAACTCATAAACACACTTAACTGTCAAGCACAGTGGTGGAGGGGTGATGATCTGGGCACCTTATAGTCCCAGAGTGGACCATGAACTCCTCTCTGTACCAAAGTATTCTAGAGTCAAAGAGGATATGAGGTGGCCAGACTTTACCTTTGGTCCTTTTTGATACCATGCTGTATATAATTGGCTTTTGCGTTGATTAGAGTAAACAAATCATTCAAAGCTGTTAGCTCTGACTTTGGGGACTACCCAGAAGTCCAACAGATCAATCTGTTAATAGTAAAAACAATTAGTAGCTCTATTATGAAAATCAGTATATACAGTTAACAATAGTATCAATCTTTTTATTCAGCTCTCAGAAAGTAGTCATTTTCCACAGAAAAACAGAGCAGAAGCCCAAACCGGGCAGATGGTCAAGGGAGTTCAGAAATGGGTGGTGACACCAGATGTACAATTTTTTACCAGTTTTCTAAAATACTGTGTAGTTCATGGGAAATGTCTTTAACCTTTTAAGCCCCAACGCCCCCTGATACGGGGGCAAAAGGCAGGAGATCAGGTAGGCTTGGGGCTTAAGAGGTTAAGCTCCCATGGTTAGTTGGAGAAACCATCCATTCCTCATTTTCCCTTTAGAAGGGTGTGTCTTTAAGACATCCCATTATAATGATGCATGACTAATGATGTATGTGCATCAAGGACAAAACAAAAGCCACCCAGAACGGTTTACCTAAAACCAAAACTGTTCTTTTCTTCTTCCTTTCAGATAGATACAAATAATCGTATACTCATATACTCAAATATCACATACTTACTGTATATTTCAAAGGGGCAAATTAAGATTTCACTGCCATACATTCTATCAGAAACACTTCTCCCTCCCGTCCCTGGCAATCTGAAATCACTAACACAAAGCAGTTTTCCTGTAAACATCTGGTCCTGGGGTTTATTGGCCAGATGGACAACAAAGCTGTGTCCAGTTTGGCTTTGATGGAGAGCTCCTCTTTACTGGCTGTGACTCTGCAGAGAGGCAATCATGAAAACCTTTGAGATGGCCTGCTATTTGGATTGAATGCAGGTTTTCAAAGGCGTAACAAAAAGCTTTGAACGGGCCAAGTCTGTTTTTATTCAAGATGAGGGCGTGCATGTCTGTCCACGTTGGATTGATGGACTGTAACCTAATAGGCATGTGGGAATGAATCACTGGAGAAAAATGTGATTTTTCAAAGAAAAGATCATGACTTTATGTGTGATACCGGTGGGAAGGGGGAGATCAGACAGATTCCCTGCTGTCAGTAACTTAAGCAAAACGCCTACATATTTCATCTCAGCTAATGGATTGTTTAGATGTGAAGATCTGATGTTGGAGCAGATAATAATGAGAGATAAAATAGACTGTAAAATAAAACCTACAATATGAATTGGGCTATGAGCTCAATGGCTGTAACCACACAGTCATTACCCTGAGAAACATTATAGATAAATCTACAATATGAATACAGGCAGAATTGTCCATATAAGGTATGCTCTCTCAATTATACTGAGTCTCAGTATATTGTGAATGCACATTTGTTCTGCCTACAGCTACAGCTTTGGAAACACAGGGATTACTTGTACACACATGGGCAGAACAGAAGTCGATCCCATTTAAAGGTGTGTATATTTCTGGGCGTTTTAAAGGGAACGATAAAGACAAATATTGAACAAAATGGCGCTAAATTCAGTGTAGCTGCTTCAAAGCAGCCTTTAGAGTCTATAGTTAAATAATTGTGAAACAATCCAGCTCCTGCTTTGCACACTCACGTAATTTCCTCAAGGGCCAGCGGTCTGGGGTACAGCTGCAGAGGACTGTTTAGTCAAGAAATCAATGAGTTTGAAGCAATAACATTGCATTTTGGCTTTGCCCCGTGAGGCTGTCCTTTCTGTCAGACAAATCGTCCTTACATCTGGTGGCTCCAGCTTCCTTAATGTGAATATTTACTTTTGTGTCAGCAATGATTCTCTTTCACTTTTGGAGTATTTGCCAGACGGAAAGAGATTTGAAGACGTCACATCAATAAGAAGCAGATCAATCAGACATTGTAAATATTTCATGCTTTTAATCCTTCACGTCCATTTATTTTCCTCTTATCTCATTGAATTCATTAAATTAACACTTGAGCCTTTTTTTTTTAAATTTCTTTTTTCCAAATAAGGGAAAAGGTCAAAACCCTCCTCTGCTGCCCATCAGTAAACATGAAGCTCATTTTGTGGACAACTAAAAGCAACCACATCCCATCTTGTACTTCACAGAGGATTGATCCTTTTAGTGTAAACACACAAAATACCCCAACAACATACACATGAGGCTGACTTAAAGCACCGTGCAGCAGATGAGGAAATGAGGCTCTAGGCGAGAGATGGATGAAAGTGGAGCTTAATGAAGACTCCATGTGGTGGCTCATTGCGTTTACTGTCATCTAATATGAGTGGACTATAATCAGGGCAGTCTAGTGTAAAATGCAGATGGGGAAAAAATGAGGAACCTCACGTATGTCCTCTTATTTCACTTCAAAGCCAATAAATATTGATTAGGAAAGATGAATAGAGTATTTGCATCGACTCATTTGTGATGGTTTAGGAGCTGGGAGAAACTGCAAGGCTGTCTGGTGGGGGGTTCCGGATCTGTATGTGTCCTCATGTGGGTTAATTGGTCTCATTGATCACGCTGTGGAGAAGTGCCAATGAACCCCGGTGTTACCTCCATTAATGTCTCCCTCGGCATCACGCCACGCGCCAGATGGAGTCTCCTCGGCTTCATTTTTCACAGCTCTGCTTCTTCGCCGTCCTGCCACACAGCTTTGCCTGGGATATTGATGATGTGTAGCGCTGCAGTTGGCCATAATGCTACGCCCCAGGGACTCCCATAAATCACTGGGCTTTGTCACGCACAGGCACACGCCCCTACAGCCAATATCAACCGCCCCAACGCCCACCCTCTATTCTGATATCAGTGTTTGTGCATCTGTCTCTTTTAGCAAAATATCAAAATAAAAATGATGCCATAGATGTGCGGCAGAGGATGAGCACTTTGACGATGAAACATAGTTACTACACAATACGCGGCTAAGAGTAAAAGAGAAAAGAAATAATAATCAAACAACACTTCACCGAAGTGACTTACACCTGCCTGACATTAGAGTACATTGATTAGAAGACAGGGTTTTCTTTCCAGTAATGAGCCACACTGATAGAGAAAGCTGAAGGTCCTGTCATATTACACTGCACTTTCATTCAGATACAGTTCTGAAGAAGGGCTTTATTTGCTGTTTTTTTAGATGATAAGTGGGCTGTAAAAAGCACAGTGTATTAAAGAAGAGCTGAAAGATACGGTTTTATTTTGATGTGTCCTCAAATTTAGAAACAAAATCTAATTTTGCTTTTTAAATCTTGTTTCAGATCTTTGGAGCCGATGATGTGATCTGCACACGGATCTACGTACGCGCATAGGAGAGGACCACGATTGTCCAAATTCAAAGTTCGCTCAGCAAATAGTCTGTCAGTGTGAGAAATTGCCAGTAATCCGTTTTCAATAGCATCTTACATTTTTGTGCAAGTCTCTATCTTAGCAGGATATTAGACGTTAGTTCTACCGCCATTTTTTGTATATATTTTTTGTTTTTAGCGAAGTGAACGTTCAGTATGATTTCTTTTATACAAAAAAAGAGCAGCAGCAGTAGGCCACATAGTAAATACTACAGGGAAAACGTAATGAAGAACTTGCTAGTGTCAAAACTTTCCCTCAATAAATTTTTTAAAACAATATTCAAGGAGCACACTGAATTCTTGGGGGGCATAATTTAGTAATTGCTTTAAAAGCGAGGTCAGCATGAACACCCTCGGGTTCTGTGGATGAGAGTCGCTTTAGACAGAGAATATACACTCACGACCACTTCATTAGGTACACCTTGCTAGTGTGCTCAAAAAAAATATACAATAAAATATTCCCATCACACCACCAGCAACAGCCTGAATTGTTGATAGGAGGCAGAATGGAGCCATGCTTTCACGTTATTTACAACAGATTCCAACCCAGCCATTGAAACTCATCCGACCAGGCGACATTTTTCCTTTTATTGTCTAGTTTTGACAAGCTCATGCAAATTTTTGCCTCAGGTCCTCTTCTGGAAGGCAGCAGTAACTAACCACTTGTTACAGCAAAGGTATGCAGAACAGCATCTCTGAATGCACAACACATTCAGCCTTGAAATAGATGGGCTACAGCAGCAGAAGACCACACTGGGCATCACCCCCATCAGCTTGTAGCAGCTGCTCACTGGAGATTTTTTTATCAGACCATTCTCTAAAAAGCTCAGATGCTTCCCAGTAGGTCAGTTTCAGAAACGGATCAGCTCAAAGATGCTCAATTTGCCCGTGTCTACATTCCTTAACACACTGAGATGCTGTCATGTCATACTTAAATTAATAAATAGCTCATTATGTGCACCTAATAACCCAGTGATGGTAAATCAACTATCTAAAAGTAACTAACAGGCTTTTATGGCAAAACTGAACCCAGAATGAAGGATAGGATTGGGGCTTGGGACATAGGATTAAACATAAGTGACAATGCCAGAAATGAAAAAGGACACCGTGAACTGAACTTCTGTCTACTCAAAGGATAGTTTAATGCCAAAACACCATACTAACAATCATGTACAACATCATAAAAGAGAAGAGACATATTAAACGCAGTACAAACAATGTCTTAATGTACAATCAGCTCCCCGGGGCTTCCTGTGGTATTCTATATTAAACACAGTAATATATAAACTGCTCCAAGATTGTCTGCAGCTGGTTAGGTTACTGACCACTGCTTTTAATGGAGCTAAGGAAAGTGTCAAAGGGTGTCATGTTGCCAGGCAGCTTCTTCTCTGGACCTCCATCCTGCTTATGTAATGATCCACGTGAAAAGTATTAACAATGAAGAACTGAATGTGTTGAAGTTTATATTAAGAATATGTATATTTCTAATGTGAAACATGCTTTCCAGCATTTAATGTGATAGATATCCGTCTTCCATCTAACCTCACCTACATTATCTACAGGGCCAATTCCAATTTTATTAAACTGCTGAGAGGAAAAGGCAAAATGCGTAGTTTACATCCCTCTTTTAAGGGCATACAACATTCACATTTGTACTTCAGCCACAAATACAAACAGACAAACTGTGACTGAAGGAATTATTGCTTTTTCCTTGCTCCTTAATCTGTACACAAGTCACATAACTGACAGTCTCATACTATACATCAGTCAGTGTTTGTCGTTAGCACTTACCTTACACAAGAAAAAAAGATATAGTCTTCATAGGTGGCAAAACATCACTGAACCTGTCTTACAGATTCTAACCATTTTGCTTAAATACACAAAAAGCAGACAGTACTGATGAGACTTCAGTACTATATACATATACATACATACTGAACTTAAAAAAAATTATATATATAAAAAAAAATAAAAAAAAAGGACAAATTGTTGCTCAGCTACATTCAATCATCTTAAAACCACGAGTGATGTCTGAAGACTAAAAGGTAGAAATACACAGAACTGATCCAATCATGTAGAAACAAAGACTTCAGGGATCACATGTTCAGCAGAACATGAGCCTTTGGTTTAAAAAAAAAAAAAAAAAAAAAAAAAAAAAAATAATAATAATAATAATAGGTAAAATTTTGTATTTCTTAATAAAAATTGTATTCAATTTCCAGCTAAAGACTGATTACTGTGCGCTCTGATGTACGCTACACCTCAGTGACATCTGTTTAAAAAACAAACAAACAAACAAACAAAAAACCCAAAAAACTACTTTTATAAACATATTTACACAAAGTGTTTGGGCAGTCATAAGTTATTGTACTCGATACACAATGCTGGAACTAATGCCGAGCATCTACCCAGCAATCACTATAGATGTTTTTTTTAATATATAGAGTGCACCATTGCACCTTTACCACCAAAAGGGAGAACATTCACAGGCTATACAAGTTTACAGCAGGAACCCATATTAAGTTCCACGTCCACACACTTTAACAGAGGTAACTTGAACTTGTTTTTGCTACCTAAAGACAGAAGCTGAGGTCGTTTTGTTTTTATCTTCTGTAAAATGATAAGTTGCTCCTTATCAAACACTTTTCACTGTTAAGCTGCTGAGTTTTAGTTAGGAAAACCTTTACACTGAATTGCACCATGAAAACAGATGCTCTGAGTGTTTTTCCTCTGTATAGTCATTTCATGTAAAAATTTGCCTTTAACATTATAAATTGCTGCCACCCACTCAAATATACTGACAGCAAATTTTGAAAAAAAAAAAAAGTTCCATATTACATCTGCTGCAGAGTTTGCAGCATACGCTTTACAGACAAATTCCTGCAACAGGTGCAAAAAAAAGAAAAAAAAAGAAAAAGAAAAAAGGAAAACTTAGATCCGGTTTGGATCATGGATTGAAAAACCCTCACAAAAAGTTTGGCAACTGAATCCAGTAACGGCAGCTCTGAGAATTCATCCTTGGCAGCTTGTTGTGTGGACACGTTAACAGCCAGTTTGCTGAGACACAAGTATTACGGTGTTTTGTACTTCACCCGGTACTTGTTAATGTTGAGATAATGGAGCACCTCAGGGCTGCAAGTCGTGGTGCAGGCCAACAGGCCTTCTTGTCCATCTCCCATGAACCACTTGCGGCTTTCAGCGGCCATGTCACTGGTCACGTGCTCCTTGGCCCAAGTATCCAGCCAGGCGTGAAAGCGTCTGTGCAGGCGTGTGTTCACAAGCTGGTGGGACTGAAAGAGATAACAGGAACACGGCACAAAGGAACGTCACAAACTGTGTGTACATGAACTGCAAGGGCTGTCCTATAGCCAAAACCGATTGCGGATGTTCTGTCAGCGATATAGGGGGGAAAGAAAAAAAACAAGAAAGACAAAAAAGAGAGAAATTTGCCAAATGTACTTGGGCGTCTTGCCCAAGTAAAGTCTGGGGGAAACAGCTATGTCTCAAAAGACTATAAAAATTATTATTTTCATATTATTCTCATCCATCGACAATTGGATACAAATCAAGTGAACGTTATCCTGTATGAGAAAAATGTGGAGTACATCATAGTACTCCACATACGCCATCAACATGGCCCTACACTTCATCCTGCAGCATCTGGACTCCCCAGGAACCTACGCCAGGATCCTGTTTGTGGACTTCAGCTCTGCCTTCAACACCATCCTTCCAGACCATCTCCGAGGCAAGCTTTCCCAGATGAATGTGCCTGATCCCATCTGCCGGTGGATCACTGACTTCCTGACGGACAGGAAGCAGCACGTGAGGCTGGGGAAGAATGTCTCGGACTCCCGGACCATCAGCACCGGCTCCCCTCAGGGCTGTGTTCTTTCTCCTCTGCTCTTCTCCCTGTACACCAACTGCTGCACCTCCACCCACCAGTCTGTCAAGCTAATCAAGTTCGCAGATGACACCACCGTCATTGGGCTCATCTCTGACGGGGATGAGTCTGCCTACAGGAGGGAGGTTGAACGTCTGGTGTCCTGGTGCAGCCACAACAACCTGGTGCTGAATGCCCAGAAGACAGTGGAGATTATTGTGGACTTCAGGAAGCACACAGCCCCACTCCCCCCCATCATCCTGACTGACACCCCCATCACCTCTGTGGACTCATTCCGCTTCCTGGGTACCACCATCACCCAGGACCTGAAGTGGGAGCCCACCATCACCTCCGTCATCAAGAAAGCCCAGCAGAGGATGTACTTCCTGAGGCAGCTGAAGAAATTCAACCTGCCAACACGGACGATGATGCAATTCTACACTGCAATCATCGAGTCCATCCTCACCTCCTCCATCACCGTGTGGTACGCTGGAGCCACTATCAGGGACAAACAGAGACTGCAGCGTGTTGTGCGCTCTGCTGAGAAGGTGATTGGCTGCAGACTCCCATCTCTGCAGGACCTGTACACCTCCAGGACACTGCGGCGTGCAGCCCGGATCTCAGCTGACCCTTCTCACCCTGGACACAGTCTGTTTGACCTGCTCCCCTCAGGCAGGAGGCTCCGGTCCATTCGCACCAGAACCTCTCGCCACAAGAACAGTTTCTTCCCCTCTGCTGTTGGACACATGAACAATAACCACATGACTGTCCCCGCCACTAACACATGACCCTACGCTGTGTCACTGCATCATTTCATGTCTGGCACTGATCACCACCTGCACTCATGTATATATCTTTCTACGTAGCACTCTTAATTCTTATTCTCATGTATATATCTCATGTATATCTCATGCACATATCTTTCTTTCTACATAGCACTTTAATTCTTATTGTTTGCACTGAAGCACCGCAGCAAATTCCTAATGTTGTAAACCTCAACATCTGGCAATAAACCCATTCTGATTCTGATTCTGATTATAAGACTGATCTAAATTAAAACAAATAAAATAAATGAAAAATATCTTTGTACTTCTAGCCATCACAAAAAACTGCTGCATGACCACACAGGCAAATTTAAATACTTGTGGTTGTTTTATGATTACTTACCATACAATTCTAACACTGAAGCTTATTGGACAAGACTAAAACAACATGGCAAACACATGCCTCTTAATTTTCGTCCTTACCTGATGAGCCCGTGTGAGCGCTGTGTGCCTGTACATGTAATCTTCTGACTTGCAGACATAAACCATCTTGTAGGAGTTCAGCTTGAACATGCACTCCATCTTCAGCTCGCTGCTGCCATCCTGCGACTTGTCCGAGGAGCCTTTGGTCATTCTCTCCTGTTGCAGCTGCTCCCAACCTCTCTGGCACTTCCTTATCCGTCTCAAATTCCTAAAGGCCAAAAAAGATCGAGAGCCATGAATAATACTGACCGACGCTACAGAAAATTTCTTGATTACACCACACATCAGAAGAATACATCACTTTTTTTTCTTTTTAAAACAAAAGGAAATATCCAATTTCACTTGAGAAAGTTTTATGGTACGATTTTGTGCTTGACAGTACTTACTGGTCAATTTTAAAGCCTAAGATGTAAGGTCAGAGACGATACACGTACACAAATTTAAGAACAGTATTTCCAAATTTGAGAGGACTGTCCCTTTAAAAGAATTGTAGTTTTTTTAAACCCATGCAATCCAACTCACCAAGAACCAGCGATAATTAGTTAGGGAGTCAAATCATTCGTGGGAAATGTGGATCTATAAGAGCAGCAGAGGCAGCGGTCATTTCTCTGTACAGTGCACTTCCATTGCACAGCCACATTTTTCCAAATCTTATGCTTGGCAAACAATTGGATTCATCCCGATTTTGTGCAGGCAATTTTCTTTTCTTTCTAAAAAAAATGCAATTATTCACCCCACCTGAATGAAAGGTTTAAATGTGTACTTACCACAGAGGGTAAAGGTGAGCGAAGACTGAAACCATGAAGCATTTTTTGCATTCAGGGCTCCACTTAAAAGACATGACAGTGAGGCCAATTTCAAGTAAAAACGGTCACATCACAAACACTAAAAAAGGAAACTGCTGCCTGACCAGATACCAAATCCAAAAAATATGAGCAGAGGGTATTTCAATGTCTTTGACCAGAGTGTCATGAAAATGAGATGAAGACCCAACAGAAGTGAAAATTGATTTTTTCTTTTTTGAGTGAGGAAAGGCCAATTATTACTATTATTATTATTATTTAAATCTCTTGTGCTGCTGATCTCTCATAGATTTGATGAAAGAAAAAAGAAGACATGATGTGGGTGAGCCCACTGAGGAAATCATAGTCAGATTTATGCAATGGGTTAAAAAAGAGAAAACTCAAGAGCTTTTTTTTTTTTGCCTTTTTAAGAAGTTGTTTGATACGTATATGGTAATGGACAGCCATCTCAAAGTAACGAGACGAAAACAAAACCAAAAACACAAAAAACACCAAAAAAAGATGCTTCAAAAGATGTTCATGTGCAACACTCAGCCTTCACGCCTTCATGCACAGCTCTGAGGTGTCAGGAAAGAAATACACCAACATATGAGCATACAATTTAGACAATCATTTTATTTACAAACCCTACTCCTCTGTACAAGTGCTGCAGATAATGTGCTTAACCAGAGTTAAAAAACAAACAAAAAAAACCAAACAGAAAACCTAAGATCACTAATCTCTTTCAAACCAGGAAAAAAAAAAAAAAATCTCACTGACAACAAAAAGTTGTAACGTGAGTGCACTGCTTCCCCTGAAAATTGTTACAAACATAACACTGGGTATAACAGTTGTGAACAAGTGAACATTTGAACATTTACAGTTTCAAACAGTGATTAAGTCACATACAGGACCTTTGATCTGAATACAATCACAAAGGGCATGATAAGGAAACCATGACGTCCCTTCTCTTCTTTTAACAAAAGTTTCTCTCAATCTGTTTTTGTCAAAACATCGTAGGAAAATAAAAAGGGAACAAATCCTTGTTTTGCCTTAAGCTTTTGCATTTATCGACTTCTATTCGTGCGTCACATAATCATTCATCACTTCAGTTCAATACAATGTGAATAATCGAACTAATGATTCTTCTTCTTTTAGCACTCTAAGGGGAGAAAAGTTCAAAACCCACAATCAAGCCAAAAACCATCTATAAAAACTTTACTTACTATAAATAAAATTCCCATTAAAAGGAATCAATAAATAAATAAATTCACTTTAAAAAAAAGAAAGAAAAAAGATGATCGTGTAAAGTGCTTCCATGTGAGGCAGAGGTCACAAAACAAACTGAAGAAGTTAAATTTACGGCCAGTGAGATTCTTAGCAGGCGGACATTCAGGCACCGCGAGCACAACTAATAACTCCTCAAACTTCCTCTTACAAAAAACAGGCAGCACGCTCACATCCACACAGTTTCCTCTTTTCTTTTTTTTTTTTCTCAATTAGCTTTCAAAGTCAGGCTTGTGCTGAGGTGCCTCTGTTTCTATCTTGACAAAAATGACTTGTGTTTGGCAGCTGGTTTGGCTCGGCAACAGTTGAGTGGCTGCTCAGCTGACTAGAGCCTCGCCTCGGGACAGAAGCTTAAAGTGTGCAGACAAGAGGGAGACATGGCTGGAGCCTCACCTGGGGAGGAACACGGGCTTTTGGGCCAGATGCTCACGCAGCTCTGGGGATGAGGAATCTGAGTTCAGGTACCTGCCTACGTAGTCTGACCACTTCTGTGGAGGACAGAGCAGAACAGCAACCAACCATGTAAATAACAAAGACATACATTTAGGTTCTGTATGAAAGCAGGTTGGAGGTTATAGCCTTTAATTCTGGACCATGTGACACTCCTCAGAGTGTCGGAGGGTTTAAAATCATAGGTGCACAAATTAATAGCCAACACTAGTTTGCAGAGGTACATGTGTATGTAAACCACCAAGTACAAGGAATTTATAATACAGGAATATGATTAAAAAGTTTAAAACCAAGATGACTAGTGCTTGACTATTTATTAAATTGTAATATCAAACTATTACCTGATAACTAGTGCTATACTAAAAATTCTTGAAGGGCAAAACATATTAAGAGATACACGAAGCAATGCCACCCCAGCATCACATATACTACATGTCTACTTAATAAACTGCTGTGCACATGAAATGCATTTTGTGAGTCTTACTTCTGCCTCTGCAGGCTCATCAGAGTTTTCCTCTTCTGTATCCAGGAGCTCTACTGCCAGACTGACAGAGGCTTGGTTCTTCACAAATATCATCTGGATAAAACCAGACAACACACACAGAATTAGAAAAAAATACTGAGGGAGAAAAACAAAATAAAGTCAGCCTGTTTTAAAATATAATTATTCATTTCCGTGCTGTGTTGTACCTTGAAGCAGTTCTCATCCGGCATAAGCTGTTCTGCTTTGCGCTGGTATCCCCCCTCTGCGGTGGCCCTCGATGCCTGTGTGGGCAGTGTGCCCCCCGTGGCTTTATTGGAACTCTCGCTCAGATACAGGTCCGTCACACGCACAGACACATCATCAGTGACAAGGTGCTGGAGCTGTAAGAGTAGGTTAGTATGCAACGGGTGTGTCCACATCAGCATGTAGAATCAAAACAGCAGCACCTTCAGTGACTATAGATGCGTACATTTGATCATCGACTAGAGGCATTACTGAGTTTTGACGTGAGGAGCATGTCTATTTTATTTTCCCCCTTTTTCTTCTCCAAATTTAAGAACGAGCCTACAGCTCGCGATGCCACTCTAAGGTTAAAAATGTATTTTTTACCTTGAAGACGAGCAAATAAACAAATTGGTAAACAAATAAATGAAATAAAATGAGAAAATCTTAAAATGTGCTGACCTGCCGGACAATGCTTTGGATGAGTTTATCCATGGTGAAGGCAACGTAGGCATGGACCGTAAACATCTCCCTCAGGGAGTCCTCATACTGAGCCGGCTCCATGTTTCCATCCAAAAGATTGCGAACCATTTCCAAAAATACTGAGTAGTAGTCCTCCACATCAACATCCACTGCAGACAGAAAACACACACACAGTGAGTAATACATGGAGGAATTGAGGAGTATGACGCACCATGACTGAGAGGGTTCATAGCAAAACGTAACAGTTAAAAAAGTCAGTTTCTCACTTACTTGGCTCCTTCATCTTCAGCTGGGTGGCTGGATTTTCGTTTTTCTCCCTTTTGAACCCCAACACTTCTCTTTCCCACTCTCGTTCACGAGCATCCTCTTCGATCTGCTTCTCAGCTTGCCCGTAAATTCGTAGCAAACGAGAACAGAGGATGTAGTGAAGACGAAGGAAGACATACCAGTAGTTGTTCACGTAGAACAAGTTGTAGGCATCGTCAGTTCCCCGGAGCTTCTGAGCTGCCGTGTTGCTGAACAGGAGCTTGGACTTGGTTGGGCTTCTGCCTGGCAGGCCATTGTGTTTCTTGCTGTCATCTTGATCCATCTCCGTGTCTTCGTCCTCTTCTTCCTCCTCCTCCACATCAGAGAGCTCACCTCGCTGTGCAAACAGCAGGTCGGGGATGAAGTGGTGGACTATCTGTTTGATCTTGCACTTGTCTTCTTTCTGGATGCCGACCTGTCTTTTGACGTGGTGAATGATGAGGGAAGCGGCATCCTCGAGGATCTGGCTGTCGTCGTAGGTCAGAGTCATGTGTGGGCCATTTGGTGGCGGTGTAGCAGACTCCTCTGATGCCCGCTCCTGGCGCTACAGGACAAATACAGGAGCATTTTAGACTGTAATGTTTTACGAAATTTACAGTTTAGCAAAATACATTAAAACCATTTACCTGTTGATTTTTATTTACAATTAGAGAATCATAATATATAACAAAGTGGAGCATTATTGTTTGATTCAAGGATAACTGCGGCCATAAACTTAGAATCAGTCTAGATTTATTCTGCATTTATAAATGTCAAATAACAAATAATAATATTGTTTAAAAACAATTTACTTACTTCATCATATAACATCTCAATTTCATTGAGCATGGTCTTTGAGCGTAATACTTTGGTGTCATTCTGCTTGAAGTTAATGCCTTGATGGTCAAGTGACTTCAGGTAATACTTTTCATTCTGCTCCCGCCAGATTTTGTTGAAGCCCCTTTGGGCTTCTCTCCACTCCTCATCCTTTATTTTTAATCTGAAAACAGAAGAAACAGATGTTATAAAACTGTAAAGGTGTGAGCTGAGGAGGACACACTAAAATCTAACTGTTACCTTTTTAGAACTATGGGGACGGACACAGCAGGGTTCTTCTTGAGTCCTTCAATGATGTCTTGAGCTTTGTCCCCATATATCCGCTGGATGGCTTTGCGGTGAATGACCTCTGAGGAGCCACCCATTGTGTTGTCCAGCTTGAAGCGTAGCTGCTCTTCTGCTGACATACGAGAGAGCCGTCGCTGCACTGTCTCGAGGGCTCGGATTGTGGCAAGGTTGGTCTCCAACACAATATCCAGCTACAAAAGGAACAATCACATTCAAATGAATAATTTCAACAGAACCAGATTTTGAAATGGGCACCTGGACAGTTCATGTGGTGTGAGATCTTTTCCTGTGGTTTTTTGACTCCTGAGCAAATCGCATCACACAGACATTTATGTAAAAGATACATATTATGTAAAAGAACCTCCATTATTCCATCTTCTTAACCTCTTCTACATCCAAGGGTCTTATTTTCATTTGGAGCGTGGGTGGACTGAGTATGTTTTACCTCAAAGCGCTCATCTTCACATCTGTAAATGTGTTCCTCATATTGTGTCTTCTTGGAGCTCACAAATGTGGAGTCCTCAGACCATGAAGGAAATGACACCCATGTGTCATTCAAAACCTGCAACAGGATGTTACACCATGCAGTGAAAACACATTATTGTGACTCTAAATATGAGATGCATTTCATATTTATGTAGCAGTAAAATAAAAATGCATGAAACTTAATGTAGTTAAAAATGTCTTGATTGTGTGGTGAAACACTGGGTTCAATAACATCAGTTGATCAAAGAAATCACTCATTATCTAAATTTAAATGGCTAGTTACAGCCAAAAACAGTTCATGTAGTTTATAAAATTAAAAATATGTTTTTCAGTAAGCAGATCATATCCTAACTTATTATCTAGACACTTAAACATAATAAGGTAACATTAAATGTAGCCAAACAGTTCAATGATCGCTAACACTTCCACCAACTCACTGATCGACTAAGAACAAGATTGCTGGCATCTGCTGTCTGCTCAAGCCATATTTAACTACAGGTACCATCTGAACTTTACATCAGTTTCTGCTCCAGAGCACCCTGTGTGGGCCAAATACATTTGTTGTTGTACCTGGTGGCCCGAGGACAAAGGATAAAATGTACACTGTAAGACAAATACCTTTATTAAACAGAATTCCTTTAACGACTCACCTCTCTGCACAGCGGTGTTCTTCCTGTGCATTTGGGCTGCTGGAAACTCTTTGGCAGCGCTCTATAGCTGGACCCCAGCTTCTTGCAGGAAGAGTAGTCGATTTCCATGGCGATACCCTCTGTGGCACGCTCCTTGGGTAAACTCTCTGCATGGCTCGACTCTCCGTGACTGGACTCTCGGTAGCCCAAGAAGTTTTTAAACCATGTAAAAAGCTCGGGGAATTTTCTGTCAGTCATGGCACAACATATGTGAAATACAGAGTTATTGGTGCGGTTAGGGTTTAAATGTTAGCAACATATTTCAAACAAATGCAGGTGGTTTACTGGTTTACATTTGGGTGATTAAAGTTTCATTATGTAATGTTATGTATCAAAACTGTTTGATTTCAACTCAAATCTGACTTATTGGCAAGAAGAAGAAGAAGAAGATAAAAACTCAAGAATTACGTACTGAACCAGTCAGTTACAAAATTGGACTACAGGTATGCCCCATTCAGTACCTAAAAACTGTATGTTTAAACTCACCCAAGAAATGGGATAACTAACTGGACCAGCTCAGTGCGTGAAATGACTTCCTGGTTGAAGATGTGCAAGCAGCGTAGGAAGTTGTCATATGCCTCAGAGCTTCGAAGAGCCTTCTTTACCTGTTAAAGTGTTTGCAGCCATGACAAATAAAGCAAAATGAGATTTAGGCTACGTCCACACGTACCCGGGTATTTTTGAAAACGCAGATTTTTCTATGCGTTTGCACCTTTCGTCCACACGTAAACTGCGTTTTCGGTCACTGAAAACGGAGATTTCTAAAAACGCCTGCCAGGGTGGATATTTTCGAAAACTCAGTTTTTGCGTTTACGTGTGGACGAGAAAAACGGAGAAAACGCAGCGTCAAAGGTGTGCGCCTTTTGTGACGTCACACTTTGCGCCACGTTATTGTTTCGGTGAAATGAATTTCTACAATACTGTTACTTGTACTCTCTGCAGTGTTTAAATGCTTACATATACACACACCGTTACTGTCCCTCCACACATACGACTGGGTTCTGCTTCTATGCCCCATCTTTGTTTACCATTTCCCACCGAGGCTTCTAGACTTCTGATTGGTCAACATTTCTACATGGTTAGGAATATATCGCCACCTGTTGCTTTGGCATGTTCCTAGCAGCGTTTTCCTTCATTTCTGCCTTTACGTGTGGACGGGATTATTTATTAAAACGAAAAATCTCAGTTTTCAAAAATACCCGTGTACGTAGCCTTATTTTCATCACAGATCAGTGCAAGTCTTTATACAAACACTCAAAATGACAATACTGACCTTCTCGAAGAACATCGTTTCAGTGCTGGTGCTGTGTTTGCTCACGTCACTCATGACGTTCCCTGTTATTTTAGGTTTCTTCTGCAATGGTGTAAAGAGATGTTGACTGTTGGAGGCCCTCATATCTCTGAGTCTTGGGTAGATTTTACTAACCCTAATTGCCAGTTTGTCTGATGAACTTGGGTTGTACTACTAACACAATCTAATAAACATGTTCTGTAGTAAATCCTCTTTTTATGAAATTACAGATGTTTTGCTTTTGTCAAAACTGTCTGGGGGCTGATATCTGGAGTCAATGTATTGTCCATACTTCTTAATTGTAGGCTTTCACTGATTGAAACAAAAAAGGCCTGTTTCCCCCTACATGTAATGCATACAAAATATATGAAATATTACCTTTCTGGTTTAAAGTACAAACAGCTGAATATATGCAGAGTCAGAGAGTAGATGGTTACATACCTTGACAGGTGGTGTGGTACCCACGCCTGAGGGTCTCCTGATTGGAAGGCCGTTCTGGCTCAGTCTCTGTTTGTTGTTCAGGAAGTGTCTCTTTACTGTGCCACCATGATCATTACGGACCGACTCTGCCCTGTCTGGTGTTGCTTTGCTCAGTAGCTAAAAAAAAAGGGCAATACACATGATCTCAACAAAGCAAGACAACAAAATTAACAGTATGCAAAGAGAATTATGTAACAGGGCTCGCAAAATCGCTAGCCCGATCCCGGAGCTAGCGATATCTCCGGTCGGGCGACCAAAATCTATCTCAGCCCCGCCCGTTGGGTTATCATATAGCGGGGCGGGGCTGAGATAGATTTTGGTCGCCCGACTGGAGATATCGCTAGCTCCGGGACATCGGGCTAGCGATTTTGCAAGCCCTGTGTAAATACCATTGATTCGATTAAGTGAACCAGTGCTTTTCCTTCCAAGCTCTATTTTTATGCTTCAGTTCTACCGGAGTAGTGATGTGTGATTCTGAGCTAAAAATAATGCATCATACACTGGGCCTCTGCGCACCTATTGTGTGACTCAAGCCCTTTAGCACCAGCTCCTCAAACCAACTCTCTTCTGCTTGTTTTGCACAAACACTGTAAAAACAAAAGAAAACTGTAAACATACTAAAAAGCAGTTCTGTGGAGTTGAAGCTGATTGTAGTTACTAAGAGCTCATAAGTCCCTCAGCAGCTTTCTGTCAGAAATGTGCCTCCTGAAAGCAGGAAGCCAAACGCAAGAATAGCATATAACAGCTAATGAGTTTTCAGAATAAAACACTATCTGCACTGTGAGAAATCTTATGAAGGACAGAACAAAACCTTGCAACAACCTAGACCTGAGCTTAGTGAATTCCCTACGCTCGAAACAGTATTCGGGAATATTTTTGGAAGCACGGATGCACCGTCCAGATCTTTAAAGACCTGGAGAATCCACACCAAGGTGCACCAAAGCTGATCTGCCAACACGTGGTGGCCCAACACAATACTACAATACTTTATGCTGGTTTCTCTTTTAACTTGGCACCCATCTGTAAATCAATTTCATATCCAATGCAAACAAGTGGTTTTAAGGAAAAGATCAAAAGACAGACAGTTACAAGGATCCAGTAACTCCTAGTCATACCACGTATATTTGCAGGGACGTTTAATAAAATAATTGACCGTGATGTCTGGAGACTCACCACTGAGCTGTTGGCATCAGGCAGGAACTGCCCGAACTCTGAGAGCAGGTCCTCTTGGTTCTTGAAAAGTCTTGCAACTTGAGTGTAAACCTCCTGTTCAGTCAGTGCTGGGGTGTAGTTTCCTCCAGCTTCTTTAGCATTTCGCTGTTCCTTCTAAAAATATATATTTTTATAAATATACAAGATATGATATAATTAAAATTTACTTTCACGTTTATTTTTGCAGCTGCATATATCTTATAATATCTTAATAACAGTTTAATGCTGTGTATATTTCCTTGCCTGGTATGTGTGCAGGATTTCCAGGAAAGCTTTGTAGATGTCTGGCTGACCTTGGAAGCGATTTTTGATCTTGTTGACATAATTTATAGCATGGTTGAACTCCACGGGTTGGTTGTTTTGGATAGGTGGCCCACTGGATGGTGTGCTGCTGACAGGAGTGTGGGACTGAACTGAAGGAGAGCGGGGCGAGGCGTAAGATGGGATAGATGGATTGGGTTGGCTGGTGGGTGTATGGGCTGGAGACTGAATTGGCTGTTTAGAAGAACAACAAGTGAAAAAGGTCATTTAATGCATCTGTCATACTAGATGTAAACAAATAAAGAACATCGTTATCTACCTTGCTGGTTTTATTTGGAGCAGGCTGGGCAGGGATAAGTGGTTGGGTGGTAGTAGTGAGTGAGCCAGCCTGTGGCAGACTCTGGTGCTGGTGGTGGCTGGGGGCAGGCTGGCTGGGTGCTCCACTTGCAGGGATGTTCTGAACAGAAACACCGTGTGGTGTGATGTAGTGGATCTGATTTGGCGTGGTCACATTGACTAGATCGTTGGTTTGAACTTCAATCTTGTATCCAGGTGGCAAGAAAGTATTGAAACCCATGATGAGGTCTGGGTGGCCCTTGAAAAGCTGAGACACACGGTTGATGACTCCAGGAGTGTCAATGCTGTAGTAACAGAACAAGTTTTGGTACTTTAGTTTCTGAAACACTGTTATTTGGGTTCATAGAGATCACTTAGGTGTCATGGTAAAATACCAGTTTTTCTTATCAGATGTTAAGAAAAACTGGCAATAAAACAAAAACTCACCTCTGCGACTTGAACTCTTTCATGATATCAAGGAAGTCATTATAAACTTGAGGTTGATTCCCAAACTGCAGTTTTACTTGATCCAAATAAGACAAGGCATCTTCAACCTACAAAAAGAGAATGGAGAAGATTGTCAGATGATCACCACCAAAATGGCAAGACAGGGCAAAGGCAGAGAACTTGTCCCGCTGGTGCTCAGAAAACAACCTGAAGCTGAACATCTTTAAAACAAAAGAGCTCATAATGGACTTCAGGAGGCACGGACATTCCTCTGTTATTATAAATGGAAAATGGGTGGAATCTGTCTCCACCTTCAGGTTTCTGGGCACCCACATCTCCAATGATCTCATCAGGACCCACAACACCAACGCCTGGGTAAAGAAGGCCCAACAGCGGCTGTCCTGAGGATGAATAATCTGGACCAGAAACGGCTGCTGGCCTTCTACCGCTCCTCAGTGGAGAGCGTGCTCTCCTACTGCCTGGGTGTTTTGTACGCATGGGCCACTACTGAGAACAGTAAGGCTGTGGAGAGGGTAATTAACACCCTATGCCACCTTTCTGAGCCTCCTGTCTCAGAAAAACCAGGGCCATCACAGGTGACCCCTTGGACCCCGCCCACCACCCGTTTGACCCTCTGCCCAGTGGTCGGTGCCTCAGGACAATCAGGTCCCACACCCCCAGACCCACTAACAGGCCCCCGCCTCACCAATCTGAGACATGGTCTGAGTAACCGTCAACACTCAGGCCACTCACATATGGACCCTATTCAGATCGAGTCTTTTCTTTGCACTACCTCCAGTCACTATGCTCTCCATTGTGTGCCCTTCTATTGTTTTGTACATATTCCTCTAGTTTGACTCTTCTGTTTGCTATTCATTCCTGATATCGTTGCTATGTATATTTTTTTATCCTGCACAGTTGGCATTGGAGCACCCATTATTTATTGTACAGTAGGGCTGCCACGATTAGTCGACTATCAAAATCGTCGACAACTGATTTAATAGTCGACGCGTCGTTTGAAGCTTTGTAAGATCCCAAAAGACGCAGGAATAAGTAGTAGGATTTAAGAGTGTAATAACGGATTTAAACAGAAGATGGCAGCACTGCATGTACAAGGATGCCAGCTGCCGTTAAACCCCGAAGAAGAAGAAGCTGTGTCCCAGAATTCATAGCGTGGCCCAGCTCAGTTTCCAAAAATGGCGGCAGCTAGTTAGTTTTAATATTACTCTTATTATTCTTTCTGGGTCACAAAATAAACGTTTAACATATTTTCAGGCGAGAATGTAGCTGTGTAAACCTCAAATATCTGCTCAGTTTATCAGGACGCCACGTATTTTCAAAAGCACTCCGACGTTTTCGGAGACACCTGTTACCCACCAGCTCGATAGCTAGCCGGAGACAAGGCTCACTAGAACCGGTGAGAACACCGGACTCCCGAAAAATTGTTTTCAAACCTACCGCCGTCTTTTGCTACTCAGGTTAAACATGATATATAAGTCACTTAGATAACTTAAAATGTTATTGTTTGGCTTTTTTTTTAGTATTTTATTTGTTCCTGAGTAAATCGGTTTGGCTGAGATTAAAGTAATTGCAAAAATAATCGGTGACTAGTTGACTATCAAAATAATCATTTGTGGCAGCCCTATTGTACAGGTACAATGAAAATATAAGGGCTACTCTATTCTAAAATGGCAAAATCATATAAAGCTGCTCAACTATACCAAAAACTTAATGATTGACTAAATTAACTAAACATTAACTTTAAATATAATTCCATTGAAAAACAAAAATCAATTGAAAAGAAGTGCCCTGACTAGGCTTTGTTTTCTGCAACAGCTGATTTTCACTGGACCGAAAAATACACTGGGATATATGATAACAAGGTGGCAAAAGACTTATGTGTCCCAGAAGACCCGAACAGAAGACTCAATATTGACTCAACTGTGCAGATGTGTTACCTGCTGTGCATCACCCAATGTGGTCTAGGTATATGACTTCAAAGGCGTAGAGACAAAGGTCGCTGCAGGCAATTTTTAATAATCCTTTAACAGCGTCAACCTTCAAAAATATTGTGAATTTTTAGCTCCATGTCTATAATCTCTCATCTTGCTGTATTAACCAGGGACTTTGAGCTTTTAGAGAGGGGGGAAAAATGCTCACTGGTGAAAAGGGAAGTGGTGCACTTGATTATAAGGGAGAGGGAGAGAGAGAAAAGATGTCCATGTAGCAAAAATGAATGTTAAAAGTAATTGTTTCATCTGATTTCTTTTAAACTGCTGGAAGCCACAGCGGTAATTAATTTGGCATTAAAATCCGACTAATCGCCCAACCATATAAGTTGATAAGTAGAAAAGGTTTAGGATGTTGATGAAAAGATATATATAACAAGCACGCCAGCTTCAAGACTATTTCCCTTTTTAGCCGTTGTCTATTGGACTTTGTTCACCTCTAACGAAGGGTGAACAATGTGTATGTATCTGAATGCCTCCTGTGTAGAAAGATGATGCTTGTTGCTGCTCTACAAAACATACTCCTCACTCTGTCCTTTCAGCATGCAGACACAATGTAATTTTAAAGGCATTCGCTTTTTGCCTTTGTGCACTTGGGATGAACAGCTGTTTTGGTTTATTCTGGTCCTCATGTTTTCATATATGTGGTGATGTACAGATACCTTCAGCCGCTGAAATTGCTGCTGTCCTGTGGCTGAAGGCATGGGTGCAGGTGGATGAACATGACCTTGGACCACTGCAGGGCCCTGTGACGGCACTGCTAGAGCGTGTGAGTGAGGACCAACGTGTGGTGCTGTATTGTTGTGTCCATGCCCATGTCCACTTGTGCTCTGAGGCATTGCAGAAACCTTTGAGGAACAAATAGATATTTTATATAATATAGACATTTAGACAAGATTAACCATGTCACTAGCAGTATTGTAAATATTACAGATTACATTCTTGCAAAATAAAGGTAAAGAAAACCAAATCAAAATGACACCTACTTCTTAAACACATTGTTAAATAATATAATATATATAATAGGGCTGCTCAATTAATCGAATTTTAATCACGATTACGATCTGGGCTTTCAACGATCATTATAAATGACTGAGTCGATTATTAGCACCTCCCTCGTGCTTTACTCTCGCGCTGCTCCGTGTGGCAAATCGAGTGCACCTCTCTGCATTTCGAACACGTGTCACAACAATTAAGAGGACCCGAGGGAAGCTCGGAAAGCTAAGCAGAAGTTATTTGGAGAGGAGAGTGACTGCTGTTGGTTGAAAAGAGAGGTAAAAAAAAACTTCAGTGGTGTGGAAACATTATGGGTTGGCGGAGTCAGACGTGGATCAAGTAGACATAGTGTGTAAACTTTGCTACAGTGTCGTAGCTGCACCACAGAGCAACACTGCAAAGTTCACTAAACATAGATGTTTACATTTTTCATTTATTTTTTATATTGCAAACATTTGCACTGTTATCAGTATTTGCACACTATTTTATATTATTTTTTGACAATCTTTAAAGTCATTATTCAATACATTGTTATTGTTAAATAAATATCGTCAAATAATCGAGATCTCAATTTCAGTGAAAATAATCGTGATTATAATTTTTGCCATAATCGAGCAGCCCTAATATATATAATATAAACACTTCTTCAGGTATCTGTGCAGATTTATCATACCTGGTAGCCCTGGGGAAGAGAGTACTGGATGCTGGTCGATGGCTGCATCTTGTCTGCAGGTGCCTCTATTACAGTAGGGGCCGGGGCAAGGGCCCGGTGCTGGAAGTTTTCTGTAATTCCTTGTATTTGAGGTCGGCGTAATAGCTGCTGCTGAGGCGCAAGTATTGGTTCCTGGTCCTCCACACGCCTCTTCATTATATACACATAGTCAAAAGGGCTAGAGGGGGGTAAACAACAATGGACAATTTACAAGCTGCTAGCATTTGCCAATTTTTTTTTTTTTAAACACACCCACATTTTATTTGTGTGTGTGTGTGTGTGTGTGTGTGTGTGTGTGTGTGTGTGTGTGTGTGTGTGTGTGTGTGTGTGTGTGTGTGTGTATATATATATATATATATATATATATATATATATATATATATATATATATACACACACATACATATATATATAATGCAACTTACAAATGGAAACTGCAACATGCTGATTAGCATTTTTCTCTCTGGCTAGCTGATTGATTTAGACAGTGATCTCCAAAGCGGTCTAACATACCACTGCATGTGATTAAATAGATAATAAACTGGCCTGCATTGTTTTAACAGTGACAACAACAGTAAGTACTCATTCATTCACAATGGTCAAATTAAATTTGAGTTTCACAACTCAAGCAAAACTTTTCTCACAAGTGTCACACAGATAGGTAATGGCAACAAATATTAGGACAATTGTTGCAAAGTGGCTTAAGAGCTGGGCTTTAAGCAGTGGCTTCCAAACAACACTCCTTTGACATAATTAAGCTCCGAATGTGACACCAATCTGTTTTGCTTCATTGTGCTTCCTCAGTGTACACAGAGGCTTTACAGGACTTAAGCTAGATAGGTTAAACCCAATGATATTTGGTGGTCTTCTGAGAGAACTAACAGTGGTGTGAAAACACACCTTCTTTGACAGATATAGTCTGTGTACATTTTTTGGCTGAATAGTCCTGATTTAACTGATAGATTAATTCATCAACCATTACAGTGACATATTTTAATTAACTTAAATAATTCTGTATTTATTTATTACTGAGTTATTATAATAAAAACAACTGCAGATACCAACGCACTCCACCATAAAAGTAGTAGTAGAAAAAAAACAAAGCTATGAGCAAAAGTGATTATTTAAGGTTGTCCGTAAATAGACATGCCATCATGTTCAGCAGACTGACTGTGGCGGCTGGCTAGGGGCCGTCTTTCAAAAGACATTAAGACAGAGTGACGCTGCCAGAGCTGTCATTGAGTCGACTCAGTGAGACAAATGATAATGATAACGTTCAATGCACATGTATTATGTGCATTTTTTTTCTCCTGTAATATTTTTTTTATAACACAGGTACAAACCTATTGGTTATGCCATTCATTCTCCTGTAAGCATTCGTCGCATGTAAGACTTTAAGCATATGCGAACACCGCCGATGACTAGACTTTAAGTTAATATTTTTACGTTTTATTTGTATATTTTACAACTTAAAAAATACACGGGGGTGTGGAAAAAACACGTTTGAGAAAACGTAACAAGTTAAACTTGTAGCTGCAAGCACAGCGCCCACCATGAGTATACAGTAAAGAAATTTATCGACGGTTCCTAAGCAAACGTCACCGCATTTGCTAAGAGGAGAGGAGACATTGTGCCTCACTGCCGCGCACAACCAATTTCGGAAAACACGGTGACTGAGCGTACGGTCTTCATTCGCCGAGATCGTGTCTGTAGCGTATCCAGCTTCAGAATTTCTATGCCGAAGCGCTACGCAAATACGGCAGATAGTAAATTGTGTCGAAACTGATTAAGTAGGACTAAAAGAAACTTGAAATTTCGCCGACAGTCAACGTTTTGCAGGCATGTAGGCGCTGTCTCTCTCTTGCTGGCTGTAGCCCTGCCGTATCCCCTCCCCCTCTCTCCCAAACACCGAGCTTGTAAGGCTATCGGTTTTCGGTGAGCTGACCGCTTTCGCTAGTCAGATGGCTGACGTTGACTTCAGTTCTAGCTTCAAAGTTATGTGGAAAGCAAGTTACCCTCTGCTTCGTGCAGACTGACAGTTAAATGTTAGAGAAAAAACCGGAACATATCAGTTTGTCACAGCCGGGTCTTCGTTAACAGCCCTCAGTAAACGGGAGTCTAAGTAAAACATTAGACGAGCAAAACATACTGGCTACCTGACGTTACCCTTGCCGTTGGGTAGAAGACGTCGAAAAGAAAACAGCCATGCCTAATCGCATCAGATAACGCGGCAACACAGTCGGTGGCTTAGTTTGTAGCGTACGGGGTACCGGTACAATTGGGGCAGTTGAATTAAGTTTCATGGTCAGTAATTAATTTGGCTATGCTAGGTGGTTAGCTCAAGAAGAACACCAGCTAGCCAACAAGCTAACACTTCGCACAGCTAATGCAAATGTCGCATAAACGGCAAGTTAAGCTAGAAGTTGCAAAAATGATTTTTTTTCCTCCCAGCCAAAACTACTTATCTGTCAGTTACGTTACTTTGACATCACCCCGATCCAGCAATAAAAATCAGTTGTAGCAAGAACAAACTGTGATCAAAAATACATGTTGTCAGGTTAGCCTGTAAGCTAGTTCATGGTCGCCGCTCTTAGATTGCTAACCTAACCAGCGACTTGGTTCCACTGACTTGTCGACACTGCAAGTTAACGCAACCGCAAATAAACTCCCACACTATTCTGCTATAACACTAAACTACACCAGCAACAGAAAGTAATCCGCGTTGGCTCACTATTTGGAGACTAGACAAGGTTATTTAGTAGCTAACTGATTGCTATGTTAGCACAACAACCAACCCCCCTCATCACTACAGACTCTCCGGCTAGCCAGCTAACACCACTTTAACTTACCTCGGGGAACCGCCACCAGCAACAACTTGACCCACCAGTGGAAGGGATCTCGACCAACACGCCGCTACTCGTGCATTCACCCGACAGTGGAAAAAAAGCGAAGTTTTAAGAAGTAGCCGTAATTGGAAATGTGGAAAATCAAACTGGCCGTAGTGGCTACGTCGCTAACAACAGTGTGTGTGTGAAGCGCTGTTCCTTGAACATAGAGGTGTGTCTATTGGGAAGGGCGGGTTGGTCTCCTCCCAGTTTGAACCGGGATTGGTCAGCACTACAGAATGAAAACAAATACAGTTAAGGCTGTGGGCCAGGCCTGTACCATACCTTTGGTTAAAGGCGTCTATGGTCATGCCAAGTGCAGGGTCATCAGCATGCCATGGACGGCAGCACGCCTTCCATGGCATTACGTGTACGGCACAATATACTGAATTCAACAGATAAGCTCAGTAACTTTCTTGTCAGTTACAATGACTAACGTATACAGTTAGTGCATTTAATAAGTATTTATTTGCACTGATATTTAGGCTTATATATGTATTATTCTACAACTGATTCTGATATGACACCACACATGTGTTGATAAAATAAGATATGGCTAGTAAGTGTACCTTAGAGCTAAATAATTTAATTGCACATACTGATCTCCAAGGATGAGGACATATTTACATACTCACAATTAAAATACCTGTATAACCCTCCTACTTGCTGTTCTCTGCCTCATTGTTAAAACCACCCTGGAAATTTTTCTAATACCACTGATCTTATTATTAGACCTAGGACCTTGATTAGTGCTCCTGGAAAAAAAATTTTTTTTCTATTTTTCTTTGGCATCAGTAGAGATTGATTAAGGGGAAAAAAGTGGCTTCTTTTCACAAAATCTCCTACAACAGCTAGGAAATCGATCCAATACCAGTACAGCTTTCATCAAATAATAATTCATGCTTTATTCATATTGGCAAACAAACACAGTTGAAAGGCCTTATAATAGATTAATAAAATAGAACTGTAAAAAGGAAAAATTATTAGAAACATGGTTAATAATAATAACTACTTAGCAACATATTTATGTTATTCTAAAAACATAGATAGAGGATAGAGGAATTAAGAAAATTCTATGCAATCTATTTCTTTTCCCTTTGACAGTATTTTGTGTGATCTCACTTTAATGTGGGAATCTGAAACAGCTCAAAATACACACTGGAATCATTTGTGTGATTCTATCTCTAAATGTCCAAAGGAAACGAATGAGGTGCTCCCTAATGTGACAGATAACTCCAGATGCAGGATCAGCAAAGGAGCATTTTCTGAAGAAATATGCTGAAAGTTGTCAAAATCACTCCTGTTGCCAGAGATGAGGCCTGATATGGAGCTGCAGTGGAAGAGAGATGAGGTCAGTGAGTTAAGTTTACAGTTAACACTGTGCACTTATTAACATTTAAACATTAAAAGCAAGATTATATAATTGAATATGGTAATATTTTACACATTTGCCTAACAAGTGAAAGATCACCAGTTTGACACTTGGAAGGGATACAAATCTCTTTGGGACTCCTTAAAGAAGGTAGAGAGGGGCGGATCAATCAAAAATATTGATAGTATTGATTCCAACACTTGTATCGGTGTAAGGTTGACACTAGTGTGATAGGATCGATACTTTGTTTCTATCCTTCAAGTTCAGTATGCAGCCCACTGAACTGTTTTATGGAAATGAAAAAATGTACATCAAACATGCAACTTGAAAAACTTTAAAATCTTTTTATGTTGACTCTCACACTTTTTTTATTTAGAGCCTGTAGCACATTTAAACAACAGAAGTTGACCCAAAGTACTTCAGACACAGGAACATTTACATTTTCTTAATTAAATGTATTAAAAACGATGGAAATATTAAAAGTTGACCAACGCTTAATTAAATGTATAATTTGCATAGCCTGTAAAGCACTTTTGTCATCTTTGACTTGAGTGTGACCTACATGTTTTAATTTGCTTATATTTAGGCACCTGGCCAGGAATGAATAAGCCAGTGGCCCTGAAATAAGCCACTGCTCATTACTTTCCTGAAAATCAAAACCACTGTTGCAGGAAACCCAAAAGGTTAAAACTGACTTTTATTTTCATTAATATTGTCTTTTACATGTTAGTGAATTAATGTTTAAAAACAGAGGAGAGGTTAAGTCTTGTTTAAAATAAATTGTCTTACCACTTCCTGCGGTGTTATGGACAGCTGTAGTAGTTGCAGCTGTAACAGCTGGAGTTGCTGATGTACTTGCAGTATTGGTTGTGATACTGGTTGCAGTAGTTGCAGCTGTAACAGCTGGAGTTGCTGATGTACTTGCAGTATTGGTTGTACGAGTAGTTGTAACTGTGGCTGTAGTAGCGGTTGTTACATTAGTACTTGTTGTATTTGCTGCGGTTGTTGTGTTTGCCACGGCTGTTGTGGTTGGAGCAGGAGTGGTGAGCACAAGGCTCACAGGTCCTGATTTGACTGTGTAGCTGCTGGTGAACACACTGCCAACCAGGGTGCTCTGACTCCTGGAGCTGGTACATAGATTTGGGCACAACAGAGAGGGCATGGTGGTAATGCACAGATTGACTGTGCACTGGACATACAGCTGTAAACACAAAAAGCCACACTTAGCAGTGTTCAGATTAAAGTATTTCACACTATCGCCACATAGAGCACTACAGCTGTTTACGAAGCATTAATACTGGAACAATTCTAAAGCACAATCAAGACAAATTGCTCAGAACAAGCCAGCCACCACACATGATGTGTGCAGTGGTCAGTACATTTCCATAGCATGCTTGATAGCACTTACTGATTAGTAAAATTTATTTAAAATCTGCAATTTGCTTTAGAGGTATTTGGTAACTAATCAACATATTGTTCAAACATTGAGCAGATGATGGTGCTAGCTACATAAAACAAAGTCTCATGGAAATCTGTTTGGCCCAGTGGGATAGAACCAGCTACACCAACATTTAATTTTTATTTATTTATTTGTTTATTTTTGCATCTGAGAATGTAATAAATTTAAAAAAGCGGAAAACAGCAGATGTGCAACTGAACAGGAGAAAAATTGTAGGGATTTCCCTAAAACTGGCTTCCAAACTAAAAATATCAACTTTATTTTAAAACATAAATAAGGTAAAACATACATAAAAATAAATCGTAATTTTAATTTAAACACAATGTTTTTTGGAAAGCTTGTAAAATTCATTTTTCAAATGCTAGAACTGTTAATTAAGTAAACAGTTATTATGAGTTATTATGACTCCCGTGGCTACAACACACTACAAAACTCACAGGGGTTTGCATCACTTTTAAGGAGCACCTCATTTGTCAACTTCCCACTCGACCATCACAAATTTGTTTGAAAACAAAACTGAGGGCAAAAATACACTCTTAATAGGAATCATGAAAAACATCATGCCACTATTGCTCTCAGATAAGTATTTGAAGGGAAAACACCAGGGCTGTTTTAAATGTTTTTCTAGCACCGTTTTTGTGAAGCCCCCTTTTTAAAATTCAATTATCTAGAAAACTACTTGAGCTAGATCCTTTCACCTGACTTGAACTGCACTAAATAATATCATCCTCCTTGTATCTGACTAGTTGTAAACAAAATATCACCCCCTGCGTACAAAACGGTGGTTTCTGCTGGAATACAAATCAGCTGTCGGAGATCAGACATCCAAATATTTAAGGGACTTCAAGCATCCTTCATGCTCTCCTAGCTTGAGCTGCGTTCCTAAGTGTTCTTAGAGACAGAAATTGTGAAAAAAGCTAACTCAAGTAGTTTTTAGAAAATTGTCTAAAACAGCCACAGTAATGCTGAAATTTTGCATAATGCCGTTTAAGAAATGTATCTTTAACATTGATTTGATGAATTGACATTGAATGACCCTGAATACTTTTTGTATTTTGCTGGTCAAAATGATTTCTTTCTCAGTTTCAACTTTTATTTGAAACAAGCCTTTGGTACACAGAAAGAGTACAGCAAAGTGACACTTATGCTTATGTGTGTGTTATATGACATCACTTACAGTTGTTCCATTGGTCTGTATTGTACTCAAATCAAGGCGGTAAACCCTGGAATTATTTTGGGTAGTAATAATCTCTAAGGTGTTGCTGGATGCCAAGCACCTGAAAGAGAGAAATGCGACTGCTATTTCAGTTTGTATGATATGCTTCATGTACTGAAAACAACATTTCTTTGAGAAGATTTTCTAAGAGCATCTGTCCTCTCCAAAGTGGTAACTTTGAAAAAATGACAGGACACAAGCTGAATGTTACTGACCCTTGTTCTAGAATAGGACGGCTTATTGCAAAGTCCTCAGTCTCAGACTCGATGCAGTCGTTTACTATCATCTCGGCTCGAACCACACTGCAATTGGACCTGACGTAGAGGTCCAGTTGTTTGATCCTGGATCCACTTTCTTCACTTACACTGGTACTGTTACTGGAGTTGCTTCCTGTTTCCGAGTCAACAGCTCTACGCACTCTTTGTGGTGAGTTGACGTTAGAGCGAAACGTGGGATTTCTGGTGAATTGTGCCAGGGGCCCTGTTCCTGGGAGGTAAAATTCAATCCAAACACGAAACTCACCAAAGGTCTCTTTCTCTGTGGGCATCTCAATTGAAGCATTTGGGCCCTTGACCTGGACTCCTGGGATGCGGCAGGCCAAAGGCAGGATAAGTAAGGGCTGGCGGCTAATCATAGAGTAGGGACGCACGGTTTTCAAGGTGTTGGTGTAAACCAGCTCTGGGCCCGAGTGCTGGGAAAAATTGAGAATGAGAAAAGAGAAAATGAAAATCCAAACAAATAATCTATCACTGCAAAATATCTTATCGTTTGAGAAATCATTTTTAATATAAGGCCAGAAAATCTATTTTGAATAAAAGGTTTCCAATAAGTTTCATCTTCTGTGTAACCAGATGACAGAGCTTCAAATAAGGGAAATTATTTTTTTAAGAAAAGACAGATAAGTTAAACTCTTGGTCTACTGCAGGTGACTCTGTGACACTGCTCGGTGGAAAGTTTATTTTAACACCTCAGTTTTTACATATCGTCTCCCTCCTTTATAGCATGAAGCAAACATGTGAAGGATTTCTCTTATTCTCTGATGACTACTTAATTAAACTTTACAGCCTTCTTTTTTTATCCCACTATAATTTCACTGAACAGCATTATCCAGCCTTACAGCACTAATATTACACAGCATGGATGTGTCTTGATAGATGGAGGCAAATTCTTTTTCTTTTAGCTGAACAGAGGTCAAGTCCAGTAGGCAATATATATTAGGCTAGAGGACATTTATGTGTGCTGAAAGAGCAATCTGCTGGGGGTTAAAGCTACATTACGCTGGAATTGTTACTGAATGATATGACTGTTTAATGTCTTACATTTGATTCAGTCCATACGGAGGTACAATCACAAGGCTACAGCCCTTAGGCTGCATGTTTGAGCCTAAATCTCTGAACTCTTCTTACAAGCTTAACTCAGAGTGAACATTCTCAGAGCTGACTGAGCTAATTCAGCTAAGCTTTATTTCACCATTTTGATATTCATCAACTCATAGTTCATAGTTATTGATTCGTTACTTAGTTAAAACTGCTTTCTAAAGACTCCTGAAACACATCTATACAAGGAGAAAGGAAACCACATGGTGTCAGCAAAGACAAGAGTTTCAGTTTACGTTAAGCTGCTCTTTAAATACTGCTGTGATTCCTTTCTTGAATAAAAGCCTTTCATATTAAAATAAAAGAAGAAAGCCACAGCTACCAAAAAAGTAAAGGAAGACATAATTGCGTAGTATTTTACCACAGTCTTTGTGCCACAGCCGTCCAAGGAGATGGTTGCAGTCACATGTGTGTTGTTGTAGTTGACGGGGCAGGTGGGGCTGTTAAGCTGGAGTTCGGCAAGGTTGATGTTTGTGAGCGAGGTGATGGGGAGCACCAGAGTCATCTCTGTCTTCTCACACTTCAGTTCTGACCAGGAGCAGAAGGTTAATTATTGATAATAACTCACGCAACCACACTTATCACACTCGAAATCACCTGAATCTCACACACAAGACCTGAATTTCTACCTGTTCCAGCAGGTAATGTTCTGGTTTCCCCTGAAAAAGTTTGAAAAGGAACATGTAAGCAGTGAGTATTTTCAGATAAAACCCTGCTGTAAAGAAAGAAGTTGTTTTGCCAGATATTTCTAAGCAAGCTCTTACTTTGGTATAGCCACACACATCTTGGCTCTGACTGTAAACTGACAGGATAAAACATTCAGATCAGACAGGTTCATCTGAAGCGCATATATGCAAATGTATAAATACAGGTTTAATAAAGCATCAGCTGACCTCTTGGTATTTGCAGCAAAGCAGATGGGCAACAGATGAGTCAGGTTGTTTTCAGAGCGGATCCAGGCCATGGCCATAGTGGCCAGGGGGCCGACTGATGTGAAGCCAGTCCTGTAGAGGTCAGGGGGCCCAACCACGGCAAACTCTAAAACACTGTAAATATTGAGAGAAACCTTTAATAATGTTTGATTCACCTAAAAATACTTCACACCTCTCGCACTTCTTGCAAAGCCACACAGGCACAATAATTCTTCACCCTCGCAACCCTCAATAAACAGGAAGGAATATATTTTTTTAGTAAAATGCAACGGAAATATATAAAATGAAATGTAAGAAAATCCACTTGGTACAAATAGAATATATACCAAATGAATGAATTTCATTTGACCAAACCATTATATTAACACTCCCCGCCAGAGTCCTAGATTTAATCTGGGACTCTCCGCCATTTGACCTTAGAAGTGAAGAAGCTTCTCGGATGAGAGGTGAAACGTCTTCAAGCAACTTAAAGAAGTCCAGACGCTTTTCTTTGCAAGCTCCTTTGACTACGATGACCTGGATGACTGAGAACCTTCACAGACATCCATATATATGCACACACAAGCAGACTCTTATATAACTTTTCTATACAAGTATATTTGTACATGTACATATGCACATTCCTATACATGCATAAGCAGCAAAAACGCAGCAACAGCAACAGAAAATAAAAGAATAAACCATGTTGGTTGTTTAAAAAGCAGTGGGAGGGATGGCAAAGGAAGAGCCACCAGGACTCACCTCTCCTCCTCCGACCTATAGTCAGTGTTGATTTTCTCCTCCTGGTACGGCAGAAGAAACAGCACAGAGTCATCTTTTGGGGTCCTGTCTATGGCCACTGGTTCATCAGAGCAACTAAAATATGACTCTTCCACTGGAAAGACAAAATGAAACCATTTATTACATTATGCTATAAGTTATTATTAATCTGGTAAAATTATTATTTTCATTTTGGCAGATGATGAGAGAAAGCGCAATTATTATTCTCTATACTTGAACCAAAATGTCATCTAAGCGATTGTCAGCCTCACCAGTTAGAGAGAGATGGACAGGGACAGAGCTGAGGGGCAGATCTGTGGCATGGTTTACTCTGGGCGAAGGAATCAGGTCCTCCACCATCAGGTAAATAAAATACTGTCCTGCAGGTGCCTGTCCAGTGAAGGACAAAATGCATTTCTCCTGGTAAAAGAATGAAACAATGTCAACAACAGAGATGAACAAGTTCCACAATGGTATGTGTGGGCAATGTTTGACTGTAAATGACATCAATACAAGGCAAAAAAACAAACAAACAACAAAAAAAACTGAGTGGTTAAACTTGTTTCCAGACTGTATGCAAACGATATTACACAATGGTGCTTTTAACTAAGCAAATTATGGCTAAACCAAACAAGTTTTTACTTTGGAAACCATTTCACTGATCAAAGACCAAAGAGAATTCAGTTGCACTTCCAAATTAACTGGAATGTGATTACTGGAAAGGCAGACTTCTGCTAGTACAGAGTGACCTGATGTCTTCAACACGCTTCAGCCGTAGAATAGCTTTGACATTATGGGCAATGAGAATTCCAGATTCTCATTGGTGAGAGGAGGTAGATTACTTTGGGTAAAGGAAGCAATAGATAACATTCTGTTAAAGAGCAAGGATGTAAAATATTTTATTACTGTGTTTAAATTTTAAGCTCCTTTATACTTTTATGCTCTACGTCACTGTCATAGTTACATGTTTTGTTCTTTCACTGTGTACACTGTGCTTTTGTTATTTCAGTCTAACACTCCCTGCTGTTTACTTTCCCCTTGCCAGTATGTGACCTACAGCTCCTCCCAGCTCACCTGCAACCTCTTTGTATCTAGCCTTTCTTTTTTCACCCAAGCTGAGATTTGCTTTTTTTCCCTGGTTTTTGGGGGGTTTTCTTCACAAATTTAAGACACATCATTCACCACAGCAGGTATTTCCACATGTCTGATTTGGCAGAGTTTTACGCCAGATTTCTGTCTTGATGAAACCCCAAAGATGGAGTGGGTTGGGTGTTGGTTGGTGCTGAACATATTTAAATATTTATGTTAGTCTAATCCGCACTTATGTTTAATTGTAATCATCTTTAAAATAGTAAAATATGTTTTTAATTAAGAATAAAATAGATTTCAGTGCCTACAATAATAAAGCCTTGAACTCGTGAAATACAACTCACCCCATCCAGCTCTATGAAAGAGTGCTGGGTGCAGCTGACACACTCTCCCTTGTCAGAACTGGCAAATCGACATCGGACCTTGTCCCCATCCAAGTCTTTCACTGACAGATGGAAGTCGTGAGGACAGTTCACACGGGCCCTGTTTGGTGGCATGCAGACAAAGAGATAATCAGCTTCTTGAATCATAAATCACAACAAGAGAGAAAACAAAAATGAAAGTGGATTTGGTGCAGTCTGTACAGCTGAAGGGCAAGGCATCACTCTGAAGAAGTCTTTGAGAAGCAAAGACTTTGGCTGACGTCAATAAGCTCTCGAAGTGTTGCCTCTTTGATCTTAAACTTGGCCTCCAGCAACAGCTGGCTTTTGGAGCTGAAAAAGCCACTGCGAGTGGTGAGCATGAGTAACAGATAAACAAATCAGCGGAAACTGATCGCATAAACCTGCAGACTCAGGCTTCACTCTGATTTTACATGGACTTTTTAACAAAAAAATAAAGATTACACTCAGATTTAAATCATCCGAATAACCAAGTGACATTTTAAAAATCTATTTCATGTAAAATCTTGTATGGCTCTTTGTTCAGATATATGTAGCTTATATCTCTTTATGACAGCTTAAATGTCCTTAATTTAATTAACACAAATTCAGCTCATGTCTGAATACAGGAGTCGGGAGGAAGGAGAGCAGAGAGTAGGTGTTTACACTACCTTAGAGGAGGAGGGAGAGCCACAAAAGCAGGGTGGTTGAGTCTCCCGCTGTTTGCCCGGATCACTGGTCCTGCATTTATAGACACAAAAAATTCTGTTCCGGACCTAAAACAGTAAAAAAAAAAAAAACAACAACTGTATTAATGGCTTCTTCCTTTAATTTAACAAATAACATCATTGATCTTGTCACAGATAGTAAACACAATGCTCCATAGCAAACGGTTTGATTCGCACAGGACTGAAGAATCATAAGTCAGTTTGTTTGGGCTCCAGACTGCTTGAAATAGTCAATTTTAAATGATTTTGTGTACTCTTAGCGCTTTATGATTTCAGATATTGTGGGATATCACTAATGTGGTTATCTCAAGCACAAACCTCTCGCTGGGACCATAGAAGCCCTAGCTTCACCCATTCTTTGTTGCGAGGGGCAACAAATGAGAAAAAACTCTAAATTATGCAAAGCTGATCTAGTAGAACAAAAAAAATAAATACAAATAAAAGTCCTCCGTAGTTGTCTAAGAAACAAAACAATGTCACTTGGAATAATCTCAGAGTTATTTCCAAATAGACTGCGCAAATTTCTTTTAAAAAGATGAAAAATGGAGCTGACACTTAAAATGTAAAAATTAATATACAAAATTTAGCATGTCTGAGGTCAAGGGTATTCGCATTGTAGGTCTCATACCCTAAACTGATGGTAGCTCTGTAGTCACTGGGGACAGTTTTCTGCCACTGGCGGACACACCAGTCAGAGGGTTTGGTCCCAGTGAAAGGTAACGGGGTGGTGTGGACTAGACAGTCCTCTCCTGGAGCACAGAGTTCAGACAAAGACGGACAAGGACTAGGAGCAATGACAGTGAAATGAGCCCGCACCTGCAAGAAGTAAAGAGACAAACTCCCTCATGTCTGCACTAAACAAACATTACAAACATTTGCATGTAGTTCATCAGGCACCAAATATCAATCTGAGACCCACACAACTAGTATGTTGACTATTAATTGACAGTTATTAGTAAGCGTAATTTCCTACCCTTTGAGATAAATAAAGTATTTGTTACTTTTATTTTACCCACTAATGTTGAGTATTAGTAGGATGCTACACTTCAATTCCCATCAACCGAATGAAACAACTAAAAATAACTGAATTTGGGTTGAAGCACTAATTTATGGGATGTTTGTGGCCCAGTGTGATGTAACAATGGGAGACAACAACTATGAAAAAACAACAACAATATCAACATTATCCTTAGTTCAGCTATTAAATCTATATGAAAGTAAGGGTTCGTTTTTGAGGATAGATGGAGCCATGAGTAATTAAGACGTACACAGCTGACAGGACTGCATAGAAGAATGCCCAACTAGATTACAACAGACCTAACACACTACACAATGACTGACACTGAATTTGTTTTGTAGAATTAAAAGAATCAATTATTTGCACACATAAGTAAGTAGCAACTAAAATAAAGAAAGAAGGGGAAGGGTTCACTTTGAAGCATGTCAATTTTAATGTTTTTTTTTCCGTTCTTGCAGTGAATCCTGAAACGTTTTAACTAATTGAGTGGTAAACACGTTCATTAGGATATTTCAAGGAAAGTATAATTTTAGTAAAGTAAAATGTATAATGAGGAACAGCTGAGAGTGTGGGAGATCTTGGATTTTAGGAAAAAAAATTAAAGAGGGAAAATGTTGCTCACTGTTTTTCCTCCATCACTGTCCAGGGGCACAACATGCACAGTCAGGCCAAGAGAAGAGGCGTCAGAGGCCAGGCCTAGCATCAACAGAGCCAGGCCCAGCAATAAGATATGCATTTTGAATCTGTCCAGCATCTCAGCTTCTCAGGCAAGGAGCGAGTCTGAACCTTTGGCAAATACAAAGACAGGAAGGTGAAGTAGTCAAGAGTCAGAGCACTAACTCACTTTTCATTAGCTGCAACCCCCCGCCCTGAATCCTGAATTATCTACACTTCACTCAAGGATTTACTTTTAAGTAAATTTGACTTTTAAAGTCAATCCAACACTGATCCCGCATTGTATTTCTGAAACAAGGCTGTCGTTATATATCTGACAGGATAGTGAGAGATGATACAACGGAATCTCTCACTATATTATTTATGATTTAATAATGATATTGTAACTGGCAGCTCTGCAATTCAAGGTGTGTAATACCACGTTATAAAAGTTTGACAGGTTGAAGAGTGAAACATCAACCTCGTATCAAAACTCACTTGAATAGAAACCATTTTAGCAGTCACAAATTAGAAAACACCTGCAGTTTTTGTGGAATAATTATGATCTTAAGTGGCATCAAAATGAAAAGACCATGACATACCTGCTGTTTCTGCACTTGGGAATCCCCCACCAATCACAATAAGTAATCCTGAGAGAGGGGTACAAGAACCTGAGGACAACAGCAAACAACCTCTGGAAATCATAAATGACAACCCGATAGAGCAATCAATCAAATAAATAAATACAATGGAAAAAAGGAACACATTTCAAATTCTTAGGTTCCACCCATCATAGCAGAATAAATCTTCTTAACACTGAAAAGTGTGGCAACAGTATAAAACAGCCAGCAAACATATGCCCACCATGTGCAAAACCCTAAATGAGAATGGTGGGACAAAATGAAAGAATTAAGTAATAAAAAATGACTTGTATCGATACAAAAATGCAAAACACGATGTCTGGATGTAAAACAGTACTACAGATTCACATCAAAAACTCTTTCCTGACATGAAACATGGTTGGTGGGAGCAGCATGGTTTGGTGGTGTTTTTAATACATGAATTGTTAATAAGAACCTAAAGCTGGAGGCTCAAAGGCAGCGGCGTCATCTCTTAAGCAGCAATACCTGCAGGCAGTGGCCACGGAGGGGGAAGTGGCTGGTAGTGACTTGCGTTATTTAGCTTTTTTTCTGAGCTTCACTAATGTTCTAATGACAGGAGTTTTGTTTTTTTTATTTGTTTGTGATGTCTGTGTGCAAAGTGGGACATTGCTTTTGTACTTAAAAGTCCATGGTGTGATAAAAATCTGTTCTGGAGAAATAGTTCAACATATTATGGTGTATATCTTTATTTCCATTCTTTTAAAAGGCTCTGTGACAGATTTTCTAGTTTTAGAAACTAAATCAGAGATGTCAACTCATCTTACATCATGGACCACATAGAGCCCAGTTTCATTCAAAGTGGGCCCGACCAGTAAAGCTATTGCCTATCAATAAACAGTTTTCTTGTTTTTAAAGTTTCTTTTATTTCCAGGATAAAGATTAAGCTACACATTTAAACCCTGAGGTATCTTCAGAAATCTTTTTTTAAAGATGCATCTCAGTTTTTCCACTATGTGAAGAAATGCTGCTGACTACAAAGAAACCCATCAGCTCCTTGTGCATACACTAATATTTTCATACTTTGGTGCTTGAGAGGGTTATTTGTCAGTAAGAAGGCAAAACTAATGAGAAAACACACAAAAGTCCAAAAATGTATGCTCTTCTTTTTAGTCCACATATATCCAGTGAGCTGGATCCATGTTTGTCAAAGATATTGTGAGGCAAACTGACTTGGAAAAAACAGAACTGATTTTTATATTGACAGGTGTATGTAATGAAAACATAAGACATTACAATTAACTTAAATCTTGTGTCCCGTGGAAAATATTTAGGTCTTTTCCAGTCACAAATTTGTCCAGGTAGTGAACTGCACTATGCAACTGCTTTGAGACATGGCAGCAGACTACAATGTGCTACACCGGCTAAATATACATTTCTCTAAGCACCTCTACACAAGGTTTACACAATGAGAAGCCAAAGTTCTTGGGCTAGCCAAGTCAAAAGACACTGGAGAACCTTTAAAAGATCTGAGTGTATCTATGAGCCTATATGTATGCTCTTCACAGTGTTGATTACAGAAAATCCAAAATCAATTAAAACTTTTACATCCAATTACTGTTTTTTAAAATGATTAAAAATGTAACTTGTACAATCCTGGGAAACAAAAACTTAACTAAAAGCCCAAATAACCATGACATTCATGCCCATGCTGAATGTAGGTAAACTTCTGAACTGTATGCTGTTAAAAAGTATCAGGTTTCTAAATGTTGGTGAATAACAACTGAAACTCCAGTCAATTACTCAGGCAGTTCTGCCCTGAAAACCTCCACAGAATAAAAGCCAGATATAGAAAACGCGCACTCTGAAATGAAAATGTCAGACAAGGAACAGATATATTTTTTTACCGTAATCAGTCGTCAGCTCTTCATTTTCAAAAGTCCAACTTAGGAGCTTACAGCCTCCATTCTCTTTCTATACAGTCTTGAGCGCTGAGATGTAAGCAAACTAAATTTGAGCAACGACAGAATGAAGTTGAACTGGTTCAACCAGAGCTTCTAAAGAAAACATGAAAATTACTGCATGCCAAGAGAAGCGTAACTGAAGTGACTAAGCTCTGATTATTGTGCCCTGCATGAGGTACGCCTTCCCCGTATATATGACACCTGCTGCAGTCTTTTATATTAAATACAGCAAGAGAAAAACCAAAAATAAAAAATAACACAACAAACACACAAAATAACACAACTCTGAAGACTGAGATGCTTTTTTATTGAAAGATCAAACATTAGGAGGAATGATTGGTAGAAATGTAATTGTTACATGGTCAAGGGCAAAAAAATAAAAAATAAAGTTAGTGCCAAAACTATGGTCCTGTCTTGCCAAAAAACAACAAAAAAAAAAAGCATCCATGTTCCCTTCTAGTAGTCACATGACATCATTCACAGAGACTTGGTTAAGCCTCATAACATCTTTTCAATGAAGCTGTTTATTTTTCCTTTCAGGTAAAAATTTCTGTTAATAATCAGACAATTTTATAAACAAGCTTGTTGGTCAGTACCAGCCCACGAGAGGAAAGGTTTTCATTTGGGAGAAGGATCTCTGGAGTTTGATCAGATGAGGAGGGGAAGGCCCACCGTTGCTTTGGATCTTTTAAGAAGGAGTTAACCTTCTTAACTGCCTTGGTCCCCAATTCCTCATACCTCTTGTCACAGGGCATGACACACCACATGTGTTTCAATTACTGCCCGTTCTTCACACTCAGAATTTTCTCCTTCAGAGAGGAAAAATAAATAAATAAATAAATAAATAAAATCAAGAAAAAGGATAACTTGGAGATAGCTTAGGCAGACAGCATAATGAATGTGTAATATTTGTTTAATCAAACAATCTTACTTTGATCATGGTCTCCAGCTTCACGGCGTCAGCAGCAAACTTGCGGATGCCGTCAGACAGTTTCTCCACACCCATGCGGTCCTCGTTGTGCTCCCAGCGGAAAGTCTTCTCATCCAGGTGGACCTTCTCCAGATCACAGGCCTTGGCTGCAAAAATCAAAAACATCAGGTTCAATGTGGCAGCAGAGAAAGGCTGCTTACAGATTTCAATCAAAAGCTGTCCTGATGCATCTAGAATACTCTTCTCTGCATTAGGGAAAGTGTCCCTAGGTTTTGGGGAAACATAAACCAGAAGATAATTAAACAAGTCCTACTTGTACAGAGCAATAGAAAGCTTGTGCTTGTGCTTCTGATCTTTTAATCTGTTTTAAATGGTTAGGTGAAACTCTCCAGAAAAGATGGGATGTGTGGCAGACTTGTGACTGGTCCAAAAAAACCCAAAGTGCATTTTTAGGTCTGTTTAGTTTTTAGATAAGGTGACTGTGGTACTAGAGTTTAGTTTAGAGTTTAGAGCAAACGCCCTTTCTGTTGACAAGGAAATGTCTTGCACACACGTTTTTGTTGTTACATGTAAATTAAACAGGTGTGAGAACCACATTGTTCTCATCAGTAGCACAGAATGTACTCTAGCCAGAAATGATTTTAAAACTAAATGAAAATATGTTTTTGGTAAAATCCAGTTAAAAGCTTCAAACCACAATAATCTAGGGTAGACCAAGTTCTCATTTTTTAATCCACCCTAACATAATTAACACAAAACTGGCAAAAATACTTCAGAGAGCAATATTCTGCATCTTTTTAAAGTCAGAGAGCACTACCTTTCTCCACACTGAGCATCTCCGTGACAGCACTGTGATCCTGGCTGAGCTCTGCCAGCAGACCGGGGGAGATTGTGAGCAGGTCACAGCCTGTGAGGGCTTTCACTTCCCCTGTGTTTCTAAAGGAGGCCCCCATCACAACAGTGCTATAGCCAAACTTCTTGTAGTAGTTGTAAATCTTGGTCACACTCACCACACCTGAGAAGAAGAAATACACAACCAAAGAAGAAGAGGTCACCAATTGATCAAGATACAACTGTTGTAGCAGTTTGATTTTTAAGGTAATGGTGTCAATCAATCCAATTTTCAGCTACATGGCTGACTCATTATTATATTACACAATACTGCCACGCAATACACCTGCAACATCAGAAACTGTAATTACATTAATTAATTATCCCAGAGGTGATCGATCCAAACATCAAATCACATTCTTTACCTCAGACAGGTAAGCTGTCACACAGTGTCACTGTAGAAGTTATAATTTAATCGATGTCTCATCAACTTACTAAAGCCTGTATAAATGCTTTTCCCTAACTGCATATCATCTGGCACTGCCACAAAGCTAAAGCAACACTGAACACATGCATTATAAGTGAGCTGCTGTGTCTCTGACCATTTTCTTCAGTAATTTGTAATCCACTTGCAGAAGCTTCGATGAAGTTTCATTTATTTTAATTACACCTCTTTTTAAACAAATTATCTCTATTAGCTCTGTTTTTAAACTGTGAGAATACAATAATGCAGAAAAAAGGGATATGATGCACACCCATCCACAAATCAAACCGTTCTCATCTGACGAGCAGAGTTGTGATTAAACATTTCTTTTCACTGAATAGCTTTGTGATGCTGTTGCGTTTCTAACACAAGCAACCACAGAATGATACAGTCAATGGATAAAGTAAAACACAAGATTTACTGCAAGTCCGTTTTAGCCATGTGTATCAAATAAACTGGTGATTGACAATATCGTCTGATAACTGCAGTGTTTTTACCTGGATCTTCATGTGGCTCGTAGCTTTTGCGATCTGTATTCTCCTTATACCAGTCAAGGATGCGTCCAACGAAGGGCGATATAAGTGTTACCTTTGCTTCGGCACAGGCTACGGCTTGAGCGAAAGAGAACAGCAGCGTCATGTTGCAGTGAACACCATGCTTCTCCTCAAGCTCCCTGAACAAACAAGCAAAACAAACAAAAACATTTATTTAGAACACATTAATAACAGAAATAAGTTACACACAATGTTATACCAGCTCCCGTTTCAAACATCATCTCAAAGGGCCAAGCTCAAGCTCATCATGAAAACACTAACATGTTGTTCTTTAGCCCACTGACTTCTGAGGGGTTTCTTTCTTTCACTTTGTTTTCTAGCCTGTGGGTACTGTCGCACCAGATATGAGCAGCCATGTTGTCAGGGTAAAAAGCTACATCATGTTCTTTTTTACACTGGTTTACAACAAAATGTGATGATTTAACAGCAAATAGTGGTTTGTTTGCTGGGTTTCACACTTGTTGAGTAGCTGTTATTGCACTCATGCTGCATGTGCCCCTGTTTGTGGGGAGAAGTAAACACAGACGTGACTAACCAGTGAAATACACCGGCTGTGATTTTATGCGAACGTGTTTTGATGTTCCATTACATGTTTGCTATAATTCATTTAACAAATATTGGAAAGCAGTGCTTAATCTGAGGTCAGTTAAAGGGCTCATATATGTTGGGGTCTCTTTATCAGTAATAGGACTGAAAAAAAGAAAAAAAAAAAAAAAAAAAAAAGCTGCTCCTTCTCTAGAAGACTTTATGCTTTCAAAATGAAATACACTCACTCACACATACGCAAGTGCAGCATCCGAGAGTATAGCACACTTCATACTCACTTCCCAGCTTGGATTCCTTCCCATGTTGATGACAGCTTGATGAGTACGCGTTCCTTGCTAATGCCTGCCTCTTCATAAAGCGCAATGAGCTTCAGGGCTTTTGCAACCATTTCATCTTTGTCAAAAGACAGCCTGTGACATAAATGAGAACCAACACAGCTGTTTGGCATTTTAAAATCTAAGAGCAAGTATTCTTTGCTTTATTTGTTTGGCGACTGTGTTTCCTGTGACAACAAGTTAAATGCTAAACAGCTTTTAAGAGATTGCTATAAATGCCATATTCTGTAGCTCAATCATTCAGGTACTTTTCCCCCCCATTGGTTTTACAGAGAACACATAAATGATAAGAGTTTGCTAAATCAATTTGTATTTCTCAGAGAAAGTTAATTAGCTTCTACCAGTTGTTTATTATCAATAACACAACTTAGCTGCTGGTTAAAAAAAACAAGTGGTTAAAAATCTCAAATTTCAGGCTCTTAAATGTTCCCTAATGCTCTGAATGACACTAATATATTAGGAAACACTTATGTGCTGCCCTCTAATAAAAGGTTTTTTGTGCAAGAATGGCATCTTATCTGAAACTCCTCTGAAATTTGCCTCATTGCTTAAAGTTTCTCTTTGTCTACTGTGTAGATTTGAAAAGCTCAAACCAGTAAACATTTCACATCTTGTGTCATTAATAGCACTTTGTTATAGGTTTGCATGTACCTGGCATCCACTTCAGTTGAGACTCTGCCTGGGACCTTCTTGAGGATCTCAAGCCCAAAACTCACAAACAGCTTGTCCATGGTGTTTGCTACCTGCTCCTCTTCGGATCTTAATGGAGACAGAGACAAAAAGGCTGACCATCTCCACGTTTCAGTTACAATGACAACAAGTCAGAAAACCAATCAACATTTCTTCAAATTGTTTAATTTTAGAACACATTACACAATGGCTGAGAAGTCCACATTAGTAAAATCATAGACTACTGGTCTAGGTGTTTACTATGTCTTTAACATGTTCTGTTCACACAGTGTTTCAGTTTACCATGTAGCTTTGGGAAAACAAGACAAACGCGCTTCCTATCACCCATCATATTTTCCAAGAGGCACGAAAGGTGTTTTTAAATACTAAGGTGTGTAATGTCTAATTAAACTCCATGCCACATGAATCGACAACATATTAAAGAAAAAAAAAATCCATCAGATATCAGGTTTAAGCAGAAAAGATGCACATTTTATTGGATTCACTGCTGTAAATTAAGGAATGTCCTGAGAGCTTCCACAGACGAGCTGTGTAATGTGCAGACATCTAAGAGGCACAAAATATCCCCCAGTGTAGTCCAACATCTATTTAACTAAAGGACAGTTTAGCCACAGTGTGTTTGACCCATTTGTGCACTGTACTTACCCGCCCTTGGCCATGCCATACTTGATGGCCTGATCCACTAGCTGCTGGTAGGCTGGCATCTTAGCAGCAGCCAGGATAAGAGATGGGTTGGTGGTTGCATCTTGAGGCTTGTATTCATCAATGGCTGCCGTATTGGAACACAGATCAAAACAGTTCAGTCACATAAACACCCCGTTAGCCAGGCTAGATTAAAGCAGGAGTACAGAGAAGTACCAACCATGTGTTTAAATATGTTTAATCTGCAATAATAAATTACAGATGAAACATAACAAAACAAACACAGCATTGACCACAGGGGGGATGGTGTTTCAGACGCAGCCCCTTCTGAAATAATGCTATGCTAATTGGTAGCCCTTTAAAGACTGCTGCTGAGTGACTAAAAGCAATGCCTTTGTGGTACAGTGGTTAACACATTCATCTAACACATGAAAGAGCCCTGGTTTGAGGTCAGAAGGTGACCCAAAAATATAGCCTGAGGATGGAGAGCACAACCTACTGTACTGGTGTTGGTCCCAAACCTCGATAAATCAAAGTTGTGTCAGGAAGAGCATGTGGTGTTTTCATTTTGTGTTTGTTTGTTTGTTTGTTTTTTAAATCTGTTCGAAATCAACATGTGGCTCCATCTACTGTGGCGACCCCTGGGGAAATAATGATGCAACTGAAAGTATCCACCAACTTACCTGCAAACTGTACCACTGATGGCCAATACATATCTAATGGTAATAAAGTTTGCTAAATACTACATGAAGCAAAAAACATAATTTTAAATATTCCACCACCTTAGCTTACAACGTATAATTAAAACTAAAGGCCTATGGAAACATTTTACCTGGAAATGTTCTCAGGATCATATGGGGCAAAACAGAAGGACAAGAAACTCTTGGCTGCTGTGCTTAATAATAAATGTATTACCTTATATAAACACCAGCCTTTCCACACATCAGATCTATATTAAAAATACCCAAACCTGCCATACAAATTTATATTTTAACTTCCAAGCTAGGCCATCAGGAGTAACAGCTAGGACCTGCCAACAAAGACACAGTGTATTGCAACAAGGACACGTGTATTCGTGTGTGTCAATAGCACAGTTAAGACTGGTTATCCCACTAAACAACTAGTTTAGATCTTCCTTATTTTCAACTAAAATTCATATCAGTGTTAAAGAGGACTAAAAGAACTGACAGAACAAGAAAATAACTCACTCATGCTGAATCAACATACTGCTACCTGCAGGTAGAAGATGGTGCCATCTACTGTGCAAACATGTACAGTCTCCAAAAAGAAAAAAAAAAAAGAGAAAACTGATTTTTGTTATTTTTATATTCTACATTGAATAAGACTTTATTAAATTGTACCAGGCCAAGCAGAGTACACCCTGGACAGGTTACCAATATACTGCAGGGCTGTTGTGCAAACCTAATCTAATAATTAATATTCAACATCAACTTACTACAATTCCAAAAAAGTTAAATTAAAAGAACCTAATGTCTTTGATGCAAAACATTAACTCACAAGGTATATAATAAATGTATGCCCCAGTCTACAGGCCTTAAAGAAAACAACCTGTTGCAGTTCACAGGACAGAAATTTTATTTGAAATGCATGAGTGGTGGGGCCTTTTCACACACCACAGGGGTTTTATGTCAGCACTGAATAGTAGCAGCATGGTTCAGTCAGAGCTGCCAACTCTTCATCCACAGAACATCGGCTGTGTCTGTCCTGTTGCACGTTATCTCTCAACCCCCTCCTTCTACAGGTCAGCAGGTCTGAACTGGACACTCGTCATCAACTGCTCAAGTACTGCTGATTATGGCAACATACCCAATACTTAAGGTTTGACATAAAAAAAAAAAAAAAAAAAAAAAAAAGGAATCCAAAAAACTTCCACTGCCAAAGGTGTTTAAGCAAGTAAAATACAGTGAAGTTTCGACATAAATTTGATCATAAACAAGACTGTGTATATGTGCCAGTGTAATTACATTTACACACACTATACTTCAGAGTTCCTACAAATAAACTGATGATGGCACTTGCATGACTTGGTAGGTGAGGGACATTTAAAAGCACAGGAGATCACATCTAATTACCCACAGGATAAGAAAATAAAAACATTGTTTTAAATCAGTGAATGAGTTTAATTTGACTGGTCAGTTAAAACGTTGTGTGCATAAAGACACGTTTGTATACTAAACATATATCCATAACCTACCTGCAAATACATAAACATTACTGCCTTGATCTCAATGTCAACTCAAAGTCTGTATTGATCCTGGTAGACAAATCACATATTTCTTATGTAAACTTTTGAGTCTTTGTTCAATAAGAAACCCTAACAAAATGCACGTTTTCCTTTAAAACGTCAATATTCAAGCCGGCTAATTAGTTAAGTAGCCAAATTTCATAAGAGCAACCTCCACTAACTTTTAGTCCACTGCTGAGAACTTTTTATCCCCTCACTTCATTAAATTAAGCAAAACTGTGTTGGTTAACTGTGTTTCACCATGTCTTCATGTGAAAGCAAACATGTTTCTGCTTGACCTGGTCTTGCAACACGCATGTCTAAACTTGCAACAGGTGAAAGACGAGAAATGCATTTCATAAAAGACAGATGAGCTGTTGGGCAAATCTCGACTGACCACTTCTCTTATCGCAACCCTCTGCAAAACATCTTTGTTTTTTTATTGATGGTGGTAGTGACAGAGGTATTCAAAGCAGTTAAGATTAACATGTGTATATCAGCATTGAGTGACAGAGACAGCTGATCACAAAAAGTATCTGCTTCTTTCTGAAAAATTCTTGCTCTTCAACTTTTTTACTCCTGCTAGTACAAACTGCTGGGTTACATTATTCTTCCTGTAAAGCAGGGATGTCAAACCCATTTCATAGCATGGGCCACATACAGCCTACTTTGATCTTAAAGTGGGTCAGACCATTTCGATTCAATTTCACTTAAATAGCATCAAATCACAACTGTCGCCTCAACAGACCAGTGAAACGTGACACTCCTGCTGTAAAGCATCTGCAAACTGTACTAGGAAAAATACATACTTCTCCAAGTACAATTAAATCTAAAAGTACAGACAACTATGAATAACTGGTGATAATCAGATTAATATATACTTAAAGCCAAAGCCTTCTTAATGTTCTCACCACAGACCAATTTTTGGTAAAACTCTAATTTTAACATAAATGGACTGGACTGTATTGCACAGCATTTTTGTTATGCCCATTCTTATTATGGAGGCATTCACAAACATATTTGTTTAAATTACAGGCAATAAACTAAGTTTATAGTTCAGCAAAAGGCTAAAGAAATAAAAAGTATACGGATCTGGGAGTATCAGCTTTCCAGAGTCATGCCTGGCAACATGAGTCCAGTTCTGTCGTGTCATCCTGACTGCGCAGGCGGTGCACGACGAACCATCTGGTTTTGCATCACAGTGTAAATCTAATATTTTTCCAGCCCTGTTCCTCATTCTGACCTATTGAGAAACATGAGCTTTACCTCTGTTACAAGAACTGGACAAACGAGGAAGGATAGTCTGATTTTACAACCACTTACACAGGCAGTGTGCACACAGTAGTCTGCAACTTTGGTTTGCCTAATCAATTTTGCGCTCACACCGCACACATACTCTATTATATAAAGATAACAACATTTTTATTAGACTAAAAGAGAGAGGTGCTATTATTCAGTTTGCATTGTTTGCTAGTGCAGCTAATAGTACGTAGATACTGTTAAGTAACGTTAATAACCAGTAATAGGATCATCTACTTCAGTAGTTAACCGGAAAACTAATTTCCAACTGACATGAAACAGTTATATAGCTAACGTTAGCTGGCTAACTAAACACAGTCACTTCGATGCTCACACCCACTTCATGACATCGACACCGCCGCGGTCATTCACTTCAACGCTGGATCCTTCCTTGTCACTTAGTTAGCATGCTAACCAGCTAACGTTAGCATGGGATAAAACGGGTTTTACCGTTGAAGTCTCCCGTGTCTGCCACCACCACAGTGTGCTTCTTCAGCTGGTTCAGCGCCGACTCCATCTTTCGCCGTTTGTCTGGTGACCCGCTAGACATAATGAGGCGAGACTGGGACCCTTTTATACACACAAAACACGTGAGACCGGGAGGAATGTCACAGCGCCCAGCGTAAGAGGACGGGAGCGCGCGGCGTAAAAGAGGAAGGCGTCATCCGGGGCGCGCAGAGACCTGTTAGAGGAAGTGCGCAGAAAAAAAGTTCACTTATAACGTCTGTCTACAGTTTATTTTAAAAATGGAAACCAGTCGGGCAATTCATTATATTATTCCTTACTTACTATACTATACCAGTGCTTTATTTATAAAGTACTTTTAAAAACAACAAGGCTGACCAAAGTGCTGAACAACAACACCAAATATAAAAAAATACTTCTCATTCAGTGGTGGAGAGCTCAGATACTTCTTATATCTTTCGCAATCTGTTGCACTGGCTCGACCTGTGGTAAAGTTAAAAAAAAACAACCTCCCAAATATAGGAGCCTGTTTTCAGACCAGTGTGTACTTTTGATAGCTATTTATTTAATCTCCATAAACTTACTTAATTACACTTTAATGCACAACATCATCTTGTGATGTTGTATTTTTGTGTAGCAATATTAGTACTTTTGTTTATTTAAAATCTATGACTACCTCCACCATTGTTGAAGAAATTCTATACCTTGTGTTGTATTTCTTTTTGGTGTTTTTGCTCCCATACCAATGATTAAAAGAATATTGTCACAGTCCTGGGTCGGTGACCCACTGTATTGTGTTCTGTGTTATTATTAATATTTGAGTTCATCATGGTTTATCATTACTAGTCTTTTGGCTTATAGTTCTGTATTTCTCTAATTCTTCTTTGCTTTGTGATTTATAGTTCTTGGGTTTTGTTCCTTTGCCCCTCATGTAGGTTTAGTTAGTATAGGTTTAGTTCTGTCTTCATGTTTATTTTCTTGCTGCACCAGTCAGTCGTGTCTCATGTCGTAATTTGTTACTCCTGTCCCTAGTGATGGCCAAATGAAGCTTTCCGAAGCACTGAAGCTTGTATTGAAAAACGGATCATTACTCGAAGCTTTTCAACACAGTCCTCTCCGGTGACATCTGGTGGTGAAAATTTTGAAGAGCAGCTTGAATCTGCAAAATAAAACGGACTGCTCAATTATCACTGCTCACTCAAGAGTGGAGTTCTCTCTGATATTGGGCCACCGTTCCGTTGCTTTGAACATGTAATTGGTTTTGTTTTCTCGATTGGGGGGCTGAAAAAAATGTAATGCGTATTTGCGTAATACATTTTGATCAATAAACTTTCCCTATTTAAACATGCACTATGGTGTGGCCTTTCTTTGCTCATAACTCCTTGATGTTGGTAAATACAATAAGTGAGCAATATATATAATATACATATGAGAATGCACAGCACATTATGGAGTATGCCCCTGCTGTGAAGTCCTGCCTCCATCTACTTGTCGTTTAATCACTGGACAGCTGGACAGGTTCATACAAAATATTAGATGAGGCCAATTGTCCTATACATATTTTTGACCTAGGGGTGGGATTGATTGTGAACTGGAAAGGGAAAATGCTTAGGAAGCTGAGTACGGCTGCATCGTCACTGATTTGTAGAATCATTTTTGATTCGATACAGGATCCGATTCAATTTGATTGGAATCTGGAAAGTTTTGCCTCAGTCAGAAATATTACAATTCTGATCATTTAACAGTATATATCCATAATTTCGTATCTATTAAAAGAAAGCTGACACATGTGAGACTTAATTAGAGATGTAAACAGAGAGTTATGAAACCTGCAGCTGCAGAAGCCAGCGAAAAAAAAGAGGCAAACACAGCGCGGACCCGCCGACACATCAAAATCTGACTCTGACGCGTCGGGTCCGCGCTCTGTGTTCACGTTTGTATGCAGAATCCGTAAACCTGCTCCCAGTTACTGTTTTAGCTGTATGGTGTTTGACGACATGTTGTGAGGTTTAACCTGAGATGCTGGCGTTTCAGGCATAATAACGTTAATTTACAAATCGACACGGGATTTTAATGAATCAATATCACTTTATTCAATTTAGCATGGATTGTAATCAGAAAGGCGATAATCAAAACCCACCCCTAATCAAGAACTTGCAAAGTAAAAACATGCTCTATGTCAGGTAGCCCTTTTGTTATTTACATTTAAAAAGAGGATTAGTGTTACTGTGCGCTGGCTGAGTCTGTTTCTTTTCTTAGAAATAGTTTCTCCTGCCCTGGAGAAAATCCACTTGCATGGAACAGAAGAGGCTGTGGAGTGCAGGAACTACACTGCAAGCTGGTAGATATGCAGGTATTCCTGGGTCCTGCAGACTATCACCTAAAAACAATAAACAAAATGATTTTCTAAACTGTAGCAATGTAATGTACGTATAGTGTCAAATACATTGTTGTAGTCTTCATTAGCTTTAATTCACATGGAAGTGTTCCTAAAGTCATATGCTGTAATGATATTTCCATTATGAAAACATGATTTTGGACATTTCAAGTTTTTCACTTCGGCAGATAAAATGAATTGAGCAAAATCAACTCAAAATATTCCCACACGCCAGAACGTCCTCTCTTCCTCGCTGGCTCCATATCTGTCAGTGGAATGATCACCTCTTCGCTCTCTGTCACCATCAACACACTCCACGAATCCCGTGGATGATTCACTTCCTTATATCCGTTTGAATCAGGTACCGAAGCAGTTACGTGCGTAATGAAGCTTCGGACGTCACTGGTCACGTGACTTTTGCCAAACGAAGCAAGCCTCGACACAGTGCTTCTGAACCAGTGTGTTGTTTTTTTCGACACACGCTCCGGAGCGTCAGCTTCAAGCGGGCCATCACTAGTTTTCACCCTTCGTGGTCCTGGCTTAATTCTAGTTCAAAGTTCCTGTTCTGGTTTGTTTTCCTTGTGTTTCTTAGTTGTTAGCTTCTAGTTTTCATTTTTGAGGTTTTGGTTTTGTTTTGTTTTTTGTTTTTTTTATCAACTTTGTTTCTTATAAAAAATCTTCCCAGCAATAAAAACGGTCGCTTTAAGTTTCATTCCACATAGGTATGTCTACAGATTCATACCGGTCAAATGACTGGTGGAAGTATTGTTGAGACTTGCTATTCACTTTGTATCTGGATGCATCTGTACATCCAGAGAGTTTCTTTAGGACAACACATATTAATCCTCTCTATTTTGCATTATAAGGAGCATATAAGATGATGCACAGTTATGGGGGACTTATAAATAGCTAGCATAACCGTTTCTACGGGTTCCCATATTCTAAATCGTTATTCATTTATTTGCGGCTTTATAGCACTTTGGTGCAATAAAGCGTATTGAAAAAATTCACTTACAGACTTGAACTTTTTACCCACTGTGCAGTAACATTTAAACTACTGTGTGAATTATGGAATATTAGATGAAAAGTCTAACCTTCTGAATATTTAATTACACTATGGCAAGAGAGTCTGCTCTGCACTTTAACAATATGCCATGGCCTTATGTGATTTTGATTGCTTGATTACTTCTGTAACTCCGCTGGGCCACCTGCTGCTGACAAATCTTTGAGCCCTCCAGTAACAGCCACCTGTATCTCAGTCTGATTTGCAGTAATATGGGAACAATTTCATTTTAGAAACCATTACATTTGGTGTGATTACCCTTCCTGCCTTTCAGCAAATCTGTCTGTATTCAAAAGTAGCACGTCAATCCCCAGGTTCTAGCAGAGCAATAATATTGTCGCTTATATTTAATAGCCTGTAGGGCTGCTTGACTGGAAGATTTATATTCTGGGGTACCTCACAGTTGACATGTGATATCAAACCACAAACCACAAATAAAATACATTGAGCATATTTATTGAACAATGGCTACCCCAAGGGCAAATAAAGTTTACATTTTTTCATTTAGGATGTAACTTTTGTGTTTTACCTCCGGTAAAGTCCTTGCTGGACATACATTCATGTTGAAAAGAAAAAATGTATTCACTGGACTTTATATAGACTTTTAAAGGCCTCAGTTAGCATGTTAAACATTAACTTTCATGACAATATGATTGGAGGAAAGCCAAACATGTATGGTTTGTTTGGAAAGGCTACCAGGACAAAGCTTATTCTCTCTAAGAAGAACATGGCAGCACACCTTCTGTTTGCAAAGATGCATCTGAGCCAAACCCCAACTCTTCTGGAAAAATGTGCTTTGGACAGACGAGATGAAAGTGGAGATGTTTGGCCATAATGCACAGTGGCACATCTGACGCAAAACAAACACAGCATGTAGGCAAAAACACAAAATACCACAACGGTGGAGGGGTGATGGTTTGGGCTTCTTAGAGGATATGAACACTTTGCAATTATTGAGTCAACCCTGAATTTATCTGTATACCAAAGTATAGCAGAATGTCTAAAAAAGAAACATTTTGCAATGGCCCAGTCAAAGTCTAGAACTCCCTACACTGCAAAGAAGACTGGGCCAAATTTTCTTCACAGCAATGAGAGAGACTGATGAAGTCATAGAAAAAATGGTTACTTCAAGCTATTGCCACTAAAGGTGGTTTTGCAAGCTACTGAATCATGGTGTGTACTTAGTTTCATAAGGCTGCATAGAGTTCTGTGAAAGCTTTCTTTTTCCAATGACTGCAGGGCTGAAGGAATAAAGGATCAATCTTTATAGAGCTTGCATGCAAATTTTTCATCTACACTGTGTGTGAGATCTACTGAGAACACGTGTCCAATTTCTTAAAGTGTAGCAAAATCTACTCGTCGTACTCATCAAAAATGGATCCCATCAGTATTTGAGGGCATCTTACATACTTGACTTTGAAATATACAACACTTTTTCCACAAGAGCAGACAGCATGTTTTCTAGTTTTGTTTGAGCATTTTTAAGCTTTCAGCACACTTAATCACAATCTCTCAACCATGTCATTCAGCTTGTGCTGCCATCATTCAATTTGTCAGCACTTTAGAAAAGAAAAAGTACATCAAATATTTGAACCCCACAGGTGGAGTAGCCTTCGGTCTGCTGATAGTGCTGAGCACTTGGAGCCTGTGGTGCAGATGGTCTGTACAGGTTGACTCCTACTGATGTTGGAGATCTTCTGACTTTTGCCACCAGGAGGTCAAAGTTCACATGGGAATAGAGCAAAATTTATTCAAGGTTTCCTGGTGATGTGTCCTTATGACCTCTCTTCTAGCATCAGGGACACTGGTAGTGTAAAAACAGCTTCATTAATTACTGTTCTTTATTTTACCAGAGCTTCGGCCTCTTTACACCCCAGCTCTTCTACACCTTGGAAGTCAGTGATGTTGAGCCAAAAACCTCCCTTCTGTGTCCTTATTACTGGCGTCACTAGTGAAATGTCAGCATAACTGCTAGATATTTTGAAATGTGACATCTGACATTTTTATTTAAGTATGGATGAATTTTAATGGGAAATTACTGCCAAGCTTGAGAAACGGTTAAATAGTTAGCAGACATAGTTATGCTGAAAATGTATTGCAAGGCACAGACTCTTTACATTTCTTTTGATTTGCTGGACAAATATATATTTATCAAAACACTGTGAGCTCTGAAAATCAGTGTTTTGCAGGTATGTGATGGAAATATCAGTGTTAGTTGTTGTTTTTTTTAAATCAAGTATTAGCTTGGAAACCATCAATATGTTTGTGCGTGGACAAAAAAATGTCTTTACTTTATGTAGTTATTTGTATTGATCGGATGCTTCTTTGAAATCACCCACTGTGTCAGACTAAATTAGCCCATAAATAACCTGTGGAAATTGTCAGGGGGCGCTCCGCTCCACAAAAGATGATTATTGATTTTCAGTGCTGTAGCGCTAGTGAACACTAGATGTCGCCATTTCGCTGCTCGGCGGCTGTCACATGTGCGTCCATGTAAAGAGGGAGAGGGAGAGAGGGCGAGACCGAGTGCGGTTAAGGGACCGATTTGAGAAGTTTTGTCATAGACTGAGTAAAGAAGAGAGACAGCCGTGAGAGAAGTGAGCGGTAAGTCACTTTTCTTGTCATAACTATTAGGCTCTTACTTCTAACTTCTCCTCTTCTCTGCTACTTTCTATGTTCCGTCGATTTTCTAGCTCCAACAGAGATGTCAGTGACCTTGTTACAGAGATTTAACGTTGATAAATATAAAGCTTTCATGGGCTGAGGTTGTCTACTTAGAGGTGATAACCGTATCCTGGTGCCGTTTATCTTGTGCGAATTGTTTAATGAACGTTGCACTCCGTTTACTTAAAGGTGGGATTAGATTAATCATACTTGAGCTCACTCATCACCAATAAGGGGAAAAAAAACTCTTTCTAACACTGGCCTGTCTGTTTTTAATACTTGTGAGCCACTGTCCATACTAGCTGTCCTGTATGTTGTGACTGTGGATATCTGGGGATGTTTGGGGATGGAGCTCTCTGATTGGCAGAGAAAGGGTTTCCTGGGTCTCGATGAAAGAGACAAAAATAAACTTGTGGAGAAGAACAACATTTCGAAATACCAACCATTCCTGAAGCTATCCCCTCCCATTAGTTTTCCTTTTTTTCTCCATGTGGGGTTAGAGGAACTTAAGGCCTCGCTAACTTCTCAAAGTTGTGGCTGGTCTGGCAAAGTGCAGAGGAATTCTCTGCCATACAATACAACCCTTATGTTAGGTTAGCAGAGGTCTTAAATCCTCCCATATGAAGCTGCCCCAGTATTCATGTGGCACATTAAACATTAATCTCAACTGAGATTGAGTTAAATTGCTTCTGGAAATCTGGTCTAAAACAGGAGATAATCTTTTACCTCTGGGCCCATCTTGTGTTATTCTTACTGTTGGAAAAAAAACATATTTACATGTGTGCCAAAAAGTCACACATGTAAATAAACATTATTATAGAGTGAGAAAACCAGTTGTATGCGCACAAACAGATGCCACACTGTTGTTGTGACCACAATCCAATGCAGCTATAGGACTTTTAAATAGGAAAAATCTGTGCTAGAAAAAACTCCCACTCTTTATAGAGCTGCTGTGCTAAACAAACAGGGATCTGAAGGTCATTTTCTTCCTTTTGGAGTTGCTAGTTAGTGTTACGCAGACCTTTAAACTACTGCCCACATCTTTAAAAACAAAACAAAACAGATTAAACACTGTAATATGCACCCATGCAGCTGCCAGTTATTCCAGTAGGTGCACCTCTGTAAACAGCAATGTTACCTTTACGAAGGCTATCATATTCAAAATGAATTGACCAAAGTGTTCATGCATACTGTGCGCATGCTCGGAGGCTGCAGTTTGTTGACATTGACTGGCTTTTCAGTTATTTCTCCTGATATAACTGACAACTGATATAAATGTCAAGGATGGAATATTAGAAACACAAAATGCAGCATAATGCTATTCAAAAGCAGCACAAGCTGACCTGTATCTGGCTGTATCTGCCATGGTCAAGCTTTCTGTGAGCTCACGATTTTTTTCCTTTGGGTTTAGAGATATGATTTATGTTCTAGCTCTATATCTCATCCTTTCAGTAGAATATTATTTCCTCATGACTGAGTTTCCCTTTTTTTCCAGTCTGTGGAAACATTAGGGTATGTGATATTTAGTTTTCATTTTTTGTACTACCTCTGTCTCAATAGTATCTTCTATGTTCTGTTTGGCTTCTTCTTGTTTCGTCAGTCAGATTCTGTTCAGCTGTGCTCCCTGGTGTTTCCCACCCCCTTAATTACTTGGTGTGTCATATTGTCTGAGTCTCCCTCTGTTCTTTGTTGTGTTCAGTTTCCTTCTTATAGTCTAGTTCCTGGTTTTTCCTCACCTGAGTTATTTTCGTATGTTGTGTTTTGTTAATGTAAGTTTAGCACTAGTGACGGTGTGATGAAGCCCCGTGAATGTGCTGAATCTTTCCAGCCAATTCCTTCGCCAAAACACAGATCACACGAAGCCTTGTTCAACAGCTTCATTTTCGAGTCCTGCATTTTGGTCCTACTCTGCTGCCACATAGCCGTCCCTGACAATATTGTGAAGAACCTAATGTGATGCTTTTGTCCTGTCCTCTTCTGATAATCATTCCAGCACCTAACTTAAATCCAAAATGCAAACACTGCACTCACTACCCACTTAATTAGATACTTGTTTCCAGTACCAGGTTGACACTCTCCTGTACACATCTCAAAGGTCTATTGGACTGAAATCTGGTGACTGCGGAGGCCATTTGACTACAGTGAATTCATTTTCATGTTCATGAAACCAGTTTGAGATGATTTGAGCTTTGACATATCCTGCTGGAAGCAGCTATCCATGATGGTACACTGTGGTCATAAAGGGATGGAGATGGTCAGCAATAGTGCTTAGATAAGCTGTGGCGTTTAAACGATGCTCAGTTGGTACTAAACGACTTAAAGTGTGCCAATACATTGTTCCCCACATCATTACACGACCACCAGCCTAAACAGTTGATACAAAGCAGGATAGATCCATGCTCTTACATGGTTTATGCCAAATTCTGACCCTACCATCTGAATGCTGTAGATGTTGAGATGCAACTTCTGTGAGCTTGTTTGAATTGTAGCTTCTGTCGCAGCTCACTGGATATTTTCTCTTTTTCCGATCATTCACTCTACAGAGATTGTGTGAGAAAATCTAAGAAGGTATGTCGTTTATGAAACAATCAGATGAGCCCACCTGGCATGAACAATCGTACCACCTTTTCACCACCTTTCTTCCTCATTCTGACGCTTGATTTAGACCAGGGGTCTCGAACTCCAGGCCTCGAGGGCCGGTGTCCTGCAGATTTTAGATCTCACCCTGGGTCAACACACCTGATTCAAATGATTAGTTCATTACCAGGCCTCTGGAGAACTTCAAGACATGTTGAGGAGGTAATTTAGCCATTTAAATCAGCTCTGTTGGATCAAGGACACATCTAAAACCTGCAGGACACCGGCCCTCGAGGCCTGGAGTTCGAGACCCCTGATTTAGACCTTCATAGGTCATCTTGACCATGTCAAGATGCCTAAATGACTGAGTTGCTGCCATGTGATTGGCTGATTAGGTGTTTGCTTCAATGAGCAGTCGAACTGGAGTACGTAACAAAGTGGCCAGTGAGGGTGCGTTTTTTTTTCAGTGTTAATGAAAAATAATGAGTATAATATGAATCACATCAGGCTGATTGCCAAAATGCATAATTCAAGTTTGTAAATGTGGTAACAAAAACAAGAGATAAGACAAACTTTAGAACAAACATACACATATTAAACAGAACCTCAGTAAATTACACTGAGCAATCAGTAAATCTATCGGCATGTTTTGGGCACTTTTTCCCTTTTAGAAAAAAGGAAAAAAAAAAAGTTATGCTTACATTCTTTATGCAGCCGACTGCTGCTCATGGAATCTCCTGCTTTTACCCATCTCACAGTGACAGTCAGTCAGACTACCATAACATATTCCAGGATGTGCACACGGTTAAACGAAGGAAGCAGCTTCCTTTCCCCAATGTGTCCTCACACATTCCATCAGCTCCAGCATGGCTAAACTGATGAACTGATGGCTCTGGACAGTTGGCAGCTGCCACCCCACTGTTTACGTTTAGCCTGCAAAAAGTGTCCAAGACCAAAGCTGCTCTCTCCATTTAGAATTTTCAATCTGACATTTCTCGCTGTCTGCATTTCCCTCACTGCTTTACGGCGCACATGGCACCTAGCTCCGACTGGAGCTGTGAAAATGTGTTTGGGAGAGGAGGTGCTGAGCACTTTCTTTAATAGTCACAGTTGGTGATGTTTGCCCAACTCTAGCTCTGTGATCGACTTGTGGGCTTAGGTGTGGCTGCTCCCTGGATAATTGCCCTGAACACTGGCTGTACTGAAGGTGTATGTAACAAGGCTGCATTGTACTGCCGCCTGCAGCTCTGTGTGTGTGTGCTTGTATGCGCTGCTCTGTTCTAAATTCACTCTACCAATTTTCCCTCAGTTTTATGTTCCTTCACTACAGCTTTTCGTTTCTTTTTTCCCAGATTTCAGCTGGTGCAGCTTTGTTCCCCTAGTATATTTTATTCCTGCAGTTTTCAGCTCTATGTTCTTATAGCACACTTTTCTCCAGCCCCGCAAAAAGAAAAAAGAGCCAAGAAGCAAAGCACTAAATACTCAGTATTATGCTGAATACAGGTAACGTGCAAGGTGTTTCTTGAGTGTCTGATTATAATCTTTCTCCTGCAAGGAAACAAGATGTTGCTTGATATCAGAAGAAAAAATGGGACGTCTTGGGTAAATCAAGGTGAAGGATAGCAAAACTATGTTTCAAAAATAAAGGGAAAAGGTTATTATTCAGTGGCAGGACGGTGGCACGGTGGTTAGCACTGTTGCCGCACAGCAAGAAGGTCCTGAGTTCAATTCCACCATCAGGCCGGGATCTTTCTGTGTGGAGTTTGCATGTTCTCCCTGTGTTTGCGTGGGTTCCCTCCGGGTACTCCGGCTTCCTCCCACCGTCCAAAGACATGCAACTTGTGGGGATAGGTTAATTGGATAATCCAAATTACCACTAGGTGTGAATGTGCGAGTGAATGTGAGTGCGAATGGTTGTCTGTCCCTATGTGTTGGCCCTGCGACAGACTGGCGACCTGTCTAGGGTGTACCCCGCCTCTCGCCCTATGACAGCTGGGATAGGCTCCAGCGCCCCCCGCGACCCTGAAAAGGATAAGCGGAAGCGAATGGATGGATGGATGGATGGAGGTTATTATTCAGAATAATGAACACTAATAGTAAGCAACACTGCAGACTATTGAGTTATATCAGAGCAAATTATAAATTGCTATGATACAGCCAGTATAAACTCATTATCGGGCCAAACAGGCACACTACTAGATAAGATACAGAGACATTAAACTTTAATGGCCCTGATGGGTGTAACTAAGTAAAGGCAGCAGAGGGTATTTAAAAATACTTTTACATTTGACCTTTTGGGTTGTGGTAAATACACAAATTCTTTACCTTTTTAAAAAGTATATAAACCATGTATATTTCCATGATGTATTCTGGCCAGTCAAAATGCATTTCAGTGAAATAATAATAATGGATTGGATTTATATAGCGCTTTTCAAGGCACCCAAAGTGCTTTACAATGCCACTATTCATTCACTCTCACATTCACACACTGGTGGAGGCAAGCTACAGTTGTAGCCACAGCTGCCCTGGGGCAGACTGACAGAAGCGAGGCTGCCATATCGCGCCATCGCATTTAAATATTAAACCTAAAAGTAACATTATGACAAAACCTAGCCGGTGCTTTCATTCTTGGTTACCTTCACTGGTTTCCAGTGAAATTCAGAATTTATTTTAAAGTGTTATTAATAAAATATAAAGGCCAACATGCTGAGACCTCAAACCAGCAGTTGGCCTCTCGGATCATCTGATCAGGGTCTTTTAACTGTTCCACGCTCTTTATTGTAAATCCGGAGGAAGCCACGAGGTTGCAGCTTTTAAACTTGCGAACAGCCTTCCTAAGCCAGGACGCCTGAATCAGTGGTTTCTAATCTGTGTTGACGTGAGTATGTAGGAATGAATGTGAGGCCGTGTGCTTGACTGTGTGTCTGTATGTTGGAACCAAGCAGACGAGGTTTTTGGTAGAATCAATCTGTCTGTAACCACGATAGCTTTAAAGGTTTTTATTGAATTTTGATAAAACTCTGTAGAGGTGTAGATTCGTGTCAAGTCTGGTGTTTATTTTCAACATATTAAAAGTATGGCATAAAGTGCATTTGACCTCCGATCTCATGTTTGCATTTCACATCTGCCTTTCTTTGAAGTTGACCCAAATGTGTTAACTTTTACTGCACCACAAACTTCTTAAAGTAAAAAAACCCCCAAAATAAATATATGGAAAATACAGTAATGTCCCTTAAAAGTAAATAAGTCCCAGAGAGTGAGCTGCCCTGGCAGCGGGCTGCGCTCTCTGAGTGTTTCTCGTCTTTAAAATGTGGCTTTATCCAAACTTTGAAGCACTTTGTAGCTGTGTGTTTTAAAATGTTTAACCCTCTCAAGGCAGGCGTTGCCAATTTGCAACAGTTAAAAACTAACAACCTGATTGTCCCACATAGATATTTTATGAGGTTTTTTTACTCAGAAGTACCACTGCAGGACTTGGTTGTGCATTAGCAACAAAAAGTTTAATTTAAGCCTGAGAGGGTTAAACAGATCGTGAAATGGGGAGGGTGTGCCTTCCTATATGATGTGAGGCGAGTGAGCCATGTGATGTGCAGCACTTTAGCTCACAGGCTTTGCTCTGACTTATGTTGCATTTATATTATTGCAAGATAAAAAAAACAGCACCTATTGTACGTAATGCTTACAGTCCTGGCATGGTGCTGAATTTGTAACCTATCGGTATTACTCCTTGTGTCATTTGTTAAAAGTGTGTCGAACAGCAGCCAATATGTGCCACTCTTGTTCATGTTTGTGGTGTTGTTGGTTCTTTAACTTTGTTACTTTCTGTGGAGAAGACAAAAGTCATAATAAAGCTACACAAACCAGCAGTAAGCCTAGAGGTAAACAAAGTGTTGAAAGTGCTTGAAGCTACTTCTGCTACTTTTGTCCTTCCTGTGTGCTTTCATTTTTTGTGTTATTGATGTTGTGATATGGAGTTGTTGGATGGAGGACTGTATGTCTCAGAGATGATTGAAAATCTCCTCTGTAATAGATACTGGGCCATGAGTCTGGATTTATAAGTGAAAAATGGATGTCATCAATAAACCAGTAGGCTCTTATTTATTTATTTATTTTTTTACTTTAACTGAATGTTAAATATAAGAGCATTGTGTAAAAGGTCCACATCACACAGTGTATATAAACTTTTCTTAAAGCAGCAGCTCGTTTTGCAAGAGAAGTTATCTATATGATAACTAAAAAACTAGTAAGCAGCTCTTAGGTCAGATTAGCATGAAATCAGGGAACATAAGGCAGACTTAGGCAGTTCCCAAAGGAAACAATGTCCACCAGCATACCTAAGCACTTTCATTTACATTATCTGTACAACAACAGAAGTATTACAAGTGGTGGGACTGCTGCTGGATGGATTGAATTTGTTTAAGTTTGCTGTCAACAATAAGAAAAGGAAATTGAGGCAGAGTGTGTTTGACAGCCATTGTCACCAATGACAATAATTTTCAGTTAACAGCTCACACTCGACATCCCACTTGGTAGTTGTTTTATTTTTTCCCTGCCTGTCCTCTCCGGCTGTGAGGCACCAGCATGGCCTCTTACATTCTGAAGGGTCTATTTTGTCTGTTCCTCCTTATTGAGAGCTCTACTGAGATGTTAGCGCTGAGTGAAAACCACAAACCATAACTCACTTTTTCAGTGCTGCTAACTCCCGGTCTCACGCCCAGTTTAACACAGAAAAAATACAAGGCTGTTTTCTTTCCCCCACGCTGCTTTTCTTGATGTTATCTCCTTTCCGCACACCTTTCATCTCCCTCTGTCCACCGTAATTTACTCCATTTACCCCGACATGCCCAGCCATACATTCTATTTTTCTGTTTAAATGGCTTGCCTTTCCTTTTACAGGATAAAAATAGCAGCAAGAATTTACGCTCTGTATATAGCTGAATCTTTTTAGCATTCTTGGTGGTGCAACTGTAGACTAATCTTTACATAGGGTGTAATTTTCAATTCTTCAACATGTAGACATCCTTCATGCTCCCATGTCCTTATTCAAAGATTCTCGCAAAGCTTTCTCTCCACCAGCTCTGTTTCCTAATATGAATTGAGCAAAGGTCTCGGTAAGAGCATGCCTCTCATTTACATTAATTTCTGGCAGCCACTCGTGGTTGCTGATCTTAATACGTTTAGTCTAACTTTGTTGAAGTTGGCTCCCCAGACGTGGATTATTCTATAGCTTCAGAGTGAAAATCAATTTTCATGACTTTAAAATAGAGATTATCTGTCTTCTAAAAGTAGAAGTAAAATGCCTTCAGAAAGTTTTCAGACCCCATGACATCCTGCAGCGCGCCAGACTGAATACAAAGGAAGTGGAATTTGTTGTTGACATTCGACACAGAGGAGGTTATAATGAAAAACTGAACACAGCTTTAATTTTGTGCCTCCCCTAGTTTTTTTTTAAACATTTAACACAAATTGTGGTTTATAAATTATAGCATCAACTCTTCTTAGATGCCCTTGTTTACTTGTCACATCTGGGGTTTTTTTTCTTTTTACCAGTTCAAAACGCGACGTTTCTTTAAAGCTCAATAGGGAGCCTGTGTGAACAGCTATCTTCAAGGCACTACAGACTTTGATAGGGATTCATTCAAGTGTGTGTGTGTCTGCGTTTTTTGTCAGCCACTCAAGCACTTAGACGTTCTCATGCTGAAGCTTCTCTACTTTGCTTTACGACTGGTTCCCATGCACTTTTCAAGAGCAGAGCTGAAGCCTATTACAGTTTTATCAGTTACCAGCATAAAAGTTTGCTGTTGTCAAACACACTATGTGTTGATCTGATGAAGGTATATGAAAAATAAAGAAGCTGCTAATGTGAAATGTTAAAAAAGCTTTATTATTGGTCCGACAAATTATTAACCACTCACTTTTATTTGGTCTTATGATTGGCGAAGTAATCAGGTGCTTGGTGATTAAATATTGTTTTGTGTACAGGCACTGTACATAAGCAAAAATACCATTTTACCTTTAAAGCAGCTTCATTACATTTGATTACTCTGCAGTGGTGACAACCATTAGAGGTATTTTCTGTCCGTCCAGCAGACTGTCTCATTCTTGTACTTGCCATGGTTTTGGATGCCTGAAGGGAATTTCATTACATCTGGCATGCTTGTCTACTTAGAGACACTGTGACCTCTCAAAAATGAGTTTTTGGGCACAATTCAAGAATTCATACGACAAAATTTCACAGGCTTGTCTAACAGAATAAAATGATGAAATAATGACATTTTATAGGCAAAGGGTGGTGATGTAGTAATTTCCGGCTAAAACCCTCTTCTGGAGGTTATTTTATCCCACAACTCAGGAACAGAAAGGGGAGGTTTTTGACCTCATTTCAGGCTTTGTCTGATGCTGTCTTAGCAATGAGTAACCGTGATAACTAATAACCCAACTTTCTTGGAATTTGAGAGATTGTTTTAGTCTTTTTGCTGCTAATTTTGCTGACAACAAAAATTACAAACTGTGTGTTGTCATAACCCAGCCGAGCAGATGTGGACACCCAACTTTGTGAAGAGGTGATGTAGGGGTTTCAAACTGGTACCATAGGAGTATCTAGTAAAAACTTCAGATGAGTTTGAATGAGTTTTTCAAACACTTATCCAAGTTAGGGTTGCAGCAGTCATATAGTCATATGGGGCCTTTTTCATAACTGTGACTATGTGCAATATATATCTGACAAAGTCTACAAAGAATGATCATTAAGTTCTACATGTTCCCTCACCTCTTTAGAGCATTTTTGCTATTATTGTCCAGCACCCAAATGTCCAATTTTTGGTTCACTCTCTTCTCTCTCATTGGCTTTCTTTCCAGGTAACTGTTTTCCAGTTGCTCTCAAATGAATAGCTTGTAAATAGAGATGGGCATCATAATGACAACTAGGGCTGGGTCGTCACTGATTTCTAGAATTGATTCGATTCCGATTCACAAGGTCCTGAATCGATTTGATCCACGATTCGATTTGATTCGATTTGATTTGAATCTGGGAAACTTTGCCTCAGACAGTCAAAAATATTATAATTCAGATCAGTACATTTACATATTTTTGTATCTATAAAAAGGAAGCTGACACTTTCCAGACTTTATCAAAGGTGTGAGCATCACAGCAGATGCCTTTGTGTCAAAGTAGCTGAAGATAAAACACAGAAAAACATAAAGGTGATTTTCCTGGCCTGGATTTTATAAAAATATTCTGCAGTACATCAAAAACGAAAGAAAACCATTAATCAACATATGAACATTACCTCTGAAGTTACAGCGGTTTTATTAGAGACACAGCTAAGCGTTTTGCATTTTGAATAATTTAAAAAAGTCTAAATTTGTTCAGAAGCCTATTGAACAGCAGAAATTAGGTTTTCTTTTCGGAAGTAAGTAAAAGGAAAAAAAAAAAACATTGGCCGACAGCGCTGTAAACAACGGTAGACTTGTGCGTAACAAGCAAGCGAATAATGCAGAAAACAGATTTTTAGACGGGAAACTGTTCGTGAAGTACAGACAGACAGAGAGAGAGAGAGAGAGAGAGAGAGAGAGAGAGAGAGAGAGAGAGAGAGAGAGAGAGAGAGAGAGAGAGAGAGAGAGAGAGAGAGAGAGAGAGAGAGAGAGAGAGAGAGAGAGAGAGAGAGAGAGAGAGATGTGCATGAAGTGTGATTTTTATTGTGGTGGAAGCAAAACAGCAAAAGTCAGAGTGAATCCATGACGATGTTTATGTGAAGCTTAGTTTGGATCTTCTTTTGCTGCTGGTTCGGTCAATATTGTTTGGAGAGAGATAAAACTACAGCTTTAGAATCAGTACAAAAAGGGCGTAAACACAAAGCGCAGACCCGCCGAAACATCAGAATCAGCGAGCTGTCGGCTTGACAACGCCCCTAAATCACCCCAAAACATGTCGGAAAATGTGGATTATATCGCTATCATTTTCAGTAGTGATTGGGAGCCTTTACGACACAAACGGCAGGCAGGCATAGTTAGGGAAGTAATTATAGTGCAGCATTGTATTAGAAGGTAAAGTATTTTCAACAGAGATTAAGTATAGAACGTATTTAATTTTGCAAATGAATCAAAATTTTAATTTGTATTGTTTTTTAATAGTACAGTATTAGATGATGGTTCTTGACAATAAAAAAAATGAAACAAGGAGAAATGAAATTGAGTAGGCATTAACAATAAAAAAGTCAGTTTTAAAATTACAGATATATTGTATGTACACAATGTTAAAAATATATACAATAAGATGTATAAAAATAGAACAGTTGACTGAAAAATGATAAATATAACAAAAGAAGTATTCAAGCCAAATTTACAACCACCTTCAGCTCCAGTATGAGGAGGACTTAATGTTAGACTCAATGACTGCAAAGTGAACAGGCCTGTGATGGCAAAACGAGCCTAAATCATCACCCCTCCCCTACCGTGCTTCAAAGCTGGTATGAGGCGTTTGTGCTGATGTGCTGTGTTTTGGTTTCAAATAAGGCAGATCAACAAAATAATCACAAAAATGGCATTTTTTAACTAGAGTTTTCTAAATCAGTGTCATGCTCATGTTTCTCATCCATGCATCCATCCATCGACCTCCACTTATCCTGATCAGGGTCGTGGGGGGCACTGGAGCCTATCCCAGCTACTATAGGGCAACAGGTGGGAAAGCCCTGGACAGGCGCCGGCCTCATACAGGGTTAACAAAGAGAGACAGACAATCATTCACACTCAAACCTCACATCAATGTCTATGGGCAATTTAGAATCCACAATTAACCGAACACCACTAACTGTATATTTTTGGACTCTGGGAGGAAGTCGGAATACCTGGAAGAAACTCAGACAAACACGTGGAGGACATGCAAACTTAGATCATGGAGTCGAACTCAGGTCTTGCTGTGGTGCACTATGATGCAACAGTGCTAATCACAGCGCTGCCCTCATGCAAGTAAAATTCAGTAAATTATTGACAGTCTTTTATCTTTAATGAAATTTGAGGAGCTTTTAGGTCTTTTTGAGGCCCTTATGAAGGACATGGATATATGTGAGTTATTTGCACATTCTTTTAAGCTTTGATTTATGTTGTGGACACAGGGATGATGTTACATTTATTTTATAAAGTTTACCTTGATTATTGCGTTAATACTGTCATGGTCCTGAGTCTGAGGACTCAGTGTTTTGTGTTTCCTTATGCTTTTGTTCATTCCGAGTGTGTATTCTGTTGTGATTTTGCCATTTGTTAGGTTTCTGTTCTTTGCCTGCCTGCTCCCACTTCTCTGTGTTCCCTCTGTCTGTCCATGGTGTTATTGTGTCTGCTCATGAGTCTGCCTGTCAAGTTCAGTGTCCTGTCTGGTTCTCTGTGTCTGTTAGTTTCCTGTTTTATTCTGAAAGTTCATGTCTCATGTCAGTGTGTTCAGTTTTACCTCTCCCCTGTCTCGTTAGCCTAATTGCTCCCAGCTGTGTCTCCCTCCTGTGGCCCTGATTACTCCCCGTGTATTTAAGCCCTGTGTTTTCCTGTGCTCTCTGTCGCGTCGTCTGTTTAATTCCATGCCAGTCTGCATTATTCTATGTTACTCGGTACTCATTCTGCATCTCTCTGCTATCTCTCTTTGTGCATTTTACTCCTCCTCCCGTGCGTGTTTGGTTTAAGTTTTGTTCGTTAGTTTTCCCAGTTTAGGTTTGTTTACTCCCCGCTCTGCTCTTCCTGTTTTGTCACCTTCTCACCGCTGTAAATAAACACTCACTCGCACCCCAGCCAGTACCTGCATTTTGGATCCTTTTTTCATACACCACACGACTGCCCCAGCCGTGACAAATACACTTTAAATTCATGTTATTTTTTAACACTTCTGCCTGTTATGTTTCGCAGTGTCCACGCTACCATGATATGCTTCTTTTTTTCTGTGAAATATGTGAAATAAACAGTTTGTTGTCCATTTCTGAAGATTTTCTCATCAAAGCAACTCTGTGCTTCTGTTTGTGTTCCTGATCTGTCCCCTGCTCCATTTTTCTTGGTTTCTCAGTTTGTTTTGATGGTCAACACTGAGAAGAAACTGCGTAGTTGTAGTTTTCTATGTCCTAATGAAGCAGCCTGCTGTGCACTTTCAAACTTTAGCTTTTAATGTTCAGTTTTACTATCGTCTCCGACACCATGTACAGTATGCTGTCCAGTCATTTGTAATGCACGCAAGTCGACAAGTTAATTGAAGTCCCAGAAAAGACATTTAAGAGAACGTGGATGGATGTACCCAGATTTTTAAGTTTTAACTGTAAACAGCTCTAAAGTAAAAAGAAACGATTCACTGACATTAATTATGGGTTATGTGTTTTTCGGGAAAGAAAACTCTCTGGAGCTGCTTTACACTGCCCTCGTTAGTAAGAAAGTCCAGATTGTGTGCAGTTAGTGTATCATTTCATAACCAGACAGAACTTGCAATCAATGTGGAACATAGAGCGAGACTTTGGACTGCACTCAAACAATATTTCACTGCATGTAATCTAAATTTATGATTAAAATGTGAATCCAAAGGTTTCGCTCATTGTTGAGATGAATCTCCTGGGTACAACCTCCACTGAAAGAGTCTGTATTGGACAGTGTTGATCAGAATGACAGCTGGGCAACATCTGCAGTTACTTAATGAAGGAGGTGGTCTGTGGAGAAGACAGTAAATCAATAGGCAGGTATGTTTCATATCTATCATATCAACAGCAAGAACATAATGCAGGAACTAGTGTTCATATCAATTCTTATTATTTTGTCAGTGTTTGGCTTTCTTTTTTAAACTGATCAAAATATTAAAGAATACCTTCTGACCAAAATGCAGATATTAAAAATATATTTGCATGAACAAAAACGTAGATTCAGTTAAGACATAATTTTCTCTTTTTGATCTTCAAACGTCACTTTTTGCATTTGAATCACAAACTTATACTCGCAATAAAACGTGCTTTGAGTGCAGTGTGAATAGTTTGGCTCTTCTGTTTAGTGTAGAAACCAATTATGCATGATTGGATATAAAAGACAACTCCACAGACAAACCTAAATGCCCGACTAAACCTGGGGTAATAGTCGGGCATTTAGCGTAACTGCTGTAACTACGGTATCTGTTTTTCTCCTGAATAGTACTAATTCTTGGATGTCGCTTGTGTCTTTTTTTTTAAAGAAGTGTCATATTGAGAATGCTGACTAACTGAATATCTTGTTTTCATGCTGTTTTTGGATGATTTGCGTAATTATATCCCCAATCAGCTCACAGTGGCTAATGTCACACACCATTAGCCTCATTCAGCAATAATTTTCCCTGCACTGTAATTAACCCTCATGTAGGGACCTTTGTTGTCTTGATTATGGCGTTCTTTGTAAACGCCGCTGCATCCTGGTCAAGCCCGCCCACACACAGCTCACACATATCCATGCTTTGTTTATCATCTTACAGACATAAATAGGTTACTGAGCTATCCTGCTGGCCGCAGGGACTATGCGTACACTTAGGGCCCCCTGCCAAGAGCATTTGTTTGTATCTCTTTATGTAGGTTATCAATAAAAATATTACAAACGCATGCAAAATGACCTCCGAAAGATGAAAAGATGACCAAGAAAAGACACAGAGTGGCTATAAAAAGATGAAGAAACAACTACAAGGACATGCAAAATGTCTACATACAAGTGCAAAACAAACTCAACGGCCGAACAACACTTTGTCTAGTAAACAATGCCAACAACCATAAGGCATTTAAAATGACCACAAAAGGACACAAAATGACTACAAAGCAATGTCTCTTGTCATGTGTGTGTGTGAGCAGAGCGAACACTGTTCAGTAATATTTCCATGCGGATGCAAGCGTGCTATTGTTTTTGTTGCTTTTGTGAGACAAAAGGACCTCAAATGTTTCCTTTAAAAAAAAAACAAAAATACTTTAGAGCAGAGGAAGACGCACGCACACAATAAAAAGCGACAACGGACAAAATGCCTCAGTTTGCTCTTATTTGTTGTGTTCCTATCTGGGTCTGTAATATAATTAACATTCACAGTCTAACGCTCCTCAGTCCACAGTGACTTGTTCTCATTGAGAAGTTCACAAGGTACTCCTTTACTGCCACAGCCTGCGGATTAGTTACCATGGAAACAAAGCTGTAGGAAGTCAGGAGGAATACGTTACCTTATGTTTGCTTCCTCCGGTGGAGGATACTTTACAGAGAAGTTAGAAGAGTTGTGTTGACAGTGTCTCAGTAACTCTCAGTGAAGCACTGCTTTCTGACAGGAAAGCTTCAGAATATTTCTCCTCTTCTTGTCCATCCAGCTCATGCGCTACGGGGCCGGTTCAGGGTTGATTTTTATTTTGGAGATTTTACTTTTTACACCTAAATTAGCTCTTGATGAACCACAGCAAACACAGAGCCTGAAAACAACCTTTAAAGCACACTATAATTATCACAGAAGGATAATACTGGTGATTACTTCATAAATAATGAATAAAAAGGAGCTATGTGTGAACAGCTGCTTATGAAAATATGAGTTGGTGGTCCTTTCTGTTTAGGTGGGGGTGTTAACACAGGGCAGTCAGGTGCATTTAATGTGATGTAATAACTTCTTTTGCCCCCTGATAAACTGGAGCGACTAAAGTGCCAACTTGCAGTTTTTAAGTTGGCCACTGGGGGTTAAATGAGCCACCAAGTGATCGAGCAGTGCAAGGACAGAGCTCAGTTACTTGCTTGTCTTCATGCTTGGGGTGTTTAGATAGGTAGACTGAATGAAATGTATTAACTATGTTTATGAAACAGTCCAAGGACAGAAAAGAAATATCGTCATAGTATCTGTTTTCACTTTTGCCCTTACAGAAGAAAATATTCTTTATTTTCTTCTTTGAAAGAAGAAGAAAATATTCTTTATTACTAAGACTGACATGTACCAGCTTATTTCTCACCAGTGTTTTCTCACCTGCAGGTTTGGGCACCTGCAAAGAGTCACAAAATAGCTGTTGTCCCGTGACAGCTGGGATAGGCTCCAGCCCTCTGGCGACCTAAGCGGTTAAGAAAATAGATGAATCCAGAACTGAAACAATATTTCAGGCTATGATTTTGACTGTAAGCAGAACTAGACAGCAGGTTGTATAGCCAAAATGTATGTATAAGGGCTCTCATAATGATAGATTTTCTATTTTTTCGTCATTATTATCATGGCATAAATAAATAAAATTAAAGTCATTATTGGGTATCAAGTAGAGAAATGAAAACAACAACAAACGTTTTGTATACTACAAAAGGTGTGATATACAAAAAGAACAGGTAAACAGTTTAATACTAGTAGCTGTAAGGCAGCTGTGTGTTTGTGTCTGCATCTCTCTCCCGCCCCTCCATCTTTCCTTTAACTATCCATTAAGACACTCGTCTATCGTTACGTGTACAGAAGCAGGCAGACATTTCCTGCCTTGTGAGCGAGAGTGCAGGTTCATTGTGACAAGAGCAGGTGATTTATAGGGGTGACAGAGCTGCATCTGATGGGTGGACTTGGACTTGAGCTCCGTCATCTTTTTGCTGCTTCCTATGATATTGCTTCTCAAGCGGGCCAAAACAGCCCTCAGGCCAACAGGAACTGTCCCAGTGTTCCCAACAAGCAGTCTGTCACTGCATGGATCATGATGAGTCATCATATGATTAACAGAAGGGAAAAGAAGGCAAAAAAAAAAAAGCCAGTTATGCAAAGATTTGGCTATTTTTCAGTCAGACACACACACACACAGACCTCTACTAATGTCAGAACTGCCCCATTTTTGCGCTGGTTGACATGCACCTTAATGACCATACATTTAGCAGGTTTAAGTAACTGTTTGTCTCACATCCAGCACCAGCACTACAGCATACACTGAACTCTGCTGAACTGATATACTAGTGTTTCAGCTGCATTTTCTAAAAAAAAAAAAAAAAAAAAAAAAAATAAGAACTGCTCTGAAATATCACTTAAACCGGTTGTTTTTAAGACCAGCTTTATTTAATATACATGTTATAGTAGTCACAAAAATGACCCCAATTGGGTTAGTGTTGTAAATTGCTGAGAGATGGAATGATACTGGTTGGTTTTGGTCTTTTCATTGGATTTGTAAATAATACATACAACAATATAAAATAACAATACATTTATAAAAACTAGCTACATGTGCTATACTGGATACAGCACACAGCAAATCTTACGCATTACATTTGTCAAGATACATCAAACTGAGCAACTGGGGAAAAGGATTTTAGATTTTGCTGAAGACTGCTCTTAATACACAACAAGGCCTTACTGCTAATCTCCTGTAACAAAGCTCTCACAAATTTGGTCTCTGTTAACCAGTGTTTGAAAAGAAAATCAATTTTTTGCTTGTTTAGAAGACATTTTATGTAAAAAGTGTGTGGTTTTCAAAACTTTGCTCTGCTTTCAATTTTCTCTTTGCGCTGTCTGTTGAAGGACTTATTGATATAAAATAAGAAATGTAGTACAAACAATCTGTAAGATGGATCTTTTCTTTCTTCCTTTAATTAAAGCAAGATGCCCACCTCTCTAGCTTGAATTCACAATAAACCACTTCAGCCTAACACATAACAAATGCTCAGTTAATGACTTCATTGGTTTCAGAGGACTCCTGCACCCTTGAAGGAACACTTCAGAATACCCAGTTTTTAAGGTGTTCCAGAAACCACGAGCTTCTGATAAGTTGTTATTAAAGCAACTCAAAAAAGGATCAGTCTTTTTTTGTACGATTTTAAGACACAAGATATGTGCCGTGTTGCTCACAAATATCTGCTACTTAGAACAAGCTACGTGACTCTAAAACACGTCTCCTCTGTACAGTGAAAACCAGGCAAAGGTCTCACTACAAAGAAAAATGTTTTCTGTCATTCCGGGGAATTCAACCTTTGCTCAGTTTTGCCTTCTGCGGGCCTTTCTTGTAAAGTGTAAACTGGTGTGGCACCACACAGGCAATTTGAAATCAGGTTTTGTACCACAAGGGCTCTGCATCTCCCCCGAGTCCTGGGTTCATGGACGCATATGCTCTTGCGCTTCATGCATTAGTAAGTGCGCAAGGGTCTGCAAAGTTGGCGTGGTGCAGATTTTGTTGTCTTTACAAGCAATAGTAAAGAATGAGGAGCACTCACTGACTATAACAACAGAATTGTCATGTTTCGGCTGTGTGGCAGGCAGGAGAGGACCCAAACGCAAACTCACGGGGACAGAACTTGAACTCAAAAGCACAGCTTTAATTGCTGGAAAAATAGAACACAGGCAATACAAAACTAAATTGTGAAAGCTAATCATAAAGTATACCAGGAGACACGGGGAGAATCACACACAGCATGAGGGAGACTATGACACTGACAAAGAGAAACACAGGGCTTAAATACACAGAGGGATAACGAGGGAATGAGACACAGAAGGAGCTGGGAGTAATCAGGCTGGACGAGACAAGGGAAGCAAAACTAGAAACAAGGCCACAAAAACAAAATGTCCATCAAAAGCACAGGAGCACACGGAACAGTTCACAACTCCTCAGGGGGCTGGCCCAGAGGCTGACGGCACAGGAGTTCATAGTCAAACAGTTCCGGGGTGCCGTCAGTGCGGACGGCAACGGCGGCGACATGGAAACGGTTCAGGGGGCCGACTGTGCGGACGGCAACGGTGTAGAAACAGTTCAGGGGGCCGACCTCGACGGCGGTGACGTCCAGCTGGTGGCCAGGAAAGTGGCCGGCGATCCCGAGGTGCCGAGGCCGGACCAGGCGTGGCAGAAGCAGAGGCCGAGGCCGGACCAGGCGTGGCAGAAGCAGAGGCCGAGGCCGGACCAGGTGACTGCGTGGGCGGAGACACGGAGGCCGCAGCTTGCGTGGATGAGGCTGGTGGTGGAGCAGCTGGTGGCTGAACAGGCCCCTCGGACCCTCCAGCGGAGACAGGAGGCTGGACGGGCCCCTCGGGCCCTCCAGCTGACGAGGCATGAGGCTGGATGGGCTCTTCTGAACCCCCAGCTGACGTGGCATGAGGCTGGACGGGCTCCTCGGGCCCTCCAGCTGACGAGGCATGAGGCTGGACGGGCTCTTCTGAACCCCTAGCTGACGTGGCATGAGGCTGGACGGGCTCCTCGGGCCCTCCAGCTGACGTGGCATGAGGCTGGACGGGCTCCTCGGGCCCGCCAGCTGACGTGGCATGAGGCTGGACGGGCTCCTCGGGCCCGCCAGCTGACGTGGCATGAGGCTGGACGGGCTCCTCGGGCCCGCCAGCTGACGCAGTGGCAGGACCAGTAGGTGCAGAGACTACTGGCTGAACAGAAGGCTGAGAGGGTGATGGAACAAATGACTGAGCTAAACACTGGGGAGCTGGCTGAGCTGCACAGTGGGCTAAGGGCTGAGCTAATGGAAACACAGGAAAATGAACTATGGACTGGGCTGCTAACAGAGCTAATGACTGAGCTATAGACTGAAAAGCATGCAGTAGTGATGGTGGCGATGGTTGTGGACTGAACTCTCCTGAGCCTCTGGAACACAGGGAGGACTGCTGGGCGGGGTTGCCTGAGCCTTCAGCAGAAACAAGAACGGGTGCGGGCACCTGCTGGACACTAGCCGCTCCCACCCGAGGAGTAGGTACGGGTGCGGAGACGGGCTGTATCCTGGCTGACCTCACCCTGGGGACCGGCATGGGTGCAGGGGTGGACTGGTTCACAGCCCCCCTCACCCTGGAAGCCGGGACAGGCACCGGCAACGGCTGGGCAACTGCCCTTCTCACCCGAGGAGCTGGTATGGGTGCAGAAACTGACAGAGCCTCAGCCGGCCTGGAAACCAGAGCAGGGACCAACTGGACCTCAGCCTCCCTCACCCGAGGAACTGGTATGGGTGCAGGGGTACGCTGGGCCCGAGCTGCCCTGGCAGCAGAAACACAAACAGGCAAAGGAGCAGGCTCAGAAAAACCAGTCTCAGAATTGGCAGGCTTAGGGTTAATATGCACTGGGTCGACAAAAACAGACCTAGCAAAAATGAATTTAGCATTTTTCCCACCATGTTTTTCAGTCTTTGTTTTAGCAGTCTTTGAAGTCCTTGGGTTAACGGTCTTAGAGTGAGCTGACTTGGGGATGACTGAACCAGACTTGACAAAACCTGAACTGACAGAACCTGAACTGAGTGTTTTAGACCTGGTGACATTGCTCACAGTTTTTCCTTTAACAGCATTTACAGCCTTTGGCGAGTGCTTATAGTCTTTGATTTCTCCCTGTTCAGAGGGAGCAAAAGGAAAAAACTTTTCCCAGTCTATGTCATCGTCCAAAAGAGAGATTCCAACAGTGTCTGGGGTGAGTTTATTGTTCTTTTCAGTTATGGCTTCAGGTGGGATGTGTGAAAGGCAGTCATTATAACTCACCCCCGGGAGTTGCTCAGCAAGTGAAAAGTGACGGCGGCGTGAGCGTCGCTTCCTCTGGGGTGAGGAAGCTAACGGGGCATACAGCTGAGCCTTTGACGTGCGGGACGGCAATGCAGAGGCTGGAGCGTAAGCATCCGAAGAAAAACGGAGCACTCCCACCTGAAGCGGCCGAGGCTTGGGTGCAGGTGAAGCGGCAGGTGGGGGCTTTCGGCAGCTCCGGGGACCTCCAAAAGCCAGCCGAGTTCCGCGGAATATGTGCTCAAAATCCGGAGCGCGCCATGGCTTCCAGCGGAGCTCCTCCTCCAGCTGGGCGAGGGCTGCCTCCTGGCGCTCATACAGCTGAGAGCGGTTTGCTGGGTCCATGTAATGGTCGTAGTCTTCTGTCATGTTTCGGCTGTGTGGCAGGCAGGAGAGGACCCAAATGCAAACTCACGGGGACAGAACTTGAACTTAAAAGCACAGCTTTAATTGCTAGAAAAATAGAACACAGGCAATACAAAACTAAATTGTGAAAGCTAATCATAAAGTATACCAGGAGACACGGGGAGAATCACACACAGCATGAGGGAGACTACGACACTGACAAAGAGAAACACAGGGCTTAAATACACAGAGGGATAACGAGGGAATGAGACACAGAAGGAGAGCACAGCTGGGAGTAATCAGGCTGGACGAGACAAGGGAAGCAAAACTAGAAACACTCACATGAGACATGGACCTTCAAAGTAAAACAGGAAACACACTGACTGAACTCTAAACATGCAAACTTAACAGCAACTGAGAAGACAGACTATAGGGACCAGAAACATAGTACAAAGAGGTCACAGTAGACACAACATTGAACACAGGGAAGCCATATTACAAAGCCAAAGAACTAAACCTATGATAACCATAACTGAAATCTAGGGAAACAAGAAACAGTACAACAAAGGACTCAAAACATAATCCATAATATAAAAACACGAGATCTCTTCAAAATAAAACAGAAAACATGAGAGGCAGACATGACAACATAAGACAACAGACATGAAACACACGAAGGGCAAGGGAGACTTCACAGGGGTTGAAAACACAAGGGGGAGCTAATAAGCAAATGAACATAGGAAACCTCCATCCATCCATCCATTCGCTTCCGCTTGTCCTTTTCAGGGTCGCGGGGGGCACTGGAGCCTATCCCAGCTGTCATTGGGCGAGAGGCAGTGTACACCCTGGACAGGTCGCCAGTCTGTCGCAGGGCTAACACATAGGGACAGACAACCATTCACACTCACATTCACTCGCACATTCATACCTAGTGGCAATTTGGATTATCCAATTAACCTATCCCCACAAGTAACCTAATAAGCTTAAACATACTATAAACATCAAAATGAACTAAAACTCAAAACACTGGGTCATAAGACCCAGGATCGTGACAAGAATAAATACAACCAACACCTAACTTAACAGTTATTTGAGGCCTCTTGCCTACTCTATCAGAGGGAAATAATCAACAAGGAACCTGCTCTTGTTTACCAAACAGATTCTCTAAGTGTGTGTGTGGAAGATGTAATGTAATCCCCAGGACAGTCTACAGGCTCAGTGAAGACATAGAAACTACTATACAAAATGTACACGTGGTTACGAGTGGCTAATTGGCTAATTAGTTAAGAGTTCACCCAGACTCAGGGTACCTCTGCAACACCTTTAAATCAGAACAAACAAATGAGCACAGACAAATGATCACAGAAACAAGAAAAACACGACACATTGGCAAGCTGCTCACATGAACTCACACCTCTCTGATAAACAGCTTAGCTGTTAAAGCAGGTGGTTGATTGCAGGTGCAGGCTGAGTAAGGAAGGGGCTTGGGCACTGGCACAGTCAGGTAATGTAGCAGACAATAGGTCAGGGGAAAAAAGGCAGCAGACAAGAAGCAGCAATGCTGGACAAGGATGGGAAGATGCTAATTTGCATTCAGCAAAGAAGGAGGGGCAAGAGGGAATGCTTATATGCAGATCCACTATTTCACTTTACCGCAGCCCATGGGAATTGTTCCCATATGTTTGATTGCCAGTACACCACTTGCTACCCTGTTTGCTAATAAGTTGTTTAAAGAATTGAGTCTGAGTTTCACAGTGCTGATGTAAAATCACAGTTAAACTGGACTGCAGTGATTCTTGAAAAATTGGTGTAGACATGTAAAAATGCGTGAACTTTGGATTGATTCTCTTCAGAAATTCAGGCGGCTGTCTTCTCTGCAGGGAAATACCAACAACAACCCTTCCTCCATCTCACATTCATATTTTGATTCATACAGTGTTCACAGGGAGGAGGAGCTATTCACAGCTGGGTTTGTTTCCAATTTGTTTGGGTGTGTGCGTGCATGAGAGTGAATGTGCAACCCTGCAGTGAAATAAGATTTGACTCATTTTCAATAGTGAAAGCAAAAATAGAAAATCAATATGTGGCTGTCAGTGCAGATATTAAGGCTTACTGGCACAAATATATCAGTGTATGGGAAACAATGCTCTAAGGAGTGTATCAATTTTTTCCCAGCTTATTATAAAACAGTTGTGGGCCTACAGAGGGATCCCCAGCCAAAATCCAAAAGGTGAATTTTCATCAGTTCTAATTTCTCTAATTTAAAACAGACTCTTACACATTACTCAATATAACATCTTGGTTTAAATCAACTCTGACAAGTTGTGTTAAGTCAATATATTATTTATTGTTTAGAAATGTTAATTTGTGCATTTTACCGTGTCTGTTCCAAGAGCAAAAGGAGGAAGCGCTGCCTCACTTCCTGTATTTATAACACCGTGTTTGTTGATGTCACAGGAAGGGACCTGGTGAAGAGGGGGAAGAAAACTGTTGTATTTTAAAAAAGTCAAATGTAGGGTTTTGTCTGCTCTAGTTTGTTTTTGTTGCGGGTATGAAGCAGGACCAATCAGTGATTGATTGTAATATTTAGTCTTACTTATTCCATTGGAGATGATTTTGTTTGGATAGCTCTAGAGTATTTAAACAGAAGAATTCAGTTGTTCAGGAAGTGAGGGCCAGGTCAGTGTAGCTGAGTGCACGTGACATTAATTTTGGTTGGTTTATGTTCAGTTATGGTTATTTGCACCAAGTTGACATTTTAAAATTGATTTTTGTAAATCATTTTTGCTCACAATGTTTGTAAATGAATCACCTGCTACACTCGACAGCATCTGTCTACTACGCTTCTTCCGCCACTTTGGCCAAGCGATCTCACCTGTTCTCACATGTTATATGACATTTTTTAATACCCATGACCAAATTTTAAAGGTTCGACATATGTCAAACAGGTATGTGGTAGCTGTAAGCGTATGGTCAGCTCCAAATACTCAACTATTTATGTCTTTTCTAGTTCTCTTCACCCCACTTTGGTGATTAAGAGGTTCATTGTCTAAAAGCAAAATACAAAAACAACAACAACAAAAAGATAAGTAATTACTACTTTGGCAGCATGAAAACTCCCTATGATACTTTTACTGTGAACTTTTCAGGTCTACAGTTTTGGACCTTTATTCCAGCAGCCCTACAAAACACTGCAGCTAAAAGAATAAAAAAAACCTTTGTCATCATTTTGTAGTTATTGAATTGCGGCTCTCCTGGTGGTAGTAAATGCACTTCAGCCTTGTCTTTTATAACTAAAACTTGCAAAAGGTAGCAGCACCTTGCATAACAGACAAGGGTAAACGAGTCGCTCAAATGTCCTTTGGAACATAGTGTAGTACTTTCAAACAAAAAAATGCACAAAGGTACATGATTTTAACATTTCTGGACACTACCAGCTCAGCTCCTCACAGCCTGTCAGGTTAGATAAGGCCATGTCTGGGTGCCCTCAGGACTGCAGCAAGTTTTATTGTACTCTATTTACCAGCTGTGACAGTGTGACTGGTATTGTTTCACATTGTGAGCCTGTGTGTGTGTAATTGTGGCAAAATATGGTGCTTTCTGTTGCAGCAGGAAGTTTTATTTTGGCATTTGTTCGTGTGTCTCCATGCAGTAGCATGGTGTCCGTACAGTTCACATCAAAATGAAGGTCGAGTTAGGTAACGGGTGTTAAGGGACTCTTGAGTATAGAATAAAAGTCATTGGAAGTATGGAAGTCATTGGTTCTCCTGCTATATACCCCTGCCGCACTTTTCTTTTTAATTTCTAATTACCCATCTAAAGTATCTCTATTCACATCATATATCACATATGATGGTGTCTAGTTGAAACACTAGCAAAGCAGATTATGGTCTTTCAGAATATGCGAAGCTAACTAACACACACGGCAATGCAAATACACACCTGCACAAAGATGTGGCTTGATCCAAGTTGTTTCATGTCTGCTCCGGGGACTTTATCACTGTTTATCTCTCTGGTGCTCACTGTCTCCTGGATCAAGCCGATCTGCCTACACACAGCCACCTGTCTGAACACTCTCCTGATGAGATTACTCACATTGGGATTTCCACCAAGCACTTTTTTTGTGTGCATGTGTTTTGATGTGATACTCATAATACTGAGAGAGGGCAGATATCTCTATCTGAATGCGGGTTTGGATAAAAAACAAAGGTGACACTGTGGATTTGTTTGAAATATAATGTTTTCATATGTGTATAAACTTAATAGATTTATAGAGCACTTTTTAGTAGCATCAAGACTGTTGACATGGTCAGTCAAGTAGCAGAGGTTGTTCATCAGTTTCAGTTGCTTTCCTGTTAATGAAAATTAACAACAGGTGCACTAGAGGGGCAACAATGAGACAACCAAAACAGGAATGATCTTGCAGGTGGAGGCCACTCACATTTTTTCCCTCAACTTTTCTGACTGTTTCTTTTCACTAGTTTTGCATTTCTCTAGAGTAAGTGTCACTGCTGTAAGCATGAGGTGATACTTGAACCCTAGAGAGGTTGCACAGGTAGTCCAACTCCTCAAGGATGACACATCAAAATGTGCCATTGCCAGTAGGTTTGCTGTGTCTCCCAGCACAGTCTTAAATGCATGGAGGAGATTTCAATGGCAGTCAGTTACTGTGGGAGAGCTGGACAGCTATTGAAGGTCCTTAACACATCAGCTTGACTGATATCTGCTCCTTTCTGGAAGGAGGAACAATCTGAGCACTGCCAAAGCTACTAAAGAACCTCCAGCAGGTCACTGATGTAGATGTCTCTGACCAAACAATCAGAAACTGACTTCATGAGGGTGGTGTGAGGACCTGACATCCTCTAGTGGGCCATGTGCTCACTGCCCAGCACCGTGGAGCCTGATTATAATTTGCCATAGAATACCAGAACTGACAGATCCACTATTGGCATCTTGTGCTGAACACCCTGAACACACGTGACAGACGTGGAAGGGTCTGGAGAAGCCGTGGAGAATGTTATGCTTCCTCTAACATTGTTTGATCTGACTGGTCTGTGACTGCGTCTTATTAGTAATGGTCTGGGGAGGCATATCCATGGAAAGACACACAGGCTTCTACAGGCCAGACAGTGTCAACCTGCTATTAGGTATTGGGATTAAATTTTTGGACCCACTGTCAGACCCTACGCTGGTGCAGTGGGTCCTGGGTTTCTCCTGGTGCATGATAATGCCTGGCCCCCACTCTCGTTTCACCTAAATCCAATAAAATACCTCTGGGACATTATGTTTCAGTCCAGGCCGCACCTCAGACTGTTCAGGAACTCAGTGATGCCCGGGTCCAGATCTGGTTGGAGATCCCCAGGGACACCATCCATCATCGTATTAGGAGCCCCAACGCTGACAGGCAAGCACACAAGCACGTGGGGGCCATACAAACTACTGAGAACCATTGTGTGATGCTGCAAAGAAATTTCAACAAAATAGACTAGCCTGCTGAATCATTTTTTCACTTTGATTTTCAGGGTGTCTTTGAATTCACCCCTCAGTAGGTTGATAATTTTCATTTCCATCAAACCATGTGGCATCCTTTCATTCCTAACACATCTCCCAGTCCATATCAGTGTAGAGACCCAGCATGATTTTTTCCCCATTGAGGTTTGATATGCTTTCAAAGTGTTTTTGAACAGTGTATTATCAGTTCTGCAAAATATGATTGGTATAAATGATTTGCATCATTACATTAGCCCACATTGATATAACGTATTTCTTCTCAACACAAAGACACTGTCTGTATTTGATTACATGTTAATACGATCTGTTAAACAGTCCGAGGATATTTTTTAGACATAAAAAGGTGAGAGCATATCAATTTGTCCTCAGAGATGCATTGTGGCTTTAAGCGCAGAGTCCATTAAGAGCCGACTACATTGGCAGTGGGAATGAATTTACTTGCTGCAAATATTCTGTATAATGATCAGTGCCAATGGGACAGTGAAAGGCTTAATTGGCAGCCCAAGTAACATTTTAGACATTTCATGCTTTGCAAGCAGAAAAAGCAAAACAACACTTGGAAATAGGTTTTCCTAAATCAGATTTAAACCATTGATTTGATATTCAACTCAAGACGTCTGTTGCAGCCTGGCTGCACAAATCACATTTCAGACTACCCTGCGTGTGGGCATGTGGGCAATCTAATTTCCTTTTCATTCAGCTTCATTGGATACACGCTTTTAAGTAAATACTTTAAAACACTTAGAGGACCACAGCTCACTCAATTTTACTTTGAAAATGAAGAATAGGAGGATATTTTGAGTAAAGGAGTATATTGTTAAAAAGCCGTCGCATGTCAATAGGCGGTCATAATCTGGGAGTGGGTGTCATGTACGGTATTGAACTGGCAGCATCCTGGCTGCACGTTAAGGCAGTGGGGGTGGTTGCTGCATGTGTGCTTCAGTGAGTTATTACATGTGTCAGAAGCCTGTTTGCAGAATGGTGTGATAATTTTAAAGAAACCCCCCACTGCCTCGCACCCCCTCCTCCAGGGGTGATTATTCTTTCCTTCTTGTCCATAAATACATGTCCGTGCAGACACCGTATTTGCCTGCTTTTCCGCGGCGTTTGACTGGCAAGCCGGGTAATAACCTTCATGCTAGGAGGGATTAGCTGCAGAATGCAAATGGCAGATGTGACATGTGTGCATACATCTTGTTTGCAGGTAGAGAGGTTTTCTATGTGGGCTGTTTAGAGGCAAGGAGGAGAGGACAGCATGAAACTGCTGGCAACCCATATGGGAGAAATAGCTGATGAATCGATGGAGATATTGATGAATAGATGGAGGCAATCACAGCTGTAAGTTACTATTGTGCGCGGCTTGAAAATGTTTGCAGTTGTCACAGGCTGACTGCTGCATCTGGTTATCCTTGTCAGTTTGTCAAGTGTAAAAAAAAAAAGAAACGATTAAGACAGAGATGCCAGTAGTTTGCGTTTGCGTGATCATCGTCCATGGGTAATTATATCATATGCACTGGAACAGGGAAAGAGCTACACGGTGTAAATAATTAAGCAGTCATCCAGTTTTGTCATTCACCAGCTTGGATATGTTAATCACCAGCTTTGTACCATTATTTACACACAAACTGACAAACAGAATGGATATTTTAGGCATGATGTATTGAAGAGATGTGTCACATCTCCGTTTACTCCAGCCCACAGCTGCAGATTACCACTTTTGTGGCAGTTTAAGTGCAACATTTTGATGGTAAATTCCAAGATTTATCCTTTTAAGTTGGATGCATTAAACACACTATTGGCAGAATCTGCAATAGTCTTATTCACTTCCTTTTCTGGCATTAGAGAGGAGGATTGATGCCCTTCTCACGTCTCAGTGATGCATTTGCTACAGCCAGTCAGTTTAGTGTAGAATAATTATTAGTGTAGAATAATTATTGGAACCACCCTGACAAAACCCATCAGTTATTAAAATCCTGCTATGATGCAAGAAGCTGAGTGTTTTTGTTGTGACTGTCATGGACTTTAGATGTCACGAGCTGATGTCACAAGCGGGGGGCACATCTGATTGTGATACTGAGGGACACTGAGTAACAAATGAACAATGAAAATAGCAATTAAGATGAAAAACTTATTTACTGAGATCATAGAGCCAGGAAAGTTGCTAATGCTGGTTTAAGGCATTTCCACAGTGGCTTTCCTTTTTAGAACTTTTAGTCCATCTTTAACAGATGTGGGGGAAAAAATTGTTTCACGAGACTGTGAGAAACTGAATACATCCCATGATTGTAGAACCATCTTTAGCAGCAAAACCCTTCAAAATGACCTCCACGGGTGTGAACGTCTCTGACTAAACCCTGTGCTCAGTTCCTGGCATCGTTGAACAGAATTGACAGGTTCACCACCACAGAGCAGGTTCAGCCTGAACAGATGTGACAGATGTGACAAGGTTTGGAGAAGCTGTGGACGTGGACATTATTTACCATGACTGGTTGGTGGTGGGTCAGTGATGGTGTGGGGAGGCATATCCATGGCGGGACACACAGGCCGCTAAGCAAAAAAAAAGATCATCCATCTTTTACAGATGTGAAAAAAAACTTTCACAGCTCTGTGAAAAACAAGTCTGAGGGAGATTTGCTGCTGAGCCTGGGATCTTTGTCCTGTTACATGATACGGTTTGGGCCAAGCTTTAGCTGTTGGGTGGATGACCTCAAATCTGAATTCAGAATTCTTTGATATACAGAGGAGTTCATGACAAACTCAGTGACTGGAATGTGCAGGTCCTTTGTCCTACTGTACAAGTCCAATCAACACCCCGTCACCACCATGCTTGACAGTTTGTATGAGGTGTTTGGATTTGCCAATTTATTTTAGATGCAACTTTGCAAACCTAAGCTGTGCTGCCCTGTTCTTTTTATAGCGAAGAGGCTTTCTCCTGGCAATACTCCCGAACAAGCCATACTTGTTCACTCTTTTTCTAAGTGGCAAGTCATGAAATATAACCTTTACCATGTTAACTGAGGCCTGTGGAGTCTGAGATGTAACTCCTAGGCTTTTTGCAGTTTCTCAAAGCACTGCACGGTGGATTATCTGGGATGTCCACTCCTGGGAAGATTGCAACATTGTGTTGACACACATAAACACTTCAGACCAGCAAACTGCCAGAATTCCAGTATTTATAGAGGTGCTCACACTTTCTGATGATCTTTTAATTGAGTACATGTAATTAGCAGTTCCTGGTTGCTGGCTTTTTTCATCTTCTTTTATCTGAGATTCAACTTGTGTTCCATTATACTTAAATCACAGGTGCCAGCATTCGTTTTTTTAATTTTGAGAAATTCGTGACTTTTTTCTCCCCATTTCCATTCGATATGCTCGGCTAAGCTAGTCTGTGATGGAAAGCATACGTTTATCACATGCGGTGGTATCAATCATGTCATTCAGAGTTGATTGTGCCAAAGAAGCAAATAGCAGATTGGAAAATAAAAGAAAGACAAAATAGGATCCATAGTTGGGAGAGCACAATGTGTGGACAAGAGTTTTTAGATTGTAACAGTAATATGTATATTATAAAAATTCAAAATAATGCTATATTATGTCAATCAGAGGGTTTTTTTTGCCTCTTTTATTTCGCTGGCACGTTTTTCTCTTTGCTGATGCAGATTGTCATGATTTTCCAGTCTGCTCCCCCCTGGCATTTTACAGTCTTTCAGTTTATTTTGGTCGAAGCCCTTTCAGTTTGGTCCCAAGTGATTTGGCCTCTTGGGAACTCGTTTGTAAATGACCTCTCTTATGGATCGAACGTGTTGCTAATTAGCACTAATCTCTTACCTGTTTTGCACAAATTTTAGATGCAATTAGGACATTTTGAAAATAAAGTGAAATTTGCCTCCTGTAGCCTGCGTCTGTCAGTGCTGCTTGGCCCCAGTAGAGCAAAGGACAGCTATGTGTCTTGCAGCTAAAATATATGAATATTTTAAGATGCTTTTTTTCTCCAGCATTTCACCACAGACAGTGTTGGAGTCAGTGATTGTAGCATAATTACAAGCATCCTTTAAAAATACATGGGAATTGCACTCTTGAATCTTATTAGATACTCAGTTCAGGCTAGACTAAGCATTGCTACTGGTGTTGTCTCATTTGAGAACAGCTTAAAACCTAATTAGTTTTCTTTTTGTTTTTTTGTTTTTTGTTTTTGCCGTGGAGGCTTTGGAGAAGGGGAGCCTGTGCTATAAAAACTACATTAATAATTTAAGTTCAATTTCCTCAGTTCACCTTTACTGATGATAGGTAATTTATCCTTAAGCTGTCTGAACAAGCACCAAAACAAATGCTTACAAATGCTCTATCGCCTTTGTTTTCACCTTCTACTGACCAACAGTGACACAAAAGAGCCAAAAGTTTGGAAGCAAAAAGTCTCTTTTTCCCCCTCATTGTCTATAAAACCCTGTGAAAAAGCCAAAGTGATAAAGCTTTAGCTGCCGCTCTGTGCCTTCCAACATTCCTTTTTCATCCGTGACAATCACCCTCCAGGCAAAACCCTACTGAAGGCATAAATCTTTAAAGTGATCACAAATACATTTCTTCTTCTTCTTTGTGTTTTTTTAATGTACTGCAAACTCGCATTTTAAATCTTCTTTTCAGCTGTGGCTGAGTATTAAGCATGGGTCGAGCTAAGATGGGAATTACATAGGGTCAGTAAATTTATTAACCAACAGCAGCATCATGCTGTGAGCTGTAAGGCCAGGCAAGCAGCCACAGACGTGACTGCAAACAGCAGTTTAGTGAGAGGCCTTTTTCATGTGTCAGCAGGCAAGTGCAATAGCATGCATGCGTAAGAGAATCAATTAAATTCAAGGTCATACAATGCCATTACCAGACCTAAGCAAGTGGGCTACGTCTTTTAAAGCAATTGCCTTTGACACTCACTCCTTGTACATGTGACAGCTGCAGTGGACAAACAGATGGAAGGTCGGAGAGAGTGACAGGAAAAACTGATTAGCAACTGTACAACAAATGGGCTTCTAACCTGCTGCCCAAAGGTCTGAAAGTGTACTCGGTAACACTTTATGCTATGTAAAGGGTGTAATTCCCCTGTAATTAAATGGATTTTCAATTTGCTGTAAATTCACTGTACTTTTCAGGCACAGGCTGCGTTGTGGGGTGGATTACTCTGGGCTTTTTACATCTTTATTTTTCTTTTTTTTACATCTTTATTTAAGAATCATTATGTTGACGTGCATGATGGATGTTCTGTTATTTAATTGACCATTTGTTTTATCAATATAAATGCAATACAGTGGGCCCTCGTTTATTGCAGGAGTTACGTTTGAAAAATAACCCGCAATAGGTGAGATCCGCGATGTAGCCAACTTTAGTTTTTGCAATTATTATAGATGTTTTAAGGCTGTAAAACCCCTCACTACACACTTTATATACTTTTCTCATACGTTAAATTCTACCTTCTTTTATCATGTCCAGAAGTCCAACTTCTTGTGCAATGGTAGCATCTTCCTTTGCCTTTTGGGTGCTCCCACAGGTGCCTTTGATGGTGCAAAACGTTTCGTCGACATTGTTGTGTTTGTTGGGGAGAAAACTTACAAACATACAGTACAGCACTTCAGAGTCACACTGCTAGGGATCGAAGATTTATGTAAATTTGACAAGCTGAACTCATTCTGTACTCATTCTGTACTGATACGTTGAAATAACATGTAATTAAAGTGTAATTACATTATCGTAAAGTGTTTCTGTGTATTCAAAATGAGCAGCACCTCTTCCCCATTAACCTGTTATAGAGTTGAATTTTAAAGTGAAGTTCAAATAAATAAATCTGACACTAAGTGGTTACAACTCATATACTCTCCCTCGCCCTCTCTCTCTTTTTTCCTACCAAAAATGCTTTTATTATTACATTTATCTGTTGGGTTGGGAAATGGTGGCACTGACAAAAACACAGGAGGTGGAGCTGAAGGTGGCAGAGGTAAGATGTTAGGATTTTTTTGGGGAAGTGACCAGGAGGGACAGGATTAGAACTGAGTATACCAGAGGGGCAGCTATATCACAGAGATAGCTGCTGTTGAAGATGGAGCTGCCAGGCAAGAGTTAGAGAGGAGGATCCCAGTCCCTCTTCACTATATCATAGGAGGAGATGCAGAGGGTTGATGTGACAGGAGAGGATGCTAGGGATAGGGTGAGACGGAGGAAGAGGATCTTTTATGGCAACCCGTCAAAAGAAAAAAAAAAAGAGAAGGCGATCAGTAAACTGAGAGAACAGTGGTTTGAGTTATGGAAAATGACACAAAATGATTTGAGATGGTTAATAATGACACTCATAACAGTGTGGTCAGTTTATATATCTGTGTGAGTGCATTAAAGCCTATTAATATTTGACAGCCGAACTGCTCGAGTGTAAGTTTCCTGCATTAGTCCTGCTCAGTGGCGCCATTGAACATTTACACAAAGCTGGATCTTTCACTGTTGTTCAAGGTGAACAGGGAGAACGCATGCTATCTAGTGCACTGGCATGGTTCACTGATGAGTTTTTGATTGTTTGTGAACAATAGCGGCACTCAATGGTGCAAAGAAGGCAAGCATGTCTGCTCCCTCAGCATCCCTTTTTTAAAAAGATTTTAGTGTTTCTGGCCACCTGGTGAGTGTACGCTTCACATTCAGTTTCATCTCCATGACAACCGACCAAACTTCACTCACTGAATAGGCTGCCTTAAATGCCTGAAATCTCTTTAACAGCTCAAGAGATGCGTCAGGGTTTACATATGCTACTGTGGCACTTTCAGACTGAGCGACTAACAGTTACATTTAAGAAAATATTAGAACATCAGCCTTTTCTTTTCAGTAGTGCATGGCCTTTACCGCTCAGTGGTGTGCTCTGGGTGTTGAAGGGCAGGTCCACAGAGACTCCTTTTTTATTTATTTTACGCTACAAAACTGACCAGCTTTAAGCTTCAGCCCTTTGCCTTGTTGCACAGAATACAGAACAGTCATCTCTTTTCTGTTTTCTTCAGTGTAAGTAGGCGCAGAGCCATTCCATTCTTCTGCCCACTGTTCAGGTCTTTGAATGGAGAGTATTTGTGTTTTGGCTCTGAGCGTGGCACACTGCATAATTGCATTTTGCCGTGTCAGGTCTCACAACTGCAGACTTCAGTGGGTTCATCCACAGACACACGCCTGATTAACAATAGGCTGGCTCACATGCTTTTCATGGTTACTTAATTGTTTTGTGTCCTCTCATGTAACCCACTCTCTCTGGCATTATATTAATTAAACCTTTTAGTTAACGGCATAACTCATGCTGTTAAATCAGAAAGTACAAAGGTATTAAGTCGCCACACTGAACTAATAGTGGGCCAAGGTATGAGTCATTTTCCTCTCAGGCTTTGTGGAGTGATATTATGAATTCATGGTGGTTGAATGTCAAAATTATTATTATTATATTTTTAGATTTGTGCTTAATTTGCACTATTAGCCATGCAGGATGCATCAACTCTGCCTTGTACTGTATGCCAGCACAGTCTCACCTAAACAGAATCAGATAAGCAGACTCTGTCTGTCTGCTTATTGATAAAAACAAAGAGTCTTGTCAGCTACTGACACTCTTTCCTCCGAAGACTACCATATAGGCCCTTTATGCAACTATATGAATAAATGTATGTAAAATGTGCGCAGTGTCATCACCTTTACAAGGGCAGAATTTGGCACCCTGCATCCCTTAAAATAAAGGGTCTAATTCTAACTCAAACCATCATCATTTTTTAAACTTCAATTTAATCAAGTTCTTCAGTGCCAAGTGAAAATTAGACGTGCTGATCTGCACATTTAAAACAGACTTGGACTCAATATTCACCTCTTTATTTAGGATGGACCTATTAATAACTTTTACACTACTTTATAAATGTGTGTGTATATATATCTATCTATATCGATCGATATATATATATATATATATATATATATATATATATATATATATAAAAAAACACCCAGCACGCCCCTGCGGGCGGTTTATCCTTCAAGCTCGGGTCCTCTACCAGAGGCCTGGGAGCTTGAGGGTCCTGCGCAGTATCTTAGCTGTTCCCAGGACTGCGCTCTTCTGGACAGAGATCTCCGATGTTATTCCCGGGATCTGCTGGAGCCACTCGCCTAGCTTGGGAGTCACCGCACCTAGTGCTCCGATTACCACGGGGACCACCGTTACCTTCACCCTCCACATCCTCTCGAGCTCTTCTCTGAGCCCTTGGTATTTCTCCAGCTTCTCGTGTTCCTTCTTCCTGATATTGCTGTCATTCGGAACCGCTACATCGATCACTACGGCCGTCTTCTTCTGTTTGTCTACCACCACTATGTCCGGTTGGTTAGCCACCACCATTTTGTCCGTCTGTATCTGGAAGTCCCACAGGATCTTAGCTCGGTCATTCTCCACCACCCTTGGGGGCATCTCCCATTTTGACCTCGGGACTTCTAGGTTATACTCGGCACAGATGTTCCTGTACACTATGCTGGCCACTTGGTTATGGCGTTCCATGTATGCCTTGCCTGCTAGCATCTTGCACCCTGCTGTTATGTGCTGGATTGTCTCTGGGGCATCTTTACACAGCCTGCACCTGGGGTCTTGCCTGGTGTGATAGACCCCAGCCTCTATGGATCTTGTACTCAGAGCTTGTTCTTGTGCTGCCATGATTAGTGCCTCTGTGCTGTCTTTCAGTCCAGCT